>NW_006408604.1:9988148-9996604 GCF_000296735.1 Chrysochloris asiatica
GACTCAACGGCACTTAACAACAACAACAACATGGTTATTTTAGTTGTTGTTTCGTGTGTTTCAGCTTATTATATTTAGATTAATCTGTGTTCATGAATATTATATCTTCTTGATACTAGTATGTGACATCTCCTTTGATGTTGCTGTCTGTGAATTTTATCTTGATATTAAAAATTTTATATGTGTTCTCATATTGATCCCTAAACAGGTTATGTTGTTGTTGTTGTTAAGTACCATTGAGTCAGTTCCGACCATAGCAACCTTGTATAGGGTTCCCAAGGAGTGGTTGGTAAGTTTGAACCACCGACTTAATGGTTCAAACCAACCTGTGGTCCAATGCTTTATCCCACATCACCACACTAGGACTGCAAACAGGTTATACCCATTTATATTTCACTTGACTTACACTGGAGGAACCCTGAATGCACAGTGGTTAAAAGCTCTCAGCTACTGACCAAAAGGAGTCCTGGTGTGGCACTGTGGATTAATGTGCTGGATTGCAAAGTTGGTTTGATCTACAATGTTGGTGGTTCAAACTCACCACTCTTTGGAAATCCTATACAGGGTTTCTATGGGTCAGAACCGACTCGACAGCACTTAACAACAATAACACTGACCAAAAGTCAGCACTTCAAACCCATCAGCTGCTCTGTGGAAGAAAGATGTGTGGTTTGCTTCTGTAAAGATTTACAGCCTCAGAAATCCTATGGGGCGTTTCTGTTCTGTTCTAAAGGGTCACTATGAGTTGGAATCAATTCGATGGTAGTGGGTTTGATTTTTTTCTTTTCTTTTACTTCTTTTTTTTTTTGCTGTTAAGTGCTGGCAAGTCAGTTCTGACCCGTAGCAACCCTGTGTAGGGTTTCAGAGGAGCAACTGGTGAGCTTGAACCACTGACTTTGTGGTTTAAACCAACTTTGCAGTTCCGCGCATTAACCCACAGCTCCACACCAGGATTCCTTGTTTTCTCACATTCTCTAATGTGGCACATTTTAAAGTCTGTGTATTCTAACTTTGTCTTAATTGGTAGCTTAGGAAACTGGACTTGGAGTATAGTTCTGGCGCTTCAAATTTTCATTTTAGTCACCTTCTATTATATTCCAATTACAACTCCTTAGTTGGGTCACTCCAGATAGCATTCTAATTGTACAAAAGGGTGGTACTTGCAAAATTTGACCTAATCATCTGTTAAATCACCTTTTATCCTTTATTTTGTGGTTGACAGTATGCACTTTTCTCTGATGATAGGGTTGGCTCAGTCTCTCGCCCGAATGAATCTGCTCTGGGTGAAATGTGGACTGGTTCTTGCCATAGTTACTCTGCATCAGTTATTTTATTTGTTGTTAAGTGTTGCCAAGTCGCTTTCGACTCAAAGTGACCCCGTGTAGGGTTTCCAAGGAGCGGCTGGTGAGTTTGAACTGCTGACCTTGTGGTTCAAACTGATCTTGGAGTCCAGTGTTTTATCCCACACCAGGCATCAGTTATAGGCATACGTATATATTACTGTGGTCTTCTACATGCTGTGGATCTGAGTATCACCCGCCTCAAGCCTCAAAGAGGCAGAAAGCCAAGGAAATAAACAGTTGACTCAATCCTGCAGCCTGGTTGCTTGTTTTTTTAGGGGGAACCCTGGTGCCTGAATCCATATCATGATTTGGGTGTGCTGAGCTTCCTTGACTCCCACTATTGACCCTGGCTTGAATAACCCTTGAATTCTGATGTATGACTGGTAAGCTCTCTGTGGAGTTTGTACTACCTTGAGACATCTCCTTGAAGTAATTATAGTCCTCAGGAACTGATAGCTCTTGCCCTCTGTTAGGTTCCTCTTAACCTTCTTCTCAGCTTCTGTCTGCCATTGTCTCTCATCCCCCTACCTCCTATATGCTCACTTTGTGCTTTCATAAATAGCTGGACCCCCTTGAACAGCCTCTACAGAAGTTTAAAAGTAACATCCTTTACTTCAGTATTTTATATTCTTCAAAGCACTTCTATATACATATTCTCATTTGATTCTCACAAAACCCCTTTGAAGTATGTAGGTTATGAGAATCATCATTTGATTTCTCATAAAAAAACACACACCCTTTAAGGTATTTAGGTTTTATCCTGATTTCACCCATGAGGAAATAGAATGTGATGGGAGATCTACTTCAGCAAAATCAGCCATTGAAGATCCTATGGAGCACACGTCTACTCTGATACATGTTGGGTTGCCATATGTTGGCATCTTCTTGATAGCAACTGAAATGCTTTGTTTGTGATGGGTACTTTACTTCATTCATGTATCCACTCTTATTGTACTGAAATGCAGCAAAAGAGAAAGAACCAAGGGCTTTGGAGTTAGGGAAACTTAAGTCTGAAGCTTGATACCACCCCTTATTAGCAGTATTACCTTGGTTGTGTACTTAATCTTCTCTCCAAAGGTTGGTTTCCTCATTTGTTATATATGAAAATATGACAATATGACATAATATTGTCATCATGTTGTCATGAGGAAAATTATCTGACAAGCAATAGTGCCTGGTACATAGTCACTTAAAAATAGTCAGATACTGGAAGTGTTCAACCTAATGGTGAAAACAGTGATGCTCTTTGATTGTGTACTTCCCTATCTGAGGCCCTGCTAGACCCCAAGGATGCAGATAGAGATAAGGCCTTGTTTATGTGTCGGTGTGGCACTGGATTGCTCACCACAACGTCAGCAGTTCAGACCTACCAGCCACTCCTCGGAAATCTCATACAGGGTTGCTATGAGTCAGGACTGACTCAATGGCACTTAATAACAATAACAACAGTCTTCTATTAGATCTGAATACCAGCCAGCTCAAGCATCAAAGGGGCAGAGGATCAAAGAGATAAACAGTCAATTCTTAAATCTCACAACTGGAAGGTGGCATCTGTGTAGTATTCACTATTACATCCTCAGCATTGAAAACAATGTCGGCTAGGTCAGAGGTGCTTAAGAAATGCTTGCTGAACTGAGGAGATCCCTGCCCACAAGGATGAGGTTACCAGCTAGTGATGATAGGCAGAAACACAATAGTATAATGGTAATAAGCACTTACATGTGTATAGATAGAAATACAGCTATGGTGAGAGCCCAAAGGAAGTAATTCTCAATTCTACTGGGGTGTGGGGGAGTGGGGTAGAGCAGAGGGTAAGACTTCACAGAGCAGCTGTGTCAAGATGCACTGTGGTCTGTCCCAGGAAGGGAATAAAACTCCTTAGCTTATCTTAGACTACATGTTTCTCCTGCAAGTAACCCCCTTCTAATGTGTGAAATTGAGTTTGAATTCAAAGCAGCCTCTTTCTTTGTCTCGCAGTGTCACTGTTACTGGTATCTCCCATAATGTATTGCTTTGTAAAGTGCTTTGCTATATGCTCAGCATAAAAGAGATGCTAGGTAAAACCAGATTCTATTCTTTGAGTGTCAAAACTAGCCATTGCATAACAAAGCAGAATAAATTGTGTGAGAAGAAATAGAGGTACACAAGAGACATTTTAAAGAGAGCAAATAAAATATCAAAGTGAGAGAGTGTAGAGTGTGTTAAAATGAATAAACTGTCATGGCAGATTGGACCACTTTTCAAGGTGAAGCAGTCCAATTTAGCGACTTAGAACTGGATGATTCGAATCCTGTTGGAATAAAGTTAGCTGCTAGTTTTCGCCAAATTCTACGTCTTTTGGTTCTTCTTGAGAATCAGTCTTTGAATTGAACAGATTATTACTGTTTTTTGTTTTTGTTTTTTTTCCTTTTGCCTATAACTCTCTGAGGTGCTAAGCCCATCTGTTGTCTTCTCTGAAAATACAGCATTGCTTGACTTCATGTGGTGTTTTTTTTTTTTTAAGCTCTGAGAGGACAAGCTCAGACCTGGTTTTCCTGCTAGGTTGGGTAGAGACCCTGACAATGGTTTTCTAAGACCAGAGAACTGTTAAAAGTACATTTTGATCAAGTATGAACCACTGAGCTACTGTCTTATTCACAAGAGATTGTCAAGGCAATCGATAGAAATCTCCTGCGTGGCAGTGTTGAAGGATGACTACAGCAACAAGAGTTCCAAAATGTTTTCTGCCAAGAACTGGATTGGATTTTGTGCTTCTCCAGCCATAAAATGTCCCCAGCATCTTATTCCCAAATCATTAATGCTTTTTGCAGTCAGTGTGCTGAGACCAAATACTTCCTTACCTTTCTTTGTTAGATACTCACAGTATTAGTTCTTATTTTTGTTAGCTAAACTTAAAATTTTTTAAACATGTGCCACCTTTTAACACATTTCAACATCTTTTTTTCCAAACCAGCAGGGGAGATATTATTAAGCAGCATTGTCGTCCTTGACGGCATTCTCCTTTTTTTTTTTTTTGCAACAGAATGAGAATGCCTGGTTTGGGTTCTGTGTGCAGTTAGTAAAATATTACTTTGGAATATAAATGGCTTTGTTTCTAAATAGGCATGCAAGTATTACAACCTCACACTACTTATGTGATCCTTGGGCAAATTACATAACCATTTTGAGCTTCAGTTTCTCCTTTTGGGAAATGGGAATAAAATATCAAATTGAGAAAGTTTCTATAACGACTGAAGAGATTGCATATGAGGAAATACCTAACACAGTGCACAGCATGTAACAGGTGTATAGGAAATGATGATTAAAAAAGCATATCAAAGCAAAATAAGCAGGTCCACCTTAAGTAAGAGAAGTTCTTGGAGAAGGGTGAGAATCGTAAGAAATGATCAAGGCTTGTGGATAGTTGAGTCCGTAGTTTAGTTCATAGTGTTAAAATTTAGGGGCACATGTGGAAGTAAAACTCAGGAGTGGCTTATAGGTAAAAGGTGGCGAATTATATGCAAACACAAAGTCGTTTTGGGAAAGTCACTGCTATAGAGTGCCATAGGAAACAAAAGAACAAAACACAACTGGAACATTTTTTAAGTTAGCTCTCACATTACTGCCAATAGCATTAGTATTTGTCCAAGTCACCGTAAGAAGAACAAAATAAAACTGTTTTGGTAATAACTGATGATGTGAGAGCAGTGTGATGTAGTGGTGGAATATGAACTAATCTAAAAGTCAGAAGATCTGGGCTCAGGTTCCTTTCACATCATTGTTTCTTGGCCTTGGACAAATCATTTAGCTTCTTTGAGCCTAGGCATTATCATCTATAAAATAGGGACAATAGTTATCTTTCTTGTTTTTTTCCCATAGTAGTGACTATTGGAAAAAAACTATTGGAAAAAAAGAAACAACTGAAATAAGGTTTTTTTAAAAGTACTGCCAACATATTGGCTCATCTCATAATTGAATGTTAGGAGTTATGTCCTAGAAATATTGTGTAAATAGGGTTTACATAAAGAAACATAATTTATATATTTATATGTATGTGTATATATATTTGTCATCTCTGATTCATAGTGACCCTGTATAGGGTTTTGAAGAACAAATGGTGGGTTTGAACTATCTACCTTGTAGTTGTCAGTGCAGTGCTTATATCCTCTAGCACCACACCAGGGCTCATACACACACACACACGTTTGTTGTTGCTCTGTGCCTTCAAGTTGGTTCCAACTCAGACGGATTCCAAGAGCAGCTGGTGGGTTTGAACTGCTGACCTTGAGATTTTCAAGAGCAACTGGTGAGTTTGAACTGCTGGCCAGTGTTTATCCTCCAGCACCACTCCAGGGTGTGTATATTACACACACACATACACACATATGTATTACATGTACAAGGGGTCTTCAAAAAGTTCTTAGAAAAATGGAATTAAAAGATAATGGAGAACTTCCACAAACTTTTCGAAGCCCCTTTTGTGTGTGTGTGTATGTGTATATGAATATGTATGGTGAGTGGTGGTGGTTGTATGCCTTCTAGTCAGTTCTTACTCATAGCGACCCTGTTTTATTCTTTATAAGAGCAGAAAGACTACTCTTTCTCCCATAGAGTGACTTGTAGATTTGAATTGCTGAAACTTGTAGATAGTAGCTCATTGTGTAATCACAACACCAGCAGGGTTTCTATGAATATCCAACAACAACAATCACAATAGATATAAAATATATGGAGCCTTAGTAGCACAGTGGGTTAAGCTTTGGACTGTTAACTGTAAGGTCTATGGTTCAAACCCCCCAGCCACTCTGCAGGAGAAGGATAAGGTTGTTTGTACCCATTCAGATTTACAGTCTTGGAAACAATCCTATTGCATCTAACTGGGTCTCTATGGGTCAGAACTGATTCAACAGCAGTGGGTTTTTTAAATTGGTGGTTCATTGGTTAAGCACTCAATGGCTGTTCAAAAGGTTGGTGATTTGAACCCATGTAGAGGCTCAGGTGGTGTAATGGTTACGAATCAGGCTGCTAACCACAAGGTTGGCAGTTCGAAACTACCAGCTACTCTGAGGGAGAAAGATGAGGCTTTCTGCTCCCGTCAAGATTTATAGCCTTGGAAACCCTATACAGGGTCTCTGTGAGTCAGAACAGACTCCCATGGCACATCACCACCACTAGAGGCTCTGGGGCAGGATTATCTGGCAGTCTGATCCCTTAAAGATTATAGCCTAGAAAATCCTACAGAGCAGTCACATGGAGTTGCTATGTGTCAAGTCAAAATTGACTTAACTGTAACTAATAGTAACAATATAAAATATACAAAAAGCTCTTTAGGATTGCTGAAGAACGTCTCGGTTTGACTTTTGCCCTTTTTGAGGCAAAAATGAAGTGAAAGCAGAAAGAATGTTGGGCTTGTGCATTCATCTTTGCCAGGCCATATTTTGTTGCTAGCGTCGGCTGAGCCCATGCTGCTTCTTGTGTAGCCTGGTCTCTTCCATCCCCTTGGTCTAATAGCAATTCAAAGATGGTGGATGACGGGCAGGCCATAGCGTAGGCAGCGATAGCAAAACCCTGGCTGGCACCTCATGTGTTTGTGCGGTTGGCATGACTACCTGGACCACTGGCATTCTCTCTCCCTCATTTGTCTCTGTCTGCTTGGCTGCTAACAGAAAGGTCAGCAGTTCAAACCCACCAGCTGTTCCGCAAGAGAAAAATGTGACAGGCTGCTTTTATAAAGATTTACAACTTTGGAAACCCTGTGGGGGCAGTTCTACTCTGCTCTTCTAAGATTACTCTGAGTGGCAATCCACTCACGGGCCACAGGTTTGTCCTTTTGGTTTGCTTTGCTGAAAATGGCTACAGACACAGTTGTTGTGGTTAAGTGCCATTGAGTTGGTTCTGACTCATAGCGACCCTGTATTCGGTTTCCGAGGAGTGGCTGATGAGTTTGAACCACCGACATTATGGTTCAAAGTGACCTTGAGGTCAAGTACTTATCCTATGGCATCATGCCATTAGCATTTTTTATTTGTTTTACTCAAGGGTTTCTGATGATTGTGAAAATTTATTTTTCTTTTACTCTGTTGAACAAACCCCAAAGATAAGAGACTAGGCTGGAAGGCAGAAATTGGGTTTGATGATCGATGAAAGGTGATAAGGCTGTTGGCTTGCAGTAGCCAGCCTCTTTAAAGACAGGTGTGGAGTGTGTACCTTCTCGTAACCCTTCTCTCTTCTTATATTTTCAGGGATTCGAAGAGTTGAAGATGAAGCCCAGAGCACAGTGCTGTTCTCCCAAGTTCTGGTTGGTGTTGGCTGTCTTGGTTGTGTCAGGCAGCAGGGCACGTTCTCAGAAGAGTTCCCCCAGCATCGGCATTGCTGTCATTCTCGTGGGCACATCAGACGAGGTGGCCATCAAGGATGCCCACGAGAAAGATGACTTCCACCATCTCTCCGTGGTGCCCCGTGTGGAGCTGGTAGCCATGAATGAGACCGACCCAAAGAGCATCATCACCCGCATTTGTGATCTCATGTCGGACCGGAAGATCCAGGGTGTGGTGTTTGCTGATGACACAGACCAGGAAGCCATAGCCCAGATCCTTGATTTCATTTCAGCCCAGACTCTCACCCCCATCCTGGGGATCCACGGGGGCTCCTCTATGATCATGGCTGACAAGGTACAAACCGGGGATGTAGCAAAAGGAACTTGGGGGTTTGGGAATGAAAATTTAGCGATGCATTGTTTTAATGTAAAACCTGGTTATTATTAAAGACAGAAAGCAACCAGAATGCATCAAGTGAGTGGATAGATCAGAAATTGGTCTAATCACTGGAGATAAATGTGAGAGAAAGAGCTTGGTATTTAGAAGCCCTGACGTGGCTGTTGGGTAAGCGCTCAGCCTCAAGGTTGGTTTGAACTATAAGGTTGGCAGTTCAAATCTACCAGCTACTTCATGGAAACACTCTACAGGGTCACTATGAGTCGGAACAACAGCATACTTACGAACAGAGCCCTGGTGTGGTGCTGTAGGATAAGTACTGGACTGCTAACCACCAAGTTAGAAGTTCAAACCCACCAGCTGCTCCTTGGAAACCCTAGACGACACACTTAACAACAACAACAACAATATACTTATAAAC
>NW_006408604.1:9996704-10037580 GCF_000296735.1 Chrysochloris asiatica
AACCACCAAGTTAGAAGTTCAAACCCACCAGCTGCTCCTTGGAAACCCTAGACGACACACTTAACAACAACAACAACAATATACTTATAAACAGAGCCATGGTATGGTGCTATAGGATAAGTACTGGACTGCTAACCACCAAGTTAGAAGTTCAAACCCACCAGCTGCTCCTTGGAAACCCTATACAGGGTTGCTTTGAGTTGGAATAACACCTTCAAAACTTTAAAACACAGCATACTGTACTCTTTCTTGGTGGTTTTCACAAGTCTCTTTCCCCTCAACCTTTATTCTAATACCAAGTGCATGAATATGAAAAGATAAATCCTTTGAGGCAGGTAGCATCCCCTCTTACATAAATGTCAGAGGGAAGAGCTTCTTGCAAAGTTGTCCACGTTCATCACACATTTGAACATACACATTCAAATTACTTTTAATCCAGAGAACCAGTACTAGTGACTTTCCCCTGTGTTTAGATTTGGAGGCAGTGTTCTTAACCTTAATGATATATTCTAGAATCTTCTAAGGAGTTTCAAGCTATCTACAGCCCAACTCTGATGGGGATGCTGGACTCTTAACAGCTCTTCAGGTGATGACAGGCTGCAGTCAAGGTTGAGAACCACAGCTTTAAGTCTTCATATCGGTGTCTCCTGCCTTAATGTTAGATTAATTGTCATATGACATATTAATTGCTGTTATAAATTGGTGCTTATTAACCTTTCCCACAGAAAAAGTATTTGTGTTTGCTTTGGTTACATTTTACTTTAATGTCTGCTTATTTTTCCAGTTATTTCCCCTTGATTTATTAAATATTACTTCTTGCTTAGGTACAGAACTTCTCATAAATGTAATGTCTTTTGCAGTCTTTCATATATTAGGATGATTCATCTTGCCAAAGAACATTTATTGTCTTTTAATCACTTGGGGTTTAAAAAACTTTGCATTGTTATATCATGTTCAAAACTGCTTTTACTTTCAGACACAAAAGACATGCTGTGGTATTAATGATGTTTGTAAACACCTCAAAACTTCGCATGAACACCACATGTTGAAAACCACCACCTTGCAGTGGTTTGGCAGAGACCGAAATAGTCTTACATGATTACTATCGCCATCTGTTGGCGGTAGGCAGAGATGACTAACTTTTGGTTGGAGCTTCACTTTCAGTCTGGGAGAGGTCAAGGTGGAAGAAATAGGCGAAAGAACTCCAGTATCTTATGAGAAAGCTATTGCTAGATTCACATGGGCACAGGTACATATGTTAGAAATGAAGTGCTAGCAGACCTATCCCGTGTTAAGGGAAGTGGGATAAGCTTCTATAGAACAGCAAATATAGACTAGGACAAAACCCAAGGAGTTTTTATTCTTTGTTTTTTAACATCATTGTCTTTGTTGTTGTTGTTAAGTGCCATAGAGTCGGTTCCGACCCATAGAGACCCTGTACAGAGTTTTGAGGGTGTAAATCTTTACGGGAGTAGAAAGCCTCATCTTTCTCCCGCGGAGCGGCTGGTAGTTTCGAACCGCTGACCTTAAGGTTTGCAGCCCGATTCGTAACTACTACGCATCATTGTCTTTAGAAAATTATATTTCATCAGTAGCGTTTTGAGAGCACAAATTTTACTGACAGCATGCTGATATGGGTAAGAGCCAAATTATTGAATCGTATTTTTAGAGACGAGTACGTTCTTACTTGGAGAGCACAACGGGTAAAAATGTTTTGTTTGGTTTTGTTTCCTCACGTGGGCTATTATTGTACAGCCTATATTATTCTTTTCCCCCTCATAGAAAAGGTTATTGGTTAAATTGCTTGGTGGCTTTCTCTCAAGGTGTGTTTCTTAAATCAGCAACAATCTAACAATCCTTTGGTAAGATTCAAACTGTAGAGAGTTGTGAATCTTTTGTCCCCTGTCTCTTTAGTGCCTTGAAAGTATTTATGATATGCCAGACCTGAAGTGCCCTGGATGTGCTGTTTAATCCTTTTAACGGTATCCTAAGTGGTGCCGTTTATCTACATTTTACAGCTGGGGAAAATGAGGCCAGAGAAAGTAAGTAACTTATCCAAAATAATGGTGTTAGTAAGTGGCAGCCGGGACTTTAGCATCGTTTGCTGCCTCTCAAGAAAATGGTTAAGTTCCCACATTCCTTCCTATCCTCAACTCTCTCCTCAGCTATTTAGAATTGGGATGGTTACTATCTGAAAGCATTTTTGCCAGTGAAATATAGTGGAGAGTCCAAAAGAACGTCCAACATTTATGGACAACGGATTTTCTATTTTAAATGTAATAATCTTCACAGTAACCACACCGAAAACAAACAAAACTACCCACCAAAATAAAGAAGACGGGAAACAAAAAAGACTCGGGCAATCACAAAAACAAAAATGACACATAAAAGGAAAAGAAAATCTATTTAAAAAGAACTCAGCACTGAAAGTATAAAGCACAAAGAAGCCATTAATTTCACACACAAAAAGGTATAATAAAGCTATTTTATCACTTGATTTGTAATCAGAAAATATTGTTTGGGGCTTTGTTTTGCTTTGTTCCTGTGAGTCTGACTCGAGGAGAGAGTGAACAAAGCTATGTATGAATTAGTGCAGCATACAGATGTAGCGCTAATCCGTAGAAAACCCATTTCTTTTTCTTTCTAGGGGGAAAGAGAGGTTGAAGCCAGTAAGGTGGATCTTACTATAGGTCATAATAGTAAGAGTCCCTTCTAATCTCTTTTTCTTGTCCCTCCCCCCATTACTACTATACCCAAGTATCCCACCTTATCTTATTCTCTTCCCTTCCTAATAGTCTAAATAAATAGAATCTGACCTTCCTTTTATTGTAAAGTTTCATAATAAATGAATCCTTTTATTTATTATGAAACATTTCAGCAAGTTGTATCTGTACATTTCAGTGACATAAATTATGTTTCCTTAGTTGTGTAGCTATCACAAGACTCTATTTCCAATTAAAAAAAAAATCATCCTTGGCAGAAATTCAGTACCCCTGAAGCAATACTTCCCCAGTTTCCCTTCTCACTTGCCCCTGATAAACTTTGGTCTATGTGCTTTTGCCTATTCTAGATGGTTCGTATACATGGGATTGAACGACTTCTATGCTGTGTGAATGGTTTGTTTCCCTCAGCATTATGCTTTAAAGTTCATCTCTTTTGTGGCATGTATCAGAACTGAGTGATTTTTTTTTTTTTTTTTATGACTGAGGTATAGTATGCATATATCACATTTTGCTAAATTTATCTAGTGGTAGACACTTGAGTTTTGGACTGACTTATAACCAGTTGTTGTTGTTGTTGTTAAGTGCCGTCGAGTCGATTCCGACCCATAGCAACTCTGCATAGGGTTTCTGAGGAGCAGCTGGTGAGCTTGAACCACTGACCTTGTGGTTCAAACTGACTTTGCAGTTCAGTGCATTACCCCACAGTGCCACACCAGGACTCCAACCAGTAGTAGATTGTTGTTGTTGTTAAGTGCTGTCAAGTCGGTTCCGACCCATAGCGACCCTGTACAGGGTTTCCGAGGGTGTAAATCTTTACGGGAGTAGAAAGCCTCATCTGTCTCCCGCGGAGCGGCTGTTAGTCTCGAACCGCTGACCTTAAGGTTCGCAGCCCAATTCGTAACCACTACGCTACCAGAGCATCTCTAAAAGGAAGCAGCAGGAGGAAAATAACAGAAAAACTGGAGAGGTGGAGGCTCATTCCCAAGGAGCTAGAGACCCTGAATGAATCAGTGACTTTAGATAAGGGTAATCCCAAGGACAGCGAGTACTGGAACCACTGAGGGAGGGTCCCAAAGATAAAGAATTTGCATAAAGACAAATAAAAACACCTTCCCCTACACCATCTCAGACAAATGTGCCTTGGAGCAAGTTTAAAAGAAAAAAAGGCAGCTCAAATTTTGAGGAGAGGTTTTTTCCCTTCTTTTTTTAAAAAAATTGAAGCTTATTTTTCAGTACCATGACAATACATTATAAGCAAATGTTTTACAAAGTTAGATCTCAAACTTTGAATCTACTCATGAGGAAATAGGACAAAACATTTGAAATATCGATTCATGACAATACATTATAAGCAAATATTTTACAAAATTAGAACTCAAACTTAGAATCTGTCATGAGGCAATAGGATAAAACATTTGAAATTTTGACTCCTGTGGAAAATTCTAAGAATTATAGCTTCACTACCAAGGACCCTGCTGGTACAGTGGTGACGCGGTTGGTCCGTGATTTGAAACCACCGGCCACTCCACAGGATAATAATGTGAGTCCGCTGCTGTAAAGATTTATAGCCTTCGAAACCCTAGGGGCCAGTTCTCCTCTGTCCTATAGGGTCGCTATGAGTTGGAATCACCTCAAAGACAGTGCATTTGCCTTTAAGAGTTACAGTAATTATCTGAAAGGTGATGAATAAACCTTCCACTTTGCCACCCTCTACCACCAGCTGCTCCCAGGGATGCTGTGATTCGGAACTGACTCAATGGCACTTAACAACAACAGTAACTAGGAGATGGGCAATTGCCACTATATTTTTACTTAGGTACCTTTGTTGTGGTGGTGATTGGTTATGTGCTGTGGAGTCGGTTCTGACTCATAGAGACCTTGTATAGGGTTTCTGAGGCTGTAAATCTTTACGGGAGTAGAAAGCCTCATCTTTCTCCTGAGGAAAAGCTGGTAGTTTCGAACCGTTGATCTTGAGGTTAGCAGCCTGACTCATAACCACTACACTATCAGAGCTCCTTGTTGTAGTGGTACTGTATTTCAAATAAACACTAACTTACTAAGTGCCCTTGTGGAAGATGTCATTAGAGGGATGCTATTCCTTTGCTCATGAAGTTTATGATGTAGCAAAGACAGCGGGGTTACAAAGATTGTTTGACAAAAGTCAATGTGAGTTTAGTGGTCTAATAGCATGTGTTCACTTAGCACTCGACTGCTAACTGAAAGATTGGTTTGAAACCACCCAGTGGCTTTATGGGAGAAAGTCTTGGTGAACTGCTTCCATAAAGATTGTTGTTGTTATATGCCGTGGAGTCGGTTCCGACCCGTAGTGACCTGTAAAGGGTTTTTGAGGCTGTAAATCTTTAGAGGAGCAGAAAGCCTCATCTTTCTCCCACAGAACAGCTGGTAGTTTCGAACTGCTGACCCTGCGGCTTACAGCCTGATTTGTAACCACTATGCTACCAGAGCTCCTTCCATAAAAGATTATAGCTTAGAAAACCCTAAGGGGCAGTTCCATGTTGTCACATGTTGTCACATGTGATCACTGTAAGCTGGAAATTAACTCAATGGCACGTAACAACAACAATTCATGAATATATGAATTTTTCCAAAGAAAATACCTTATATCTTGTGTATCTTCTTGTAGGAAGAAGCATGGGAGCTGTTAACAGCTCAGAATTTGGAGTCAGCCAGAGCTGCTTTTAACTCTCGTTTCCTAGATGTGGGATCTGGACTTGACACTAACAACTTATTCTAAGCCTTGGTTTCCTTGCCTGTGTAATAAAATCAAACTCATTGCTACTAAATCAATTCCAACTCATAGTGAACCTTTAAGACAGGTTTGCAAGGCTGTAAATTTATGGAAGCAGACTGCCACATTTTTCTCTCACAGAGCAGCTGGTGGGTTTGGACTGTTAACATTTTTGGTTAGTGGCTGAGTACTTTAACCACTGTGCCACCAGCTTTTCTTGCCTGCATGCTGTTATTAAGTGCTGTTGAATCTGTTCCGACTCATAGTGACTCTACAGAATTTCAGAGGAGTAGCTGGTGGCTTTGAACTGCCAACCTTTTGTTTACAGTCCAGTACTTATCCTACAGTGCCACATCAGGAGTCCAGCATGTATATTAGGGATAATAATATATACATTACAGTGTCATTGTTGCTTTTAAGTGCTGTGGAGTAGGTTCCAACTCCTAATGACCTTGTATAGGGTTTCCAAGGAGCAGCTGATGGGTTTGAATTGCTGACTTTGTGGTTCAAAGTTCAGTGCAGGTCCTACAGCGCCACACTAGGAGCCCCATTATAGAGCTACTGAGAAGTCCTGGTGTGATCCCATAGGATAAGCACTCAACCTCAAGATCAGTTTGAACAGCAAAGTCAGCCTTTCAAACTTACTAGCCACTCCTCAGAAACCCTATGTAGGCTCGCTATGAGACGGAACTGAATCAACGGCACTTATGAGATAAAACATAAAAAGTGTCCAGCACAACATTTACCAAGTTAAACTGAAAGTTGTATGGAGCAGGTTGAAGAAAGGGAAATTTCATGATACAGGTAAAGAGAATCAGATTTAATAGCATCCAATTGTCGAGATTTTGAGAAGGAATTTGAAGCTTGGGGTGAGAGCCTTGGGCCTTCCCTAGTAGGGGAGGCAAGGCTTATCAGTGATATGGAAGCTGTTAAAACTAAAAAGGGCATGTTCAGTTAAAGAACACTGTAGCCAGGAAAGAACTGCTAGGCGCTAATCACAGAAGGTTGTTTAGAATAATAACGTTGTTGTTATTAAGTGCTGTTGAGTCGGTTCCAACGCATAGTGATCTAGTATAAGGTTTCTGAAGAGCGGCTGGTGAGCTTGAACCACCAACTTTGCGGTTCAAACTGACTATGCAGCCCAGCACATTAACCCACAGCACCACACCAGGACTCCTAGAATAGTAATGTTGTTGTTGTTAGGTGCCGTTGAGTCGGTTCCTACCCATAGCGACCCTGTATAGGGTTTCTGAGGAGCTTGAACCGCCAACCTTGAAGTTCAAATGGCTTTGTAGTCACACCACGACTTGAGAATAGTAATAGAGAACATTTAAAAATGTCTGCATTGCTTTTTGGCAGTTCTCTAGCTGAGCATAAAGACCTGTTTTCCTTTTCCTTCCTATAATTGTTTTTATTCTCTCTGAGATCCTGGATTTAGGATGCCTGCCTAAATCCAAATAATGAAGTAAAGCTAGATGTATTTCCATTTTCTTTCTAGGAGATCTCTCTGCTGATTTGTTGAAATCTTTCTTGGGTTTTCAGATTTTAGCTCAGAGAGTTTAAGTAACTAATCCAGAATTTCACAGCTCTCAATTAGCCATGAGTCTGGGATTCACATCCCAGAAATATTTAACTTGAAGCCCAGACTATTTCTATTATATTCTGTTATATGCTGCCTTAGATAACACTGAATTGAGAGTTACATTCCCAAACATCTCCAACTTTGAAGCAGTGGGCAAAAGGAAATCACCTAAGCTACATTATACTCAACTTAAGGTTTAGAAGATTTATTTTTTGTTTTCTTCCCTACACACTTCACTGTATTTTGAAGATACAGTGAAATAAAACATGAACAATTTTTGAGACATATTGTGCAATGCATAAGGAATGATGGGTAGGGAATGATGGTGTGAGAGGCGAATCTTTTGGATAGAAGGTTTGGAAAGAAAACAAAGGGGTTTTGAAATTAAAGTAGGATCACTGTACTGAAATCAATTCAAACCAATGTAGTTCTTTTCTCCTCTGCTCTAATTCTGACACAATGGCCCACATACATCATCCCTCTGATTCTAATCCTTAGAGCTAGGTCAGAACTCACAAATTAAAGGACGCAGGCTTCCAGACGGCCAAGCCTCCCTAAGATCTCAGGTGAGAGCAACAAGTTTAAAGTTCCTATGATCCCCTCACTTCTGATCTGATAGTTACAAATTTGGGATTCCCTCTAACCCCTCAAGGATACCTGCTGGCTTCTACTACTCCCTTGGGCTTGATAATTTGCTAGAATCCTCAGAGAACTCAGGAAAGCACTATTCTTAGGATTTCCGTTTCATTATAACAAACTGCTTACAAATGAAGAGATGTGTAAGTCCAGGTCTGGGAGGATAGGTGCTAGACCTGCTAGCTGCTACTCACTGAAAGTTGTTTAGAATAGTAATGTTGTTGTTGTTATTAAGTGTCATTGAGTTGGTTCCAAACCATAGAGACCTAGTATAGGGTTTCCTAGGAGCAGCTGGTGAGCTTGAACCTCTGACCTTGCCCAGCTTTCATGTCCTCATGTATTGCTGTCTATCACCAACCAGGAAGCCCATAGAGCTTCCATATACAAAGGTGCTTTTATTGGGGCTTCATTACTTAGCAAGTCCAAAGTGCATTGGATTCAGAAGAGGCTGTGGAATAAGAGATATCATTGCTGATGTCCAATGGATCTTGGCTAAAAGCAGAGAATACCAGAAGGATATTTACCTATGCTTTATTGACTACATGAAGGCTTTCAACTGTGTGGATCATGACAAGCTATGGACAACATTGAGAAGTATGAGTATTCCAGAACACTTAATTGTACTTCTGAGAAATCTGTACCTGGACCAAGAAGCAGTTGTTCGAACAGAGCATGGGAACACTGAATGTTTTAAAATTGGGAAAGGTGTGCGACAAGGTTGTGTTCTTTCACCATACTTGTTCAATCTGTATGCTGAGCAAATAATACGAGAAGCTGGGTTCTATGAAGAAAAACGTGGCGTCAGGATTGGAGGAAGACTCATTAACAACCTGCGATATGCCAATGATACAATCTTGCCTGCTGAAAGTGAAGAGGACTTGAAACATTTACTTATGAAGATCAAAGAGCACAGCCTTCGGTATGGGTTGCATCTCAATGTCAAGAAAACAAAAATCCTCACCACTGGACCAATAAACAACATTCTTATCAATGGAGAAAAGATTGAAGTTGCCAAAGACTTCATTCTTCTTGGATCAACTATCAACCCTCACAGAAGCAGCAGTCAAGAGATCAGACGACGTACTGCATTGGGCAAATCTGCTGTACAGGAACTTTTTAAAGTATTGAAGAGCAGAGAAGTCAGCTTGAGGGCTAAGGTGCACCTGACCCAGGCCATGGTATTTTCAATAACCTCATATGGATGCGAAAGCTGGACAGTGAGTAAGGAAGATCGTAAAAGAATTGATGCCTTTGAGTTGTGGTGTTGGAGGAGAATACTGAAAGTGCCATGGACTGCCAAAAGAACTAATAGATCTGTTTTGGAAGAAGTGCAGCCAGAGTGCTTCTTGGAGGCCAAGATGGCTAAGCTTCATCTCTCATACTTTGGACATACTGTCCAGAGGAACAGTCGCTGGAGAAGGATGTCATGCTGGGTAAGGTGGAGGGTCAGAGAAAAAGAGGAAGACCCCTAACGAGATGGATTGGCCAGGTGGCATCATTGATGGACTCAAGTGTGGCAGCAGTGGTCAGGTTGGCCCAGGATCGGACATTGTTTCGTTCTGCTGTTCATGGGGTCGCGATGAGTCGGTTCTGACTCGATGGCACCTGACAACAACAACAACAACATTACTTAGGCATGATTGATTGAACTTAACCTCCAGACCCCTCCCATAAAGTTGGGCTGATATCATAGTGTGGGTTTTTCTGGTCTGCCCTGTCCCACCCATGAAGTTCCTCATTTCCATAAATCCTAAGATGTGATGTAGAGGCCTCATCAAAGGTACTCCGATCACTAGGGAAATTCTTAGATTTTAGAAGCTATCTCTTAGAAATCAAGGCCAAAGACCAAATCCTGTGGGTTAAGTTAGATTCCTTATTCCACAATTGCACAAGAGGGCATATAGTTCAATCTTTAATGCTGCAATAATGAAGAAAGAAAGACATGTTCGATGAAGTGTCAGTCTAGAAATAGATGATCAAAGTGAAGTATAGTGGCTGAAACCTGCATCACTGCATTTTTCCTCATTAAAAGACACGGGGAAGTATTCTTAGTATGCAATCTGCTGCTATGATTCTTTTCTGAATTGCTTGGATGAGAATTAATTTTCTGTGCAGTTACATTTTGGAATCCACTTGGCACCTACTCTTCTTTGTCCCCATCTCTTCTCTTCCAATTATCTACCATTCTTTTCAATGGCAATGAAATTTGGAAAGAGTAGTTAAGCCAGCAGTCGTGTGTGTCACTGAAGAGACTATTACCTTCCAGTTGCTCTTTTGTGATTGCACACTCCTCATACTTTTTTCTATGTGTCTTCCCTAATTTCTGGTTTTTAGTATTTTTTAACTTGGTTTTAGTTGTCTGTCATATGGTTTCCTTGGGGTAAATACTTAAAGAGTAAACTGTGGTGTTATACCAGTTTTTGAATGAGAAGAGTTAAGACAAAGATGTGGAAAAGGCAACAGGGAAAAAGAGCTAGCCTGAGTATAGATTGTGTGCCAACTTTGTGCCAGAAATGGTATTAAGCATTTTAATTCTTACCAATCCTGTGAGGTAAGTAGTACTATATTGCTTCTGTAGACAAGGAAACCTTGGCCAAAGTCACAAAGCTAGAAAAATAGTGGGACTGGGATCTGAATCCAGGAATGTTTGACTTTAAAACCTTTGCTCTGTGCATACATTGAGGAAGTACGAAAAAAAAGTCAGGACGGACTTGTCTGCCTGGAATTCAACTTCAGTTTCTTCTCCCCCATGTCGTCCCCATCCATTAACTATACTTTAGGGATGGGTAGGCAGTTCTCTCTATGACATTGCGAATTTGGTGGTAATGTAGCCCTCAAGTCTGACTGGATTCAAATTGCGCTGCCTACTTCTGTGGAATATGTTTCTTGTTGGCCAACATACCCTCTCATTTAAAATTGGAGCTAGAATTCTCTTTAAACAGAGTGGTCAGCAGAAGTCCAGATATAGTTTTGTTGTTGTTTTTGTATGCTGTCAAGTCAGTTCTGACTCATAGCAATCCTATATAGAGTTTCTGGGAGTGGCTAGTGGGTTTCAACTGCCAACTTTGCTGTTACCACTCCAGTGTTTATTCTTCAGCTCCACACTGTGGTGGTGGTGGTTATGTCCCATGGAGTCAGTTCCAACTCATAGCGACCTTGCATGGGATATCCAAGACTGTAAATCTTTACAGGAGCAGAAAACCTCATCTTTCTCCTGCAGAACAGCGGATAGTTTCAAACTGCTGACCTTGAGGTTTGCAGCCTGACTTGTACCCACTATGCTACCAGCACAACACTAGGATATACTTTTGGTGCTTGGAAAACCGGAGAGTCTAGAAATTGCCAAAGCATATGCAGAAATAAAGGAACTTGGGGTTAGAACAAGATCCCTGGGTGGCATAAGGAGTTGGCTATTGGCTGCTAACCTAATGGTTGACAGTTCTAATCCACGAAGTGCCTCTGCAGAAGAAAGGCCTAGTGAATTGTTGCTATAAAGATTGTTGTTGTTGGTTGCTGTGGAGTTAATTTTGACTCACCTCATGTATGCAGAGTAGAACTGCTCCATAGGATTTTCAATGTTCTATCCATCCTGGTGTTGTGCTGTGAGTTAATATGCCAGACTTCAAAGCCATTTGAACTGCAAGGTTGGCGGTTCAAGCTCACCAGCTGCTCCTTGGAAACCCTATACAGGGTTGCTATGGGTCATAATAGACTCAGTGGCACTTAACAACAACAACATCCTTCTGGAAGTAGAATGATAGTCTTGTCTTTCAGGGACATCTGGGTAGGTTCAAACCACTAACCTTTTTGGCTAGTAGGTATGCATTTGTGCCACCCAAGGACTCTTCCATAAAAATTATAGCCAAGAGAACTCTATGGAACATAGTTCTACTCTAACACATGGGTCCCCTGAGTGAGTTGGGGTTACCTAGATAGCAGTGGGTTTAGCTTTGGTTTGGAGCTAGAAAGCATCCCATAAGCCTTCACTTTTTGTGTATACATCAAAAAAATGATGGCGTGTCTATAGGCGGTGGCAGCACATGGAGAGAATGTCGGCTTTGGAGCCAATAGACTGGAGCTCTGCTCCTCTCCAGCCACGTGACCTATTATGCTCTTGACTCTGAGCCTCAGGATCTCCATCTCTAAAATGGAGCCAAAAGTAATAACTAGTTTATGGCTCTAAAGTAATGTGTCCAGGGCTTGGTAGAGAGTAGGCCCTCCGTATATGCTATCTTGTATTTTCATGCATCAGACCTTACCTAAACCATTGAGGAAAATTCTGTTGTTGTTTGATACCATCGAGTCGGTACCAACTCATAGCGACCCTATGCACAGCAGAATGAAACACTGCCCGATCCTGGGCCAACCTCACTACTGTTGCCATGCTTGAGCCCATCGATGCACCCACTTGGCCAATCCATCTCGTTGTGGGTCTTCCTCTTTTTCTCTGACCCTCCACCTTACCAAACATGATATCCTTCTCCAGCAACTGGTCCCTCCTGACAATATATCTGAAGTATGAGAAATGAAGTGCTCCTGGCCTCCAAGGAGCACTCTGGCTGCTCTTCTTCCAGAACGGTTCTATTGGTTCTATTGGCAGCCCGTGGCACTTTCAATATTCTCCTCCAACACCATAACTCAAAGGCATCAGTTCTTCTACGGTCTACCTTAATCACTGTCAAGCTTTCACATGCATATGAGGTTATTGAAAATACCATGGCTTGGGTCAGTCGCACCTTAGTCCTCAAGCTGACATCTTTGCTCTTCAACACTTTAAAAAGGTCTTGTGCAGCAGATTTGCCTAATGCAATACATCGTTTGATTTCTTGACTGCTGCTTCCATGAATGTTGATAGTTGATCCAAGAAGAATGAAGTCCTAGACAACTTCAATCTTTTCTCATGCTAACTATAACAGAAACGCTTTGAGATGTCAACGTCCTTGATTTGACAGGTAGTGGCATCTCGATGGATATTACCTCTATGGGAATATAATTACTGATATGACATGATCTCAACTTATCAAAGCTTGCAAAGCAGGGACATATGGTGATAATACACATAGGATATAAACAATGAAGATAAGCCATGAACATTAAAAAACAATCGTGTAACAATAAAATGTTTGAGCCCAGAGTCACTCATAGATTTGAAGTGTTGATGAATACAATATTTAAGCAATATTGTTAGATTATTGTTGTTGTTAAGTGCTGTCAAGTTGGTTCTGACACATAGTGACCCTGTTTAGGGTTTCCAAGACTGTAAATCTTTACCGGAGCAGAAAGCCTCATCTTTCTTCTACTGAACCACTGGTGGGTTTGAACTGCTGACCTTGCTGTTAGCAGCCCAATGACTAACCTACAGTGCCACCAGGACTTTTTTCTTGTTTTTGTTATGTGCCATTGAGTCAGTTTTGACTCATACCAACCCTGTATAGGGTTCCCAAAGAACGGCTGGTGGGTTTGAACTGCCAACCTTGTGATTAGCACCAGTGCTAATCCTATAGCACCACAGCAGGGCTCTTTTAGGACAGTTAAATTACCTAATGTAACCAGCCACTTTTGATTAGCTTGTGTTGATATTACTGGAAACCTTCTTGAATTACAATTGAAGACTGTATTTTCATCCTCTTTGAGACTTTTATGAGTCTGTCTTTTTGCATTACTCTTCAATGTTAGATCTGTATTTCACTCAGAATTATACTTTGATTCTGCATGCATGAGAGTAACATGAAAGGCTATTTGTAGTCCACTTTTCTGAGGACAAAAGCGAAAAAAAATTTATAATTCTGTTTTTCAGAGACACTGAATGGAATGAAAAAGTTTGTTAATCAGTTATTTTTCTGTCAAGCTCTGAGCTAGTTGTCTCACATTTGTTATTATCTCTTTTTAAATTTTTTATTTAATTCTTTTGTAGAGTTGACATGCATATATTATTGTCTTAATTTACAAATGAGGACACTTGTTGAGAGAGGTTGACTGTTTTGCCTGAGGCCTTTAGCTAGTGATTTAATAGTGCTTAAATAGGTGTTTATTGGTCTCTCATAGGAGTTCTGAAAGTGTAGTGGTTATGAATTGGGCTGCAAACCTCAAGGTCAGCTTTTTCCACGGGAGAAAGATGAGGCTCTGTGCTGCCGTGAAGATGTACAGCCTTGGAAACCTTGTACAGGGTCACTATGAGATGGAACCGACTCCACGGCACATCACCACATCCATAATAAGAAATTTGGAGTAAAGGGCTGCTGGTCATTGGCTCAGCAGCTCTGTGAGGTCAGTGCTGACCTCTGGGGTTGTCTTCGCATTTGTGTCATGGCTGGGAGTTGATTGTCCTCGCTCCAGGTACCCTTACACTTAAAGAAGGAAAAAGGGAAGGTGGCTACATCAGGGAAAAACTCCAAAGCCAAAGCAGTTGATGCTCATTCACGATGACCCCATGTATGACAATACAACTGTGCCCCATAGAATTTTCAGTGGCTGTGGCCTTTTGGCAGTAGATTTCCAGGCTTTTCTTATACATGTATGCAAATGACCAGTTTTTCAGTTAGTTGCTGAGTGCTTAAGGTTTGAGTCTCCCCGGGACTCCTAAATCAGGAAAAACCATCACCAAATCCTTAACTTTCTGTCTCATAGCTAACAGGGAGGTTATATGTCTCCCTGGTGAGTGGCAAAGGTAGGGAATGGATTTGGACTTTGTCAACTGACAATGTCTCTCACAGAGACTAAAAAGTGACAACCTGGGATTTCAACCAAAGCCAGAGCATGTTTCATCTGTTACTTCTCCTCCTGCACACCATTCAGGGTATACAAAATCCTTCATCTGTGATGCTCTGAATACTTACGTGTATCTGGGGTCATTTATTCTCCCTACAATGGTTTATCCAGAGTTTAACACTCTACTGACTGTCCCTGAAGTCTTCAGCTTCCGACTGGCTCTGACAGGCCGAACTCTTATTTTTGTGCTTTGGGCCCAGTCTTCTCACATGTCCTCAAGAATGAGGATCTTGGATCATCAGTCATTTCCTCTGACTCCTTAATTATGTCCTTTGCTCTGCAGGAATTTTCCATGGATTCTGGAAGTTTTTAGGGGAAATTTGGAAATGTATGAGGAATTTTGGATTGTCCTAATGACTCAGGGCAGGGCCTACTGGCATTCGGAACCTGGAGACTAGGCATACCAAATGTCCTGCAATATGTGGCATAGTACTCCACAGTAAAGAACGGTCTTGTCCAAATTGTCACTTGGACTCTTAATGAGAAATAGCACTGTACTTCCTAAACATACTCAAATTGTGCCACCGTTAATAACATTAAATTTGTATTTGAACCTGATTTCCCGTCATTTGCTGCTTTTTATTCACGGTTCATCTTAAAGGATAGTCTGATATTATTGTTTTCACTTCCTTACCTCTTACTTTCTCCAATATGCCAAATTGAATGGACTTTTCAAATCAAACTTGAACCCCTAAAGCTTTGTACACTGTTGATGCTTTTAGTGCTGTTCACAAAACCTAAGATGACAAAATAAATAAATAAATAAAAGGAGGAGTTCAGATTTGGTGATAGTGGGAATGAGAAAGAGTAGAAACTGCATGGGTCTTCTAAGTGCCCCTATCTAGTAAGCAGTGGATATGTGATGAGAGGTGAAGGGTTATTTGGACTGAAAATATACAGAGGTAAATCAAAAAGTATTGCTACAAGAGGCTATTGCAAGCAAAATATGTTTAACCATGTCTCTACAATCAGTAGATGGCTGCAGACAACTTCTCTCAGTAACACATGTGTCTTAGTCTCAAAGTGTAATTTCAAAGAAAAGGTCCAATTCAAGCAATGGTTTCTGAGGGTTACAGTGACTGTTTTTTTAGACTTCCAGAGGGGTAATCTTGAAGATTTTTCTCAAAAGGCACAATATGATTATGGGAGCTCATGAAGAAGAAGTTTTAAGAAAATAGAAAACTGAATTGGTAAGAAAAAGCCTGGAATATTGTGCCATGGAAGTCTGTTTTTGTTTTTTCCTTCATGACAGTGTACCTGCTCATTGTCTGAGGGTAGCAGGGCTGTTCTTCAAGAATTCTGGGGGGAAGCTGTACTCCATCAACACTACAGTCCTGATATTACTCTTTCAGTCTTCTTTTTGTCTCCCAAATGCAAAGAACATTTAAAAGGAACTTGACTGAAGTCCCTTGAGGATGCCAAAGTGCCTTTTTGATGTGGTGTAAATCCAAGAGCACAGAATTCTTTGGGCGAAGGGTTAGAGAGATGGAAACACTGCATGAGAAGAATGATGTAAACAGAAACACAAGCCATCAACAAAGTGATCTGAATTCACCGAGCTTCCTGGGCATGCGCTTGGGAGCTCTTTCCAAAGATAGAGGACATGTGGTGAAAAAAATAGCTTCATATTTTGACTTTTTTTGTTGTTTAATAAAGTTTTTATGATTTTTTTTTTTTACTATTACTTTTTGACTTACTCGAGTAGATGTAAGCCTCATTAGTAAGTTGAATCATGAGGGTGGATGAGATGAGTCAGAGGGAAGAAGTGGAATAAGGACAGAATCTTTGAGTACACTAGCATTCAAGGAATGGCTAGAGGAGATTGAGATGATAAAAGAGCTAGAACAGAATTATTTGAGAGGTGAAATGAGAACAGGGAAAGAGCGGTATTTATGGAAGCCAAGAGAGAGTTTTAAGGGAGTAGTCACTTAGTCAGGTGATGAACCCAAACTGATTTCTTCTCCCCACCATGATTATTCAAGTAGTAACCATGCCTTCTTATCTTGATTTACCCTCCTCCTGTCCACATTGCAATAGCCTTAGCACTGGCACAATGTCTCTTTTGTCTGGACACCCATGGAGTTTCCCAGGAAGCTTTAAAAACTCAAATCTGATTGTTACTTGTCCACTTAAAACTCTGCGCTGGCTACCGACAGGTTGGAATAGAATAGAATAACCCAATTGATCTAATCCCATTCCATCTCGCCAGGATTTTCTCTTAACTTCACCCCTTTGAACAGTCATGTCAAGCCACATTAAATTATTTACAACTCCCAGAACAGTCCTGTATATTTTGCATCTCTGTGACTTTGTGATACCTCCTCTTTTTAGAAAGTCCACTTCCTTGTCCATCCAGAAGTACTCCTCTCTTTTAAAGAGAAATCAAGTCACTTTTGTGAACATGTTACTGCACAGAATATACCATTTCTTTTTTTGTGTGTTCCACCTAATAATTCAATACTTATTCCATTCAATGCATCAATACAATAAAGTTACATAATAATTATGTATGTGATATGTCCCCTCATTTACTTATCTCACTCTATAATGGGTCCATGGAGTCCTGGTGTGGCTCTGTGGGTTAATGTGTCAGACTGCAAAGCCATTTGAACTGCAAGGTCAGCGGTTCAAGCTCACCAGCTGCTCCTTGGAAACCCTATACAGGATTGCTATGGGTCGGAATCAACTCGACGGCACTTAATAACAACAACAGCATAATGGGGTCCATAGTGAGCCAGGGACATATTTTCTGAATGTACTAAATGATTAATATTTATTAAACTGTGCACTCTCTAGATACACTGTATCTAAGAGGGCGAACGGCAGAATCTCATTGCCTAGGTTGTTTCCTGACTCCACTTCTTACTGTGTGACCACCTCTGGCAAAGTATAGTTCCTTATATATATAATGGTGAAAGCAGAGGTCTGTTTTCATTAAACAGGGTTATTAAAGAGGTCTGGTATATAGTAGGGATCAGGAAGCGTGGGTTCTATGAAAAGTAGTCAGTAAATGTTTATTGACTAAATGAGAAGAAGTTTGTAAACAGAAACACAAGCCATCAACAATATGATCTGAACTCATCTTACTTCCTGGGCATGCACTTGAGAACTCTTTCCAAAGCTGCTTTCTTTCTGACATTTTGAGTACCACAAACCTGGGATAATGCTGAAAGTGTGAAGAAGTATCTGTTCAGCCTTAATTGCTCTATTACTGAGGCCTTATGCAAATCAAAGGGTAGTGAAAGCTTCCTTTTAGTTCTGTTACTTCCCTTTCTGTACTCTTCTCTCCTGGCTTTTGTTTTCCTTCATTATTTTGTATGCATATGTAGATGTATGTGTGTGTTTTCAACAAGGTTGTCAGAATTTTTATACTTTTCAGTACCCAACATAGTGCATCTCACTTGGTCCAAGGTCCTTATGTCTTCAGATTTTTCCTCTTCCCAACCCTCAAATCAAAACTCCTGTTCCTTGCCCCTTATTCCCTTTAATTTCCCATTAAATGATTTTATAGCTATTAAATTTTAACCGTGGACTCCTGGCATGCACTGAACTTTGAATCATAGGGTTGGCAGGTCAAACCCACCTCTAAAATCCTATACAGGGTTTCTATGAGTCGGATCCGACTTGACAGCATTTAACATTGAAGCATTATAACTGTAATTAATCGCAATAATTTTTTATTAGTTCACTCTCCTGCTTGACTACAAGTCTCATAAGAGTAGTGACCGTGCCTTTTTCATGATTACATCTCCAGAATCAAACATACAGCTTGATTCATCAAATGTCCTTATTATGTATTTGTTAAATATATGAATAAATGAATGATTTCAGTGTAGCAGATGGCAGTTGCAGTTAAGAGAAAAACATCTTAAACCCAGATGGAAATGGCTGATAGGATTGATCTCTTTGGCTACTGGCTAGTACATTTCTTATTGCTCTCTGGGTTGTTATCTCTATCCCCCCTCCCATTTTTCACATCTGGCAGGATACCAGTAATCAACAACTTGGCGCTTACAACTAGAGTTAACAGTACTCATGCCCACTTTATTTCTCACGGACAGGCATTGACCAAAGGGTTGCCTCATGCTAGGGGGATAGTTTGGGGTAGCTGAGCAAAACTTTTATGTAAAGCATTTGGGTACCAGTGATAATATTGACCTTCTTAGCAGTCTTTCAAAAGAGGAAGCAAAAAAAAAAAAGGAATAAAAATTTTTTTAAAGGTAAACATATGCAATTCATATGACATGCTAATCAGCAAGATATTACCCAACTCAATTTAATCAATGTAATTAAGTTTCCAAAGTTGGTAGCAAAAGATTTTAATGCTTCCGGTAGCAAACAACTTCCTTTCTCATTTATTTTTTCATTCCAAATTTTTTTACTCTCTGTCAGAACTGTTCAACGTACTGGAGATAGAGTTAGTAGGAGAGACAAAGTCAAGATCTTCATAAAACATTGATTGATAATAAACAGACTTACAAATTAAACACACTTATTTTAGATATACTGTTAAAAATGAAAAGAACAGGAAGGGGCTATATGGGTTATTTATATTTAGGTAGGGTTCTCAGGAATACCTGGGTTGTTCAAACAGTTAATGTGTTCGACTGCTGATGGTAAGGTTGGCCGTTTGAGTTGGCCCAGAGGTGGCTTGGAAGAAGGGCATGGTGATCTACTTCTGAAAAATCAGCCATTGAAAACCCTAGAGAACATGGCTTTACTTTGACACACATGTGGTCACCATTGGAATAAATTTGACAGCAGCTGGTAACTAGTCAGGGAAGCAATTGAGAGCTGTATGATGAAGAGGAAGAAGACAACGTAAAGATCTGAAAAACATCATTTTGGAAGAAGAACAGCAGGTGTCAAGGACTTGAAGTGGGAATGTGCTTTTCTTAATGGTTAACAGGAAGATCAGTGTAGTTGGAGGATGGTGGGCAGTGGAAGTAGAAAGTGAGGTTGAAGAGCTACGTGTGGGTGAGATCATGTATGGCTTGTGAGCCTTGGCATGGAGTTCTGTCTATATCCATCGATGTATCTATTTAATTATTCTATAAGGTGTGTAAGGGGTCCTGGTTAGCCCTGTAGGATAAGCATTAGACTGCTAACTGCAAGCTTGGTGATTCCAGCCCACCAGTTACTCCTTGGAAACCCTATACAAGGTTGCTATGAGTGGCAGCCGACTTGACTACTTAACAACAGTAAGTTGCATGCAAATGTAGTCTACCTTAAGCTTTTCAGACATAGGCCCTGTGGTATAGTAGATGGAACATATACAGCCATATTGAACCTTGGCTCTCAACCTCAAAGTGCTATTGATGAATGAAATGAAATCATCTTTTAAAGCATCCATTACTCTACCTGAAATACATCTGGTTTTGAATGTGGCGGCATGACTTCTGTTGTAGTTAAGTGCCGTCTAATCAGTTCTAACTCATAGCAATCCTGTTAGAGTTTCTGAGGAGCAGCTGGTGAGTTTGAACCACTGAGTTTGTGGTTCAAACGGACTTTGTGATCCACTGCTTATCCTACAGTGCCACACTAGTACTTCTAGTAGTACTGAAATATAAGTCCCTCTGACATCTAGTATCATGCATGTGATCTATGTAGTATACAGTTTTTGTTTGGTTTTGTTGTTTTTACAAAATTTGTTTAGAAACATGTAAGCAGCTTAGCAAAGCAAAGCAGAGAGTTAGAAGCGCATTATAATTGACTTTAAACAGCTGTCTCACCTTTTGAGTTCTTGAAAGATTCTGAGGCCAGTTCCTGGAATTGTGTCCACATGTGGTGCAGTTAGGCTCTGCACTGGACTGTGAACAACAAGGTTGGCAGTTCAAATCCACCATCTGCTTCATGGAAACCCTATGCATTTTCCCTCTTTCCAAATAGGGCTGAAGACACCGAGAAGAGTGCCACAGAGAAGGGAGCAGACGAGTTAAGTTTCTGGGGTAGAGGAGTGGGTGTTGAGAGTGGGAAGTAGTGTAACAGCACAGCCAGCCAGTGTGGCCTGCCTTGCAGTCAGATTTCCTGGCACACCCCCAAGTCCTCATGGTCTGCCACCATGTGTCTTGGATGCATTCAGTTGCCTTGACAACTTGTTGCACAGAGTTGTAGGGAGTATCAACCTTTAACCTTTTGGCATCGTGTTGCTAGGACAACAGATTTTGTGTGAAGTCAGGCTTTAACTGTAGTTTCTACATGCTGCCGCCATGCAGCCCCTCCTCACCCACCACTGCCCACTCTTGTTTCTGCTGCCTGCCATCTGCCTCTCTCCACTCCTTGGCTACCTTAGAGCCACTGTTTGCATGCTCTTTTCAGCCTTTTCCAACCCCTTTGTACTTTATTTTCTTTCATTTCCAGAGTTCTCATTGTTTATTATAAAATAAAATATTGTAAGTTCAAATAATAAAGCTGTATTGGCATAGGAATTATGGAGAATGTGGGAATAAATAAAACAGCTAGGAAGAGGAATGAGGAGCTTGATAGAATTTCTAGAGTTTCCTTGTACAGGGTATCGTCTCTTTAAGTGACTAGACCTTAGAATCAACAGGGGTCTTCTATTTATTATCATTTTAATACACAATCTTAGACTCAGTAAGAAAATAATTCTGGTTTAATGGCACAGTGCCACCAATTGGTGTTTTCAGAACTTCACCCCAAGGTGGTCCTGTGACACAGCTAGGTTTGGGTCCAAGTGTAAAATATATCATTTTGTTTAGTTTATGTAGCTGTGTGATAGAACTGGATCGATTTGTTTGTTTTCTTTTTTTATGGTCACCAATGCAGTGTGTTTGTATGACTACTTAATAAACATGCAAGAGAAGGAGAAGATGAGAGGAAACTAAGGGAGTTGAGGAAACTGGAGGGGAGGAAGCAACAGGAAAATGATGAGAGGCAAGTTGGGAATGAGGGAAAGCAGGTATCAGATGTCAGGGTCAACAACTTTTGTCTCTTTTCTAGATTAGAATTGATCTAGAATTGTTTTTTTCTAATATGTTTTCAATTCCAGATTTGCACTGGTCAGTAGGAGCAGGCTAAGTTTAATTTGGAGTTTCAGAAGAAGTCAGCTTCATTCTTTTCCCCCATTTACAAAGCCAAGTGACATGTCAGGGGGCCCAAGGATACACAAGTAGTGTTGAACCTGGAATTCTTGGGCTTGTTTGTAGCAGTTGCATTTCTTCAGTCTCCCGGTGACCACTAGCCTTTCACTTGAGAGCAGTATGTCTCTACTGTCCAAACAGGACTTGGCGGGAGCTTGGACAATGTTGATTTCTCTTGCCTAATCATGTTGATTAGGACCAATCATCCTGAGCAAGCACAGTTGAAGGAAAGAAGAGAAACAAGAAGTAGAAAGATAAAAAGAATGGGAAAGGAAAAGATATCAGGGTGAGCATATCTATCGGGCCCATTCTCAGGGCTGGAGTCTGCAACTGCAAGAGAGTCTCAACTCTCCCCAAACTCTAGATTCTTTAGTGTGACCTGAGGTCCTCAAGCTCAGACGTTCTAAGTAGATAGCACAAGTTTTGACTCCTGGATCAGATCAACTCTTCACTAACATTTCTGAGACTGGGGGGTATTGTTTTCTATCTTGGTGTGTGTTAGGAGAAAGTAAAATTAGATGTACATCATCCACAATCTGAGATTCCATCTCAGTAGATGTGAAGTTGACCAGGAAAGAATAATGTCTCGGCTGTACTGTCCTGAATGATATAACACTTGAAGCAGATTTTCTTTTCATACTTGCTCTCTGACTTCTTAGAGAATCAGTTGTAACTGCTACTTGGAGCTAAAATCTTTACCATTTTCCAGAGTTGCTGCCCAAGACTGCTTCAACTCTCTGGGCCCCCTTTGCTGTTGAGTCTCTGGGTTATAAATGAGATCCATTCCTAAGTGTAGCTCTAAGTCAGATTTGTAGGTAAGTTGAAACATACACATATGGTTCTTACTTAGCCTTGCTTTAATGTAAGAAAAGACTTGAAGGCTTTTTAGTAGTTTAAAAGCTGCACTTGTAACAAGTGAATGTGATTATGAATTTGTTGTGAGTTGGGTGGGTTCATTTGTTTCAAAGTGAGGGCAAATTTACGTAATATTAAAGGGCAAATAGGAGTTGTCTGTAAGTCAGACACTTGTGACCTGTGGACCTACTGAACCTCTGTTTCTCCCAGGCCTTCAGCACCCGTTTTCCCGTTGGTTTCCAAGATGGTCAGAGATCTCATAATACTTAAGAATGATTTTCAGTTGGGTCTACAGCTAGGTGAGTTCAGGCAGTGCATGTAAGAGGCACATTTATTATAGTGTAAGAGTCCTTGCCAATGGAAAAGTGCCCCTTTGTCTCCTTGTCTGGGAGGACATGGGCCACACAAGGTGCTCTTAGTATATATTTGTTGATAATGATAAATCTTTTGAAATCAAATGGGAACAGGCCATACGTTCTTAGAAAAAGACCTACATGGCAAGTTGGGATAGATGAGTGAGATACATTTTTGTAAGCTCTTTTCATCTTTAACTTTCATCTTTAACATCTGTAATCCTGTGAATAATGATTTTCCTGTTGGCCCTGACTGGCCGCCTGCCTAGAGTCTCTGCCAGAGCCCTTCCCATCTCGTATCTGGATGAAGGGTCCTGGAAGCTGCAGTTGAATTAGGTACTGAGATCAGATCTGAATCCAGGGGTGAGAGCCTAGGGATAGAGGGACTGGGACAGGATGTGTGAGTGCACAGCTCCTACCACTAGGCAGAGAGCAGAGGGAAAATGAGGACTCAGCTTTATAGCAGCTAAAGTTGTCCAGTGGCAGCAGCAGTTGCTCTCACGTAGGCTAGGGATCCCTTTGTTTTTTCAGGCCAGATGGACACAGCCTGAGCAGTAGGGTTAAACATAGGTCTGCTCTTCAGGGTAGAGAGAAAGGAAGGATAGAGTCCCAGTTCTTGTCCAGCCTGCCCTCCTGCCTTATAATGTCTGCCCAGAAACGATGGTCTATCTGTATCAGAAGAAGAGAAAAGATACTTTCTTTGTGAACGTCACTGTTTTCTTTGAGACTTAATTGGTCTTTGAGGTTTTGGAAGTTCCTTCACTTGGTCTGCAGTTTCTGTGTCTTGAAGGAATCTCAATGTTCAATAAAAGGGAAGCCTTGATAATACCACATGTACTGACTGGTGCCCGTTCCATTCTTCTGGAAGGGAGAACTAATCTGTGAAGCAGACAGGGGGGCTAGGTAGAACTCTCTAGATGCTCTGGAGGAAGGACACTCTTTCTGTGGCAAATTCTACTCTTGTGCTCTCGTTTTACTTAGAGAAAGGCCACCTGGTCATTACATTGAGGCCACTGCTACTTCTGCAGATGACTGGAGCTGGGTATTTGTCTGCTGGAAATAGCATTAAGGCTTAAAAAGAAGGTTTTTTTTGTTTGTTTATTTCTGGGACATTCAAGTAGCAGCCATGGCTACCTTTGTCATCCTGATCTCAGTGGTTAGCTCTGGAAAAAGTTATGCAATTGGGAAAAATAAGAATTTAAATCTCTTTTAATTCCTTTTTCCATGTTTTTCTGTTCACTTTTTGAGAACTCCCGCCCTTTTTAATGTGCAGTGTCCTTTTTGTTGTTGTTGTTGTTTTTGCCTCTTATCTTCCTAGAGGAGTCATGGTGTGGTGCTGTAGGACAAACACTAGACTGCTAACCACAAGAGCAGTACTTCAAACCCACCAATCACTCCTTGGAAACCCTATACCGGGTCGCTATAAGTCAGAACCGAATTGGTGGCGCTTAACAACAACAACAGTCTGCCTAAAGGACACACCTCTGTCTTCCCCATAACTCCCTGTACTGCCTGCTGATGAAGCCCCCACAAGAGGCATTGGGCTGGTCCTCCATATAGCCCTCCTTTCATTACAGGGCTTTGTTCTTATTTCTAACTTGGAAGGCAGTCTCTAAAACTGAGTCCCTGCCAGGGTCTAAATAGACAAGAACAAATAATGAGCCACCCTCTGTGGGCATTTTTAGATTTTAACTCAGAGGAACAAATTGGTAATAATGGAATTTTAGATGCTACACTGGGCCATAAGGGAAATATAAATTTAAAACAGGAGGTACTTCCCTGACCCCCACAAATCATTGCCATTTCTGATACATGGGATCCCATCACCCTTAATACTGATCTACCTGAGACTAGAATCACAAAAGGGCAGTTCCTTGAGGAGGCATCAGTTGTCCCCTGTCCACAGGGGTCAGGGCAGGACTAGCTCTGGAGCTCTGGAAAGCATCATATCTACTAAGGCAGAAGATGTGGAGTAGAAGAGAATCAAGTAGAAATGGGGAGTGAGATTCATCAATACATTCTATCATCAATACATACATGACACTATCTAGAATGTTCTAATTTTCCAAACTATGGAGTTGGTTCAAATCCTACTCTATGCACAAAGAATCCTTAGCTGCCAGTAACTCCCCACAAAATCAAACTCCTCCTTTGTGCCTGGACCCTGCTTTGTTTTGACCTCTCCTAGATTCTCTGCTTTCTCCTCTCTCAGTCCTCCTTTTTCACCCCCTGCTCCTGATCATCTCATTTCTGGTTTGTGTTTCTGCCCATCTCTCACCTTGTCCTCTCCCCTGTCTCCTGTGACCCACTCTTCTGTATGACTTATGCTTTATGTGGTGCACACAGCTATCTTCATGCTTCATCTTGTCAGTGTCTTGGTCCCTCAATGGCCTACCTTTGGACCCAGCATAGTTAAAAGTTCCCAGGTGGTCTGCGCTTAACTTTTGGAGCTGTCAAATATTAGTTTTATAGTCTGTGTCAAGTTGGTTCATTTGGTTAGAACTTGGCATTTAATGAGGGCAACCCAGGATATATACCTATCTCTGTAGGAACTCTTAGGTCTCTTCCATGGCATGGCAGAGGTGACCTCCAGAAGCCACCTTTTATATTATGCCTTTGGTCATAGTGGGGAATCTGGTTAAGAAGCTATGTCTAGGTCAATGCTAATTTACTGATAAGAGACATCAGCAATAACTATATATGCATGCAATTATTTATGTACATGTATATTTAAACTCTTTTATTATGAGATCATTGTAAATTCACATCTTGTAAGTTTAAAGGTCTAATATAAACTTGAGCTCAATATGGTAGCTAGAATTCAGGTCCAGACATCCCCAGACTTGATTCTGGCTCTCTTTTTAATAAGTTTGGTGACCTTGAACTTAGTTTCTTTGTGCCTCAGTTTCCTTAGCTGTATAATACAGATAATAATAATAAGACTTGCAACACATTTGACCTCTTTTAAACTCCATCTGCCTGCCTGCTTTTTCATTCTTGTTTCTGGATTTGCTCTTAGTATGTTTTTCTTCTTGGTTGTCCTTTTATTTTTACCTGCTGTCTCTAGAAATCTTTCCCCTTCTTTTCTCCCTGATTTTTGCTTCTCTTCATTTTCCTGAGTCTTAGCCTGTTCCTCATTTTCAATTTTTTTCCCCTTCATCACCCTCTCATTGAATTTGCACTACCTTCCCCAGGCACGTCTCCTGATTCATTTCTCTCTGTCATTCACTGTTACTGGGCCTTTCGTGGCTTCCGGGAGAATGTGCAGCCTTTCATTATTTATAAGCATGGGAGAATAATTACAGAGATGATTTAATTACCTTTTTCGCGTAGATTCTCATAGCGCTGGCTAGGTAGAGTCTGGGCTTATCAGCAGGTATGCTTGATATGATTGCAATTACAAACTCAGAAGGAAAAAGGACTGGTTTGTGTGGGATTGAGGTGGGATTGAGAGTCTTTAGAAAATTTAGTCTCATTGTCAAAAACTTAAAAAAAAAGTTAATTATTCAGAGCTAGCTCCAAGTCAGGAGTTCAAACCCATCAATGGTTCCCTGGGAGAAAGATGAGGCTCCCGTAAAGATTTGCAGTCTCAGAAAAACCGTACTCTGCGTCAGTGGTTTTATTTGGTTTGGGTTTGGTTAAGGATCTTGGTGGTGCCCTGGGATATGTGTTGAGCTGCTAACTGCTCCATGGGAGAAAGATGAGGCTATCCACAGGAGAAAGATTACAGTCTGAGAAACCCTGAGGAGCAGTTCTCTTCTGTCCTATAGCGTCATTATGTGTCAGAGCCTACTCAGTAGAAGTGGGTTTGTTGTGTTTGTTTGTGGTGTTGTGTGCCACTGAGTCTGTTCCAACTCATAGCAACCCTGTATAGGGTTTCCAAGAGCAACTGGTGAGTTTGAACTGCCGACCTTTTGGTTAGCTGTCCAGTGCTTATTATACAGTGACACACCAAGGCTTTATTTATATTAAGTGGGAGATGTGTGTCCTCTATATTTGAATTGGGAGAGGAAGGAATGGAGTTTACTAAACATAGTTAACTCTGGACAAGTTCTCTTGCTTTGTCTGTCTTCATCTGAAAAAATTAAGGGGTGAGGTGTTTTAATCCTTTTCCATTTGAAAAGTTTTTGATATGATGATTAAGAGGAGATAATGTTGATTGAAGGAGAGGTGACTAAATATATTTTGCCACCCAAAATCGACAGAAGTTAGGATTAATAGCTTAACAGTGTGGTGCAGTAAGATAAGCACTGGATGCTAATCTCAAGGTCAGTGGTTCAAACCCACCAGCCTCTCTGTGGAAACCCTCTACAGGGTTGCTATGAGTTGTAATCATTCGATGGCACTTAACAAGAACAGCAAGAGAAATGAGGAGCAGTAGCAAAATATGTAGATGTGTGATCAAATTATGAATTTTTAAATTATATCCTCTTTGGCCTATTTTAACATTTGACATTTGAAGGGTTGCAAAGAAAAGGTGGTAGCCCATTGCAATTGGAAAAAAGCAATTGAATTCTTGGGGAGGAGGACTCTGCTTGCATCCTTACCCCCTTGTACTCCTCACCGCTCCACTGAAGTCTGGTTAAATTTGTATTCTTGTTATACTGTGTCAAAGACAATTCATTCTGGAAGAGCTCTTAGACTAGTCCAATGTCCTTATTTCATGATAAAGGACACTAAGGCCAAAAAAGATTAAGTGACTTGCCTGAAGCCACACCTTAATTTTCTCATGGAGTTGGCCTGATTTTCCAAATTACCAGGTCACAGTCTCTAGTGGGAGACTTGTACCTTAACAAAATACCAATCTATTCTGATAGTATATAGCCCAGCACATGATACTCTGACACAATTAATTGCTGTCTCTCTTGATTAATGGTGAAGAACAAGGCCAGAGAGAAATGAGGACTGGGCGGGGAATGGCATTTCCCCCATGGTTCTCTTCTATCTGCACTAAGTGTGATCTGGGGTAATTGACTAAAAATATATTAATGGCTGTGTCCGATGTTGATAAAAACATTTGTGGACTATATATGGTACAAGACTATGTATTGGGTACTTATGAATTTATAGGCAGGCAGATGGAAAGAATATTTGGATGAAGTAAATTCTATATGTAAGGTGATCAAAGAAAACATCAGAAACTGGTGTCTCTCATTTTTTTTCCACTACCACATGCCATAGGTATACCCTCCATTTTCCCCAGAAATGGTGCCCTGTGATTTTGCCCCTTTCATTTCTCATCTTAAAGAACTCCTCTCACTGATATATTTAAGAAAAAGAAATATGCAGGAAAATGTGCATGCATAGTTCTTCCCAAGAGGTAGTAGGAAGGCTTCTGGAAAGAAAGGAACGGGAAAAAGTAGGATCAGAAAAAAACCTCTAGAAAATGTATGATTGGATGTGGGAGATAAGATGTATAACTAAACCTTACAATTTAGGGCACCTTTCAGTGTTCTTAGTGAATTTATGTGTTTTGTCTTAATTTGAGACTCACTAGGAGTCCTGGAAGGAGCTCTGGTAGCATAGTAGTTACAAATTAGGCTGCTAACCTCAGGGTCAGCAGTTCGAAACTACCGGCTGTTCCGTGGGAGAAAGATGAGGCTTTCTGCTCCCATAAAGATTTACAGCCTGAGAAACCCTGTACAGGGTCACTATGAGTCAGAACCAACTCCACAGCACATAACAACAACAAAAACAAAGAGTCGTGGTGTAGCGCTGCAGGATAATGCACTGGACCTCAAGATCAGTTTGAACCACAAGGTTGGCGCTCCTTGGAAACTCTAAACACGGTCACTGTGAGTTAGAACCAACTGCATAGCACTTAACAACAAGGCTCACTATAAAGATCCCTACTGTTGTAGTGGGTTTACATGTTGGGCTGCTAACCACAGGGTCAGCAGTTCAAATGTACCAGTCTTTTGAAGGAGAAAGATGAGACTTTCTGTTCCCATAAAAATTTATATATTTGAAACCCTATATAGAGTTGTTGTGAGTCAGAATAAACTCGATTGCACACACCCACCACCACCAGAGTCGTTGTAAGACAGAATCAGTTTGATGGCAATGGGTGATGGATTGTCCAAGGTAAGAAACTGTGCCTTAGATTGTCTGAAAAAAGTGGGTAACTAATAACCATCTCCATTCTCCAGATAAGAAATTTAAGACTCAGAAAAATTCATTTGGTTTATCAAAGACCAAGAATTTTTAAGTGGCAGGTCTAAGAGCAGTGTCTCAGTCTTTTGTCCCCTAATGCCATGCCTGCAAGAGAAGATGCCATGTGAATTACACTGATGTGTGAAATGATGAGATGTTATCTGTGGTGTCCAGCCAGTACAGGAAGGTAAAACAGAATGCAAAGGGTTTGGTCATGGGAATTCTTTGGCCAGCTTGGCTGATGGGGTCTAAGTTGAATAAAGGGCTTCTTAAGTAGGATTAAAGAAGATCAAGAAGTTACATGTTGGGAAGAAAAAGAAGCTATGGGTATATTAAAAACCTTAAGAACTTTGTAAAAGGATTGATAGGTGTTTGGGATGGAGAACTCGCTGGGTAAAGACTCACACAGAAGAATGCAAAAACCCTGGAATTTGTTTAAAATAACAATAATAATAATAAGGCAGCACCATTCAAACAAGTAATGGGAAACCCAAATCGCCAATCTCTTAATGTATCTGTCTTCTTGTGAGGGGAAAAAAGAGAGCCACTATTAAAGCCTTTTACCAGGGTACATGTAAACCTGTCCTGAAGAAAGCCCACAATGGACTGGGACATTTCCTTCATTAACACTTCATTAAGCTTTGTCAGATATAAACCTCCTAGCCAGATCCTGGCAAGGGCCTCTTACTGAGGTGATAATGAGGAGAAAATGCACTAGGTTTTTGGCCTAAACCAGGATTGTTGAATGTAAGCTAAAACAGATTTTGATAACATTGGCATAAAAATGGGTATTAAACATCATTTTACCCTGGGTGGTGTAAATAGAAAACATATAGGCACACACACCAAGTGAGACATGGACACCAATGTCACATGACCCATTTCACAGAGAGTTAGTGATTTGTTGCAAACAAATTATGAAAATCAGAGTTATCTTGTACTTGACCAATGATAGGACATTGATAGATTTGCAACTTGTTATTATTTTTTTAAATATCTGTTTCAAAACCAGGCATAATAACCTTGCATGACTCTTAGGATATTGGTCTTTGTAGCCCTAATCCATGTCTTCTGGATATTTAATATTTATTAGCTCCCAGGTATTGTTAGAATTAAATAGTGCTCACTTTCTAGTATCTTTCCTAGTATTCCTTAAAAATCCTGTCATATCGATTTAATATCCCATGAAACCCTGGAAGTGCAGTCATCTTAAGAGAAGAAAGTATATTTAATCTTCATTTTGCCCCAAAGCATTTGATTTGATCATCCATGAAGAGTTGGAAAAATAGTAAAACTGTATGGAATACGGAATGGTCCCTAGAAGCATTTGATGTGGACATAGTTGACTGAAAGATTATACTCACAGTAACCAGCAGTAAGTTGTCAGTCAAAAGTTTTCTGTGAAAGAAAGAGAGAAATTAAGTGTGTATGTGTGTTAGGGGTGGAGTGTTTGGAGAATATAACAAATGGTGAAATGGTGTTTTAAAGGTGTTTTTCCTGGGCTTGGTGGTTTCTTGTTTTTTTTTTTTTTTTGTAAGAAGCAATGTTGTGACAACAATAAAGCAGACTTTCTAAAAAAAGAAAAATAAATCATCCCAGCACTCTAAGCAGCAACTAATCAGAAGAGGAGTTGGAAAGGGAAGAAGATGAACATTTTATGGAACACCTGCTATGTGTAAGAGTTTTCTGTGTGTTATCTCATTACAATTTCCTTGATTATTTTTGCTGGTGGAAACCTACCACTTCTCAAGATCTCACTTTCACTCTAGTTCCATAATGAATTGGAAAAATTTGCTTTCTTTTCAGGTCCATTTTCATACACATACACAAAGCCAACATTTTGTCAATTTCATCAAACTATCATAAAATTTGTTGTTGTTAATTGTCATCGAGTTGGTTCCAAATCATAGCCACCCTGTACAGAGTTTCTGAAAAACGGCTGGCGAGCTTGAATTGTCGACCTTGCAGTTCAAATAACCTTGGGGCCCATTATTTATCCTACAACACCATGCCAGGACTCCATCTTATGATTAGTTTCTTGGAAGGTGGTCTAGGAATTAATGTATTCATTGGTTGTTGTTAGTACCATTGAGTTGGCATAGTGATTCTGTATAGGGTTTTTGAGAAGTGGCTGGTGGGTTTGAACAGCTGACCTTGCATTTAGCAGTCCAGTGCCTTCCCAGGACTCCAATGTATTCATTTAGTAAATTTAACTCAGTATCCATTATGTGTTTTATGTGGTGTAAATCACCAAAGGAACAACAATGAAATTGAAGAAATTGATGGACATAAACAAGATGTTAGCAATAGAAACCTGCAGAATGCTCCACTAAAGGAGACTATGTGATAGAAACCAAATGGAAAAGATTGTATTTGAGAAACTATGGTCTTGGAGGACAGCGTGAAAAGTCCACAGCAGTGAACTACAATTAAAAATCAACCATGGTGACATTGTTGTTAAGTACCATCAAGTCAGTTCCATTAGACTGTTTAAAGGCTTGTCTTACGTAGCTAAGAAAAACAGTTCATGTAAAAGTTGTTTATATGGATGTTGGCCCTTAGTAGGTAGTTTCCCGCCAATGTTAGTTAAATATGAAAAGTGAAACCAAAGACACTAAAACAAAATTCAAAAATCCAACACAATGAAAACTTTGTTACTTTACTAAACTTTTCCAAACTCCCTTAACCAATGGGTGATGATACCAGTTAACATGCTTGGCTGGTCACTAAAAGGTTAGAGGTTCAAGTATACCCCAGAGGTACCTTGAAAGAAAGTCCTGATGATCTGCTTTCCAGAACACCAACCTATGATGCAGAGTTCTACTCTGAACCACGTGAACTCTACCACGAGTGGAATCAACTCATCAACAACTGCGTTTCTTTCTTCTTGTTGTTTTTTCTTTTGCTTTTTTTGCTGGTAGTGACAACCCCTTCCCCATACCTCCACTTCTGCAGGAGTGCTCCAGGCTTGGTGGGGACTTTGGTATCTGTGGACCACCACATCTACTGCTATTTACTTAGGGATTCTGGGTCCTTAGACTAACAGTGTAGCAGTGGAATGATAGAACATGATAAATCTTTATTTTCCCAAGTAAAGATTTTTTTACGCACCCTATACAGGGTCGCTATGGGTCGAAATCAACTCGACAGCACTTAACAACAACAACTGTACCATATTTCTTTTTTAAAGAAAGGACATGGAAAGCAGAAATATGAGTACACTAGGAAATATATAGTCTCAGAGAAGAAGGCAGTTCTTTGAATAAATTTATCTGTATCAACAACTCACGAATTCACTGAATTATTCTGGGTTTTTTTGTTTTTTTCCCCCACTTATCTGTGGGCCAATGGTAACTTTACCATGGATTGTCATTGATCCATGGACCTGTGTTTGGGAAGCACTGGTGTAGATATTATTGCTAGAGGCTTCACAGTGTTACTAAGGATATTGCTTCTAAAAGCTGTGGATCTAGATATATCCTCTGAACTATTGGTCTGGAGCCTAGCAGGTTGGGGGCTCTGCTTATATCCTGTTTTTTTCTGACAGAAATTGCAGCTTTACAGAGTATTATAGTGCTGTGGTTCTAAGGTATATCATAATCTTTTTTAGTGACAGACAGATGAGGTTCAGGGAATGGGTGGGAAGTAATCGATGCACTCTGTCTTGATTTTAGCAAGCCTTTTATTTCTGTTCGGTGTGACATAATCATCAATTATCTGAGAAAGTAAAATCTAGACACAGCTTTCTAGTTGGAAGGCTGCTTCAAAATGGTAGTGTAGAAGAAAGAAGGCTTATCTCCGAGTTAGAAACCATATGTTAGAGTTCTGGTTCTGTCATAGCTAGCTAGGTGATTTTGGACAAATCAGTTCTTTCATTGGATCTTAGCTTCCATATCCAGAAGATGTGAATTATATCCCTTAAGGCACATCAAGTTGTTTCCAATGTTTCAAAACACCCAACAGTAGGCTGCTTAGGTTAGAAGAGCATTGTTTCTTTCCTTTGAATTAGTTTTTACATCAGCTTGTTGATGTATGGATATCTCATACTGTTTCAATACCCATTAATAAAAAGAAAAGCTATGATTTCTTAATAAATGTGTAGATTAAGAACATCATGGCATGTGCTTTTACATAGTGGGGAATGATTCTCCTTACATCTTCTTGCTTCTGGTCCCTGGAGAATCGAGCTGAAGGAGTTGTTAATACATTTACTAATTAGAAATGTGTAAAAAATTCAAGGACCAGTTAGAGAAAAACAAAATTAAGCAAAACAAAAAGATACAAAAGTTGTAGAATACCAGGGATAAAAATCAGTCATGTGGAATTATTTAAAACATAAATCAACAAAGAATTACCCTGTGAATTTTGTGTAATGAAAAGGTAGATAACGATCTAACATGAATTGGTACTTTCCCAAGTCCTTTTTATTTTATTATATCTGGTTAAGTTATTTTATAGCATTACTTAACATAGTACATTAATTCTTCCTGTCATCTGTGAGGTCGGTCTCCTTGTTCATTGTTGAGTGGATTCTTACAGTGATCTAGTGTGTGTCAGAGTAGAACAGTGCTCAGAGGGTTTTCAAGGCTGCGAAACCTATCTTCTCAGGCATCTCAGGGTGGGTTTGAGTCATCAGCCTTTTAGGCCAGGAGTTTAGTAGTTGATTATGCCACTGTTTGCAGCCCCCAGGTACATTAAGGTAAGTATTGTTGCTGTTGTTGAGTGCTGTCGAGTTGGTTCCAACTCATAGTGACCGTATGTAGGGTTTCCAGGAAGCAACTGGTGAGTTTGAACTGCTGCCATTGCTGTTCAAACGGACCTTGCAGTCGAGTGCATATCCCACAGTGCCACACCAGCACCCCCATTTTATATAGGAAAAAAAATGAAAGCCCGAAGGTATTCTTTGGTTGCACATCAGGTAGAGGAGCAACCAGAATTTGAACCCAGGTATTTTGGGAACTAAATCAGGAAATTCCCCTGTCATGATCCATCCATGCATTACCACTTCTTAATGAAGAAGTGATCAATGCCCTCCCCTCCTGCCTCCCAGAAGGAATCTGCCTACCCTTTCCTTTCCAAAGAGATGACCTTGAGTTCCTTTATAGCTTATGTTTCTAGGATGCTTGGATTCTTAACAGAATAAACAGGTTCCAGCGGGAGTGAAGCTGGCCCCAATGATATGGAGGGGTGCGGTGGGGCAGAACGGAGAGATACAGAATGAAGTAGAGCAGTGCATTGTGCTCAGTGCCAGCATGCGTAATGGCCTCTCAGAGATGGAGAGAAACATGTCTCAGTGTTTGAGTTACAAGTGGTTGTGTCCCTTATTACAGGATAGATTTGTTCTTCCGCTGCAGAAAAATTACGTTTTTATTCTGAAAAATTGTATTTTTATACAGACTCATCAGACACGATGAGTCTGTATAATAGAAATGCATACACATATGCAGATTTTCTATTATGAGATTATTTTATGTTCATTGAATGAGCTGTTCTGGTACATTCAGTGAAGTCAAGGTTTTGACCCAGTTATTACTCACTAAAGGAGGTGAATTTTCAATTACCAATTGATGCTGTGTAGTGACTTTTAATATACACATTCCTCTTAGTTCTTTGGGCTTTTCTTGTGCTTGTCCTTGTTTCTCTGAGGACTGTTGATGATGGTGGTATAAATCTGAGGCATGTGGTCACAAGACCATTGTCTGTCACCTGAATCTTTGGCTTGGCTCTGCTTGCATGAGCTGGCTGCATGACCTTGGGAAGATCATTGAACCTATCTGGGCCAAAGTTTCTTTGTCCATAAAATGATAATGTATGATGTCATGATTAAAATGAGATAATATACATGGGAGTGCTTTGTTAAACTATAAGCATTATGTAAGCGTTGTTGTTGCTAAGTGCTGTTGAGTTGGAATCCTGTGTAGGGTTTCCAAGGAGCCTCTGGTGAGCTTGAAAGTGTTATTTATTCCTCTGATTGAAAGGAATTGAAAAGAACTTGGGGATTTTTACAATGATTGTATGTGTGGTTACTGTTCATCTTATTGAACCACTTTCAAAGCTCCATCATCTGGAAAGGTTCTAGTCCAAACCATTCTCTTATGTAAATAAATTATGGGAAAGCTCTTCCTGAGCAACATCACTAGACTCTGTTATTTCTTAGTACTTGTCCATCCTGTCTCTCCTGTTCTGTGGATGTCTGTGAACATTGTGTCATATAATTAATCTTCTTCTTGTTGTTGTTTTAGGTGCCATTGAGTCACTTCTGACTCATAGCAACCCTGCATAGGGTTTTTGAGGAGCAGCTATTGGGTTTGAACCTCTGACCTTGTGGTTAGCAGTACAGTGCTTATCCTACAGCGCCACACCAGGACTCCATAACTAATCTTAGATGATAGAATATTAACTTGTCAGGCTGCTGTAGAAACCACTGGATTCTTTGCTATACCTTTTATATATGCATCTACCTTCTTGTACACGCAGGCTTTATTATGCCAAAGCTGACTTAATCTCAGCATGTTATCAGGAAATGTGAAGAACATCAGTCTTTAGTGGCACCTTTGCTGTGTGTTGGCAGAGTGGATGGGTGAAAAATTTGAAAAAAGAGTGGTTCAGGCATTGGGGTCCTTGCTAAGTGACTGGTGATATAAGGACTCCCCAAAGGAGTGCTTCTGTGTAAGTCAGGTTGTCAATGAAAGTGAGCAGACGAATGCCAGATGCCTGAAATAATAGTGAAGGAGAAAAAAGACAGTTTTATGCCATCTTGCATCAGCAGGGTGCCAAGAGCAAGTTAATTCTTCACTCTGTACCCTTGTCTCTTGAGCAAAACTACACTGAAATACACTCATCTCTTGAGCAAAACATTTGGCTTCTTCAAAGGCTCCCCTTCCCAATTCTTCTCCATTAAATTTGAGGGCATGTTAGAAATTCTCCTTTGTCTCACTTGGATGAGTGTTATGACCTCATTAACCCTGTAAACAGTGATAGAGGGACTAGGTAAAGAAGAAAAGAGACAGACTGAACCTTACAGGAGGTGGAAGCCAAAAGTTGGGGCTGTAGTAAGTAATGTGATTAAGCAATGTGTGGGTAATTCAGTTTTTTGGGTTTCTTTTAAATGCAGGTCAACTCAACAGGAATAGAGAAGTTGGAAGGTGAAGTAAGAATAACAGTTCAGTGAGAAAAACATGCCAATGTCTTTGGGCTCTGGAGGAATGAAAGGCTTTGGCTGAGGAACTTTTTGTGGATCAGATGACTTTAGGAGAGTTTTCCTTAGAGAATGAGGCATCCAAGGAAGGGAATATAGGGACTTGAAGAGTGGAAAATAGGCCGCACAGGTGCTTTGGGTCATGTCTGGCTGTATTCCAGCTTTGTCCTGAGTGGAATTTTAAGTAGTGAGTCGAACACTTATTTTCCTCTCTTCTCTTTCCTATTTCACTGTCTTTGTTCTTATTCTCATTCTTCTGAGATGCAGCCTTTTTTGCTCACTTAATTTTTGTGAAAAGGAATAGTTTCACTTTTCTTTTTTTATAGCCCTCTTAAGTCTTTAAGACCCTTTGTAATTCATGGAGATCCAGCTAGGGAAAAAGCAGAATTGTAATCAAGGAAACATGGTATGGTTGTTGTTGTTGTTGTTATGTGCCATGGAGTCGGTTCTGACTCATAGTGACCTTGTACAGGGTTTCTGAGACTATAAATCTTTACGGGAGCAGAAAGCCTTATCTTTCTCCTGCAGAACAGCTGGTAGTTTCGAACTTCTGACCTTAAGGTTCGCAGCCTGATTCATAACCACTATGTTTCACAGAGCTCCTAGTTCCTATTAAACAAATATTCACATTATTAGGAAGGCAGTATATCCAAGACAGGGCCAAGAGATTTAGCTCCTTTACAGATTTCCATCAGTTACAATCTCTTTCTTTTACCATAGGAGCCACTTAAAATGATCATACATAATAAATTCAGAATCTCAGGAATTCAACACAACTGAACACAATTCCATCCAGATCAGCAACCAAAGCCCTTGTCTGTGGCCTCACCATTGAGAGTAAGGTGGTGGTTAAAGAAGACTATTTGGATGTCAATATGGGGTTTTATGGATTCGTAGCTGTTTGAATGTAGACAATTATTTCTTCAGCTCCTCACTATTAAATCAGAGTTATAATTCTAGTATTTTGGGTTTGAGGTGGCCCTGGGTGATGTAAACAGTTAGTGTGCTCAGCTACCCAGTGGGACGTTGGAGGTTCCAGTCCACTCAAACAAAGTTATCTTAGAAGAAATGCTGGAAAATCTACTAAAAAATAAACCACTGAAGACCTTATGGGGCATAGTTCTACTCAGACACAAATGGGGTCAATTTTGCAGTAACAATATGAGTTACAATAAATGTAGCACTACAGAATATATTGTGCTGGACCACAAGGTCAGTTTGAGTTGCAAGGTTGACAGTTCAAACTCACCAGCCGCTCCTTGGAAACCCTATACAGGATCGCTATGAGTCAGAACCAACTCTACAGCACTTAATAACAACAACAACAGTAGTTGGAAGTTAGCCCTGGTATGGTGCTGTGGATTAATGCACTGAACTGCAAAATCTGTTTGAACCGCAAGGTTGGCAGTTCAGGCTTACCAGTCACACCTCACAAACCCTATACAGGGTCACTATGGGTTGGAACTGATTTGATGGCACTTCACAAAAACAACAAACGGTTGAAAGAGAAGGAAATGACTTATCTCACGGAAGCACTCTGGTTGGCCAAAAAGGAAACCTACAAAAGGCCCAGGTGTTGGACCTCACTCCACCACAAATCTTTCTTTCAGTACTCCCAATGATCCTGAGGTAGAGATTATTGTATAAATGAAGAAATTTAGAACTTGGGGACTGTAGATGAGTGGTGGAGGAGGACTCGAATCAGCCTTAGGTCAAAGAGGGTGTTCATAGTGCAAGAGGCATGATTGCCTTTAGTTGGGGATCCAGTGAGGCCTTCCAGGTCTAGGCTGTGGCAGATTTATGGAATGGGAAACTTTCAAATAGACACAGCAGAGCAAGTGGGCATATGAGCATGGGCTCCTATGCTAAGAATAAATCTGTATTGAAATTGATTTAATGGAAGCTGAGGGACAAAAATGAGAGCGAGATGGGGTTGGGGATAACAATGCATTTACATGCTATTATTCGTAGAGAAGAATGCATTTCCTCTCCCTTCTCCCAAGGGAGCTTACTGTGTTGCCTGGACACTGTGACACATACTAGTGTGCCTGCAGGCATCTCGGTTAAGCCAAGGGGCATGGAGTCACCCGTGTGTCTTCCATTTCTGGCCTGACCCTCAACTGTTGGAGTCGCTTTCCCTATTAGCTCTGTCAGAACAATTCTGGGGCCCTAACAGAGGACACGGGAGGCGATGCAGGGTAGTCAAGAAGGAGCAGAAGGGACAAAGAAAGGAACTTTTTAAAATGAAAGGGTGAACAGTAATGTGGAAGGCAATGTAATTGAGAATTCACTGCAAGGTAAAAAAAAAAAAAAAAAAGTTGAACGTTAAGTGCATAATTGGAGTAATGAATGTTCCAGATGGGAGAACAGTTTTATATTCTTATTCATATTTTCAAAAGGTTCAGAGTCACCCAGTAAACAGTTTCCTGAATTCTGTCATCACTGGCTTGGTCCCAATGTACCACACATGGTGTAACTTAGTTTAGGCATGATCTCCAGGTGCCTTTTTTTTTTTTTTTTTTTTTTGCTTTTCTTTCTTTTGCTAATAAATGAAATGTTTTTTATTATCTTCTTTATGTCAGCATTCCCAACCAGTGTGCTGTGGAATGGGCTCAGCTGTGGCCAAATTCCTGTTCTCCTCAGGCTTCAGGGCTGCTGGTCCCCTTCTTTGGCCTAAGACCACAATCTCCTTGGGACTCCTTGGAAAATGGGTTGCCACATAGAGGAGTGGTGGTTCTGATGGTGGTAGGGTGAGAAAGGTTGAGAAACACTGTCTGAATATCTTTGTGCCTTTGGAAGACTCCTAAGATGTGGGTTAACTCTATGCAAATACCATTCCCACCTTGCCAAATCAGAGAGAAAAAAACCAGTTCCTAACTTGCAGCTTCAGTTTTTGAAATCTGCCTTGAAGAATGGCCAGGCCTCAGGCAGCATCTCTCTGTGGCTCACGCAGACTGCGGGCCTTGTCTTTCTCTCTCAACCCCCCTGCACTTTTTCCTTTCTTCTTCATAGTTGAACTATTTAACACCATGTTTAAGGACATGCCTGGCTGCCTTATGGAGATTCAGAGTTGCCATGGCAATGTGGCCTGTTTCTCCAAATTAGGACATATTCCTGTTCTCTCTCTCTTTTTTTAATGTGGTATGTTTTCTCTCTCACACAACTTCTTTTCTTTCTTACCTCCTTCTCTCCCTGTCTCTCCTTGAAGGCCCATTTCAATGCCTGTCCCTCAAATTGGCTAGGTCCACAGGTTAAGAAGGGGCTGTCCAGATGTTCTCCCCTCGCAGCACACTCCACCTACACCATGTGGGTCTGTATCGGGGGAGGGGCCACAGCAGATGCATTCTTTCCCCTGGGTTCCCTTGGGACTCCTTTTCTGCCTACTCTGGGCTACCAGCAAATTAAATTCTGTTTTTATTTTTAAAAAACAAAAAAACCTATGCAACAGAAAACCTTTTGTGACTGGAAAAGAGTAGGGGAGATGAAGCTATAGCTTGGATTTAGATATTTCTTCTCAGAAATTTCTTCCCAGGCATATTACCATGTGATAAGATGAAACACAGAACAAACAATGCTGCGTACACCTCATCTTTTTTCTTACAACTTGTTTTAGAATCTGAGGAAAATACAAACTTCTAATCAAGAAAGCTCTGTTATCTGAGGGTAAGATGAGAAATTGGTCAGTACTTTAAAAACCGACAAAGAAACAAGTGTGTGAGTTGGGGGTGGGTGTGGACAGGGGAACTCTTTCCTTTAGAATTGTTTCAGATATTTCAGTCCCATAGATGATTGACAATTCTTTGAGCCACTTGAATTGCAATCTGTAATTAAACTGGAGGAAGAAACAGTGAAAAAAAGAGAAACAGATTTAGCTCTTCTTCCATCTTTGCATTCCTTGTGCTCTGTCTTTGGTCGATTAGAAAAGGGTTCTTTGGTCCATGCTTAGAGCAGAGGTGGTTAAACTTGATCATACTTTGCAATCACCTGGAGAGTTGTTGTTTTTTTTAATGCAGGGACTTGTGTCTCTCTCCCAGAGTCTGATGTGGTTGTTTTGGGGTGTTTCCTGGGCACTGGGATTGTTTTGCATTGCTTGGCAAGTGATCCTAATGAACCACAGACACTGAGAATTACTGGCTTAGATGATGATTGTTTGGTGGTGGTAATCACAGCTGTACAGTGGCCATCTCTGGGTTTTCCTTTTAAAATGGATGGACGAAATCCTTAGAAAAAAACACATAACTCTCAGCCTTACTTGATCTAAGCCTCCCCCAGCCTCCCCAGCATATCCCTTTTAGAAAATGCAAGGTCACTGACTGGATGTAACGCAACATGGCCCTTCTTGGACCTGGGAGTTTTTGTTTTGTTTTTTTCTTAAATGTTTTTATTGTGAATTATGTGATAGTTTACATGGGAGAACATTAGTTTTACATTCATTCTATCATATATCGTCTCATTGCCATGGTTACAATCCCCTCCATGCAATCCTTCCCCCCGTACCCCCCAGGTCTTCAGCACACAGTCGCTCTCCCTCTCTGGATCTAAAGTCTCCGGCTGTTCCATCACTCCACGTCATCATCTCTGCCTCCATTTCAGGCATCACTGCTTCTCTGGGTAGGGTCCTGCTCTCTGCTCTTCTCCCTTGATTGTCCTAGGACCTTCGCTCCTAGACTGAAAAGTTAATCACTCCCCCCCTTGCTATAAAACATCTACCTTTACATTTCCAACCCTCACAATCAGTCCTGATAACAATTATTCACTA
>NW_006408604.1:10038898-10083339 GCF_000296735.1 Chrysochloris asiatica
CTCCACCTTCCCCTCCCTCCCCTCACCCACCCCCAACATCCCAATAATCAACAAAGAATCCCCCCAACCCCGTTTAGTATGGGTTCTTTCCCTTATTGGACCTGGGAATTTTGAAGCGAGAACACCAACACAATGAGTGAGGTAAACAAGACAGGAGCTGTCACCGGGTCAGAGTCCACCAAACATCACAGATAGCCAGATGGGAACCCAGGCAGAATGTCAGGGGCTGCTCATGTAAGGGTGAGGAGAGGGAAATACCTGTGCTCTTGCGGTTATACATAGATCAGAAGATGATGCTGTTAATGGTGAGCCCGAGGGAAACATGACTGTGCATTTTGAATTGCTTCTAGAGTTTGCTGAGGGTACTTCCTATGGAAGTTCTATGTTCTCTGCACGCCTGTTCCTTTTAGAAGTTGGCAAACAGAACACTTGGGTCTTCATCTTACTCCTTTTTCTTGCCTTTGCCTCCAAGCAGTGGGCCTAAGTAGAGCAAGAGGTTGTTGTTGTTGTTATTTGCCGTGGAGTCGGTTCCGACTCACAGCGACCCTGTACAGAGTTTCTGAGGCTGGAAGTCTTTACGGGAACAGAAACCCTCATCTTTCTCCTGCAGAACAGCTGGTAGTTTCAAACTGCTGACCTTGTGGTTCGCAGCCTGATTCGTAACCACTACGCTACCAGAGCAAGAGGTAGCAAGGCAGAATTTTGACTATATTCAGAAAACAGCCCCACAGTGATCACCAGCTTGTTTGGCTTTTCCTTTGTGATTTCCATTAAGGAGGAACTCTGGGACACTAAGAACATCCTGATACCTGCTTCGCCATTAGCAAAAAGTGTGGTTGTGAAGGAGTCTTTATCCACTGGGTGCACATCCGTATTATAAGTGGGAGTGAGGTGAAGTGGGGTGAAAGATTCCTTTAAGGAGTCTTTCTATCATATCAGTCTCATGTTTGGCTCTGCCATTTGTTAAAGTTACTGCGTTAGACCAGGATGGCAGACAAACTGTTGCTGTTTTGTGCCATTGAGCTGACCCTGTACAGGGTTTCTGAAGAGCAGCTGGTGGACTTTGTGGTTAGCAGCCCACTGATTGTGCTACAGCACCAAATTAGACAAAAGACATTTCAGACTTGCAGTATCTTTGGCGCAGGGCTCATTAAGAAAAACTTACCAATAAGCAGCAGAATTTGTAACAGAACATATTCTCAAGTAGCTTTGAAATCAAGGTAAAGCCATAGGACCCAATTAGAATAGGGAAAAGTCCAGGAGACAGAGAGGAAGGGTGTTTGAAGTTCAGTGTGACTCTCCTAAACCAGATTCTAGGGTGTTTAGCTCTTCTTGAACATGATGTATGAACAACAGATCTAACAGTGTTTGCATCCAAATGACTACAGTTCTCTTAATGGAGGCCTGAAACTTTGACATTTCTTAGCAGTCTTATATCTTCCAAGTTAAAATTTGTGGTATGCTCATAGGTCATCCATGTCCCATAGGAAATTGATATACTTACAGGATCCACATCCCCTATTTACTTTGAATTCAAAGCACAATGATCTTTTAATGCCACACACTATGCCAAGAACTGTGCTAGGTTCTTTTCTCAAATAGTTTATCATCCCAATAATCACTAGAACTTTAACAATTAACATTTTTATAGCGTATGTGCATCCGACAAAGTAGTTTTAATGTGATCCCATTTATACTTCATATCATTCAGTCATTTAGTAATGAGCATGTGCTGTGTTGTTAGGCAGATGGGCTACAATAATGAGCACCAAAAATCACTAGCCCCATGAAGGATACAGCTAAGAGTCATTAAGTAATCACAAGTAAATCTAAAATTCTAGCTGTAATACCAGGAATGTGAGGTACATGATGTCTGAACATCTATAACAGATGAACTTGACACCTCCCTGACCTTGGAGAGATCAGGGAAGTCCCAGGCTGAGTAGTGTTGACTGGATTCAGGAAGAGCATTCCAGCAAAAGAAACAGCATGTACAAATGGCCATGCAGTGGGTGGGTGCATGGACAAATATAGGGGTCTGAAGAAAGCCAGTGTTCTGAAACCAGTAGATCAAGGAGACAGTAAATGCAGTGCAAGACAGACAGTGATCAGATAGATATAGATCAATATAGACAGTGTGCTTCAAGAGTTTCATGATAGGGAGACCACCCTGCAGAGCACTAAGGAACCTCTTGCGTGAGTCAGAGCATTGTTTTTGCAGATGTGCCTTGAAGGATGGGCAGGCTTTCTGTATGTTGAGCTGGAGTTGAGGGACTATCAAGTAGAAGGAAGACTAGAGGCTACCAAGCATGGTATGTCAGTGAAGGACATCAAATCATCCATTTTGGCTATATTATAAGGTGAACCTAGGGAGAATAACCAACGATAAAGATGATGGGTAGAATATTGACTGTACTTTTTGGGAAATGATACATTTTTGAACCTGTACAGAAAAATAAAGTAATTTCAGTCTCATTGACACCAAAGAAATGCAAATGTAAACAATAATGAGATACTACTATGGCACTGCAGGTTAATGCGCTGGACTGCAAAGTCGGTTTGAGCAGCAAGGCCAGCGGTTCAAGCTCACAGACTGCTCCTTGGAAACCCTATACAGGGTCGTTATGGGTCAGAACTGACGACGGCACTTAACAACAATAAAGTGACAGACTTTTTAACTTAAAATACTTAGTGTTGGTAAAGAGTTTGGGGAACTAGACACTTCCATAAACTCATGATAAAAATATAAATTTGAATGACGTTTACTGAAGACAATTTGTAATAAAAACCTCAAAAATGTGTATACCTGTGATAGTTAAAGTTTTGTGTCAACTTGACTGGGCCAGGTTTCTCACTGTTTGTGCAATTGAGATGTAGCTATCCCCCATAATGTGATTTGATGTCATCAACCAATAAGAGGGTAAAGGGTGGGGTGGCACTGTTGGATAAGCACTGGCCAACAGTAAATCGGTAGTAAACCCGCCAGCTGCTCCTTGGAAACCCTACATAGGGTCACTGTGAGCCAACAACAACAACAACACACTACCCTTAACCTCATCACCACACTGATCTGAAGGAGAGTCCCCAGGGTCTGTCATACAACACCCTTTATCTTACAAGAGGTGACAGGAGAGAGACTAGAACAGAGAAGGAGTGAGCTACTACCACCAAGATAGAAGAGTCAGAATTGGAGTACATCCTTTGGACCCGATGCCCCTGCACTGTGAGGCTCCTAGATTCAGGGGAAGATGGATGCCAGGACACATGGGGATCTCCAAGGAATGCTGGGCCTAGATGCTGAAAGGAGACTAGGTAGGACCTTTCCTCAGAGCTGACAAAGAGGGAACATGTTTCTGTGCCTTGTAAACTGTGAGAAACTAAATTTCTGGTTTTAAAGTCATCTACTTGTGGTATATCTGTTACAGCAGCATTAGATAACTAAGACAGTACCCATTATACCTGTTCAATTTATAGAAATTGATTTTATGGTAATGCAAAAATATTTATCTAAAAGATGGCTATTATAGCATTATTCATCCATAGTGAGTAATTCAAAACAGTTTACATATTCAGTGACGAACGATGGTGGTGGTGGTGGTGGTTATGTGCCGTGGAGTCGGTTCCAACTCATAGTGACCCTGCATAGGGTTTCCGAGGCTATAAATCTTTACAGGAGCAGAAAGCCTCATCTTTCTCCCAAGGAACAGTTGGTAAGCTAAGTTAAATTAGGGCATTGTTTTGTTGTTAAGTACTGTGGAGTTGGTTCTGACTCATAACGACCCTGCATAGGGTTTCTGAGGCTGTAAATCTTTACAGGAGCAGAAAGCCTCATCTTTCTCCCGCGGAATAGCGGGTAGTTTCGAACTGCCGACCTTGAGGTTAGCAGCCCAATTCATAACCACTACGCTACCAGAGCATAGGGTATGGGTGACACCAAATGCCCAGACCCATTGCCATTGCATTGATTCTAACACACAGCGATTCTGTAGGACAAAGCAGAGCTGGCCCATAGAGCTTCCAAGGCCGTTGTCTTTGTGGAAGCAGACTGCAGCATCTTTCTCCAGCAGAGTAGCTGGTGGGTTCAGATCACCACCTTTCATTTGACTGCAAAGTGCTTTAACCATTGTGCCACCAGGTCTCCTTTGGCTAAGGATACGGAGGACCATTTCATAATGAGAGAGAGAGAGAAAACAACAACAACAACAACAACAAAAAAACCCACTGCCATTATGTTGATTTAGATATATAGTGCCCCTATAGAACTTAGTAGAACTGCCCACAGGGTCTCCAAGGCTATAAATCTTTAAGGAAGCTAACTGACACATCTTTATCCCATGGAGTGGTGGGTGGGTTCGAACCACTGACATTTCCAGTAGCAGCTGGATGCTTTAACACCAGTGCCATCAGCGCTCCTTGATACTGAAAGGGGGCACATTTTGTCAAAAAAGACAAAATATCTTAAATGTGGGTGTGTTCCTAACCACAAGCTTAAATATGACAACCAAAAACTGATGGAACTGAAAGGGGATAGGCAGACAGCATTTGTAGTTGGGGATTTCAACCCACATTTCAGAAACTGTAGAACAAGTATGTTCCACAAACTGCTCTAAAAGGTATATATGTCTTTGTCTCAGTTCTCTAGAGCTGCTATAACAGAAATACCATAGGTGAATGGCTTTAATAAACAGAAATGTATCCTCTCACCATTTGTGAAGCTAGAAGTCCAAATTCAGAATTCTGGTTCTGGAACAAACTCCTTGTCTCCTTACAGCCTCTGAAACCTTGCATTCCTTAGAGATTTCTATTTGTTTTGGCATCCGTCTTTTCCTTGAATCTAGGAGCTTCACAGTATAGGGACTCCAGGTCCCAAGGACACGCTCTACTCCCTGCTTGCTCTTCATTCTTGGTCCTAGTAGGTCTTTTTCTGTTCACTTCTCTCTTCTTTTATCTCTTGTAAGATAAAAATGATTGTATGTTACACACTTGGGAATTTCACAATGGATCAGGGTCATGATGGGATTAAGGGTTTTATATCTAAGCTGAGAATGATATCATTACTGACTTCAGCTGGATCTTGGCTGAAAACAAAGAATACCAAAATATATTTACCTGTGTTTTATTGATTATGTCAAGACTTTCAACTGTGTGGATCATAACAAACTATGGATAACATTGCAAAAACTGGGTATTCTAGAACATTTAATTGTGCTCATGAGGAAGCTATACATAGATCAGGAGGTACTTATTAGAACAGAACAAGTGGATATTAAATGGTTTAAAATCAGGAAAGGTGTGTGGCAGGGTTGTATCCTTTTACCATATTTATTTAATCCATGCTGAGCAGATAATCTGAGAAGCTGGATTATATGCAAAAGACATAGCATCAGTATTAGAGGAAGACTCATGAACAGCCTGCCATATGCAGATGACACAGATATGCTTGTTGGAAGTGAATAAGGCTTGAAATAATGATGAAAATCAAAGACAACAATCTTCAGTATGGATTTCACTTCAATGTAAAGAAAGCAAAAATCCTCACAATTGGACCAGTAATGAACATGATATATGGAGAAAAAATTGAAGCTGCCAAGCACTTCATTTTGCTTGGATCCACAATCAATGCTCATGGCAGCAGCTGTCAAGAAATAAACAACACATTGCATTAAGCGATCTGCAAAAGGCCTCTTTGAAGTATTAAAGAGCAAAGATGTCTGTTTGATGACTAAGGTGTGCCTGACCCAAGCCATGGTATTTTCAATTGCCTCATATATGTGTGAAAGCTGGGCAATGAATAAAGAAGACTCATAGAAGAATCCATGCATCTGAATTATAGTGTTGGCAAATAATACTGAAAATACCATGGAATACTAGAAGAATAAACACAAATGTCTTGGAAGAAGTAAAGCCAGAATACTCCTTAGAAGCAAGTGTCTCGAGACTGTCTCTTGTTCTCTGGACATGTTGTCAGGAAGGACCCAGCCCTGGAGAAAAGGCTAATGTTTGGTTATGTGGAGGATCAGTGAAAAAAAAGGATGCTCCACTGTGAGACGGATTGACACAGTGGCAGCAAAAACGGGCTCAAACATAGTAATTGTGAGGCTGGTTCAAGACCAGTTAATGGTGTTGTGAGTTGGAACCTACTTAACAACATCTAACAACAGTAGTCCCACCCTTAAACGTTTTCATTCCGTTATCCTGGCAGCTTCTCTCTAGGGCTGGCTGGTGAATTTGAACTGCCAACCTTATTAGCAGCCCAATACTTAACCTGTGGTGCCAAAAAGCTCCTCAGTTATGAAACTTGGCAGAGGTGATATCTGTAAAGTGCTTGAAACGTAGAATGATCTCAATAATACAAAATTTTAGTACTACTACATGATGCCTTTTATTTCTTATGTATTCTCCCCATTGACTTTTGCCTGGTTTTGCCATCTCTAAGTTACCTTTTCTCATGCACACTTACCAAACATGACCTGTGTAGGGTTTCCGAGGAGCGACTGGTGAGCTTGAACCTCCGACCTCATGGTTCAGCTCGACCTTACAGTCCAGCGTGTTAACCCACATGGCAATACCAGGACTTTCTAAGTCTTATACTATTTGCTCTCTCCACAACCATATTCTGGTATCCAGTACACTTAGATCTTTGATTCTTGTTAAACTGATTGGCAAGGTGTAACTATCCTATAGGTGCTGTTCAGAGTCTACTAGAATGTTTGGCTCCATTTGAACAAATATATAAAAACTGTGGTTTTGTCATATTTTTTAAAACATTCTTGCCTCTTTTTTTGTACATCCAAATTCCCTTCTCAATCTGCTGTCTTAATAATTCGTAAGACTTTAGGCCCTGCCTTTAAGGGAATGATAGTGTAAGTATAGAAAGCATAAATTGGTTTGAATCTCAGTGCTTGATTTTCATTTGACTCATTACCTGCTACATGTTAGAACTAGGACTTATTTCCTGGATGGGATTTAGAATATTTATGGTCACTCTTAATAGCTTCATTGCCTCCCATATTTATTCTGTATAGCAGAAAAAATGAGTAACATTTATAAGAAGCCTTAAAATTCCTTGGAACATTTTTATTCATTTTAAGTTTGGTTGGATGATATACTTGAAATTTTTGTGAACTCAGTCATTTACTAGACTGTAAGCTCTTGGAGGATCTTAGTCAATTACATGTATGTCTCCAAAGGGACATTTCACAGTGTCTAGCACTAAATGTTTCCTAAAGATCAGGGGGCCAGGATTGATCCCAGGCAAATAGTAAAATAGGGGAAATTTGTTTTACTTTCTGCCTCTCTTTTAATGTAGTTACCATTCTTCCTTTCTTACTTCTGCCCTCTTCTTGGCATCAGTCTTTTACTATTATTCAGCTGGTCATTAACTAATGCCTGGTAGCTATGACTGATCATTAATTTACCCTTTACATCTGTAGCATTTTTCAGATCATTGCATTTTAACCACAGCTTCTTAAAAGCAGAGCAATACAATTGATAGTCCAAGTTTTTAGCCAGGAATTTGTATGTGGTGTGTGATAAAGTGTTGGTGGTTACGTGCCATGGTTTCTGACTCAAAGCTACCCTATGTAGGGTTTCTAAGGCTGCAAATCTTTACAGGAGCAGAAAGCCTTATCTTTCTCCTCAGAGCGGCTAGTAGATTCAAACTGCTGATCTTGCAGTTAGCAGCTTAGCTCATAATCCACTATGCTATCAGAGCTCCTTGTGATAAAGTGATCCAAGAGGTGTAATAGAGCCGTCTGTGCTGGGAGTCCTATTTATGCTATTGTTTGGTTTCAGAGGAAGCGAAAGACTGAGGAGCTGGAAAAGCTGCATGTAAAGATGACATTTGAGCTAGGCCCTGAACAATAACACTGTGCTTTTCCAGTGGCGTGATGGCATTGATTTGCTGTAGGGAGAGGAGGAGAGAGGAGCAGTAAGAAGAGATTTCAGAATAATGGAATCGCAGCATGTACGGAAGTACAGAGATGGAAGAACAGAACATATTTTAGGAACATCAAGTTGCTGTTGTTAGCTGCTGTCCAATCAGCCTGTGACTCATTCTGACCCCATGAACAGCCCCAGTCTTGTGCTATCCATATGATCAGTTATAGATCAGACCATTGTGATTTAGAGGTTTTCACAGGCTAATTTTTTGGAAGCAGGTCACCAGACCTTTCTTATCATTGTAAGTTTGGAAGCTCTCCTGAAACCTGTTCAACATTTCAGTAAGACACAGGCTTCCACTGATAGATGGGTGGTGGCTAAGCACGATGTGTATTCTATGAATACAACAAGGAAGGCAAGAACACTTCCGCAGAACCACCAGAACATCAAGTCGTCCTGGGCAAACGAGGCCAACATGGACGGAGATTTGAAAACAAACAAAACTCTAGATTGGGACAGATTGTGAAGGACCAATGTAGGTGATATAAAGGAATTTGTGGACAGTGGAATTTAAAAGGGAGAATGATTAGATTCCTACTTTATAAAGCTCTCCTTGGTAGCAGGGTGGATTTGGGGGCATTTAGAGACCAGTGTGGAGTTCTGGCGTAGTGTTAGAATTCTGGTGTGGTGCTGTAGGATAAGCCCTGGACCATAAGGTTGGTTTGAACTACAAGGTAGATGATTCAAACTCACCAGATGCTCCTCAGAAACCCTATACAGGGTCATTATGGGTAGGAACCAACTTTATGGCACGTAACAACAAGAAGAAGAAACCAGTTAGCAGGTTGTTACAGCAATGCAGCCAAAAGATAGTAAGGTGAGGTAGTGAGCACAAAGAGAAAGGATTGCCTTTAGATAGTTACTAGAAAGAATGGCAACAATTTAGTAAGCAAGTTCTCCCTCTTACTAATTCAGTTAGACATTAATTTAATAAGCATTTATCTGGCCCCTAAGGTCAGAACTGACTGGATGGCATTTAACAACAATAACAATCTAGGCCAAGTGTTGTGCTAAATGCTGGAAATATAAATAGAATACGGCCAATAGCAGCTCAAAGTTTAGCAAGGAGGGCTGACATTTAACAACTGAAATACAGTGTACTCAGTACTATAATAGAGGTGGGGGAGGATGTAGAAAAGTGGTTTCTAACAGAGCTGTGTGGGGCAAGTCAGTGTTTTACTCACTGTTGAATCTGTAGCACTCACTTGACTGAGGAACTTGGTGCTGCCTTCCAGACTTGTTGTCTGGTGCCTTCCAGTTGGCTCTGACACATAGAGGCTCTCTGCACATGCACGATGGAGTGAAACTCAGCAGCCCTAGGCCACCCTCATGACTGTTAATGTTTGAGCCCATTGATGTAGCCACTGTGTTAGTCCATCTCATTGGGGCTCTTCCTCATTTTCAATGACCCTTTGCTTGACCTAGCATGATTTCCTTTTCCAACGACTGCTTCTTCCTGATAATATGTCCAAAGTATGTGGGACAAAGTCTCTGCATCCTCACTTCTAAGGGGCATTCTGGTGATACTTCTTTCAAGACAGATTTGCTTGTTGTTCTCGCTGTCCAATGTACTTAGAATATTCTTTGCCAGCACCATAATTCAGGTGCTTCAACTCTTTTCTTGTCTTCTTTATTCATTGCCCAACTTACACATCCATATGAGGTGATTGAAAATACCATGGTTTGGATCAGTCATACTTTAGTCCTCAAAGTGATATCTTTGCTCTTTAACACTTTAGAATAGAGATCTTTTGTAGCAGATTTGCCCAATGCAATACTTCATTTGATTTCTTGACTTATGTTTCCATAAACGTTGATTTTGGATTCAAGTAAAATTAAATCCTTGATAACTTCAATATTTTATTCATTTATCATGATGTGGCTTATTGGTCCAGTTGTGAAGACTTTTGTTTTCTTTCTGTTGAATTATAATCCACATTGAAGACTGAATTTTCTGAACTTCATCACTAAGTGCTTCAAGTCTTCACTTTCAGCAAGCAAGCAAGGTTTTATCATCTGCATATCATAGATTGTTAATGAGTCTTCCTCCAATTCTGATGCCATGTTCTTCTTTATGTAGTCCAATTTTTTTTTCAGCATATAGATTGAATAAATATGGTGAAAGATAACTCTGACGCATATCTGTTCTGATTTTAAACCGTTTAGTATCCCCTTGTTCTGTTTGAACAATAACCTATTGGTCTGTGTACAGGTCCCACAAGAGCACAATGAAGTATTCTGGGATCATTTTCTTTGCAATGCTATTCATAGTTTGTTATGATCCACATGGTTAAATGATTTTCATAGTCAATAAAATACAATTAAGCATCTTTTTGGTTTTCTCTTCTTTCAGCCAAGATCCATCTGATATCAGCAATGATATCCACTGTTACATGTCCTCTTCTGAATCCAGTTTAAATTTCTGGTAGCTCCCTGTCAATGTACTAATACAACCATTTAAAAATTATCTTCAGTAAAATGTAGGCGTTCTAGTGTCTCACTATAGGATAAGCACAGGACTGCTAGCTGCAAGGTGGACAGTTCAAACCCACCAGCCACTCCTTGAAAATCCTATACAGAGTCTTATGAGTAGGGAATCAACTACACAACACTTAGCAATGACAGAAAAATTTTACTTGCATGTGATATTAATGATATTGCTTGATAATTTCCACATTCTTTAGGGTCCCCTTTCCTTGGAATGGGCACAAATATGGATCTCTTTTAGTAGGTTGGACAGGCAACTGCCTTCTAAATGTCTTGGCATAGACTAATGAGTAATTTCTATAGGGGAACCTGTTGTTGTTGTTTATAAGTGCTGTTGAGTTGGTTCCAACTCATAACAACCATGTAAATGGTTTCTGAGGAGCTGCTGGTGGACTTGAACTGAAGCCTTGTGGTAGGTGCGTAATAGACATGTATTGAGTAGATATGTGAGACTGAATGGGTCAGTATATGGTTTAAGTCTACTAAAAGGTACTTTGGGAAAAAAAGCCTGGTGAGTATCTACTGAAAAAGCAGTCATTGAGAACCCTATGGAGCACAGTTCTATTCCAACACACTTGGGCTCACCATGAGTTAGAATTGACTTAACAACAGCTGATTTGGTATAAGCTTCTGAGACTTATTTGGCAAAACTAGGATCAAATGAACTGTTTTCTCTTTAATTAATAAAGCTTTTTTGTTTCTAGAAAGTCTGAGATTTATTGCTTCAAAGATAAGGTAAGCTAAGAGAGAGCCTTTTCCAAACGTGAGCAAGAGATTCAGTGAAGGCAGTATATTTTCCTACCACCAGGAACCAAGGTAAGAGAACCCTTTTGAGGAAGGTGAAAACTCAGAGTAGAGAGTTTTAGGTTGATTTTTGGTTTCTCCTTTCCACTTTTAACTGTTGAACCTGGACAATTTTATTAAAGGATGTGAACCACATCAATCATCTCTTAATTGAAATTGTGAAATTCAGGAAACTCTGAAAACTCAAACCCTTTTTCATAGTTAATTTGTATTAAAACCTAACCTAAAGTGAGGTTCTGGTAGCGTAGTGGTTACGAATTGGGCTGCGAACCTTAAGATCAGCAGTTTGAAACTACCAGCCGCTCTGTGGGAGAAAGATGAGGGTTTCTGCTCCCGTAAAGATGTACAGCCTCAGAAACTTTGTACAGGGTCGCTATGGGTCGGAACCAACGCAACGGCACTTAACAACAACAATGTGAGGTTCAGTGATTCAAACACACTAGTAGCTCCGTGGGAGAAAGATACGACGGTCTGCTTCTGTAGATTACAGAAACCCTATGGGGCAGTCCTACTAAATTCTTTAGTGTCTGTTGAAAGTAACAGGTTTGATTTAGTTTGAATATTAAATAATTTGACAGCAATATATGATCTGAGCTGATGTGAAGCTTCTTATAGTCTCTTAATTTAATCCTAAAAGTGTTCATATTTTTATGTTTTGTGCAGAAATATTAATTTGCTTAATTTGTGGGTCTGACCTCAGGTACCCCTACATGATGTTCTAAATTATTTGGAAATTATACCATGTTAATTTTTAAAATCTGAAAAACAAAGTATGAAATACATCCTGCTCCTAGGGTTTTTAGGTGAAGCATTATCTGAGGCTTGAAGATGCATAGAGCCTTGCTTGTTTTGCTTCCCAACCGAACATTCTCCTGCTTTAACCAAAGTTTTCAGCCTGTCAGTTCAAAGGATTTTTACCATGCTGATTTTATATAGTTGTTATAAACTCTTGTCCCCATGGAGTGTTTAGAAATGTGTGAATGTATTGTGGAGGTCACAGTGATTGAATTGTGCTGCTGCTGTTGTTTTTGTTGTGTTCCATGAAGTCAATTCAGATTCATAGTGAGCCTGTGGAACAGAGTAGAACTGCCCCCATAGGATTTCCAAGGCTAGAAATCTTTACAGAAGCAGACTGCTACAACTTTCTCTTGTTCAATAGCTGGTGGGTTAGAACCTCTGTCGTTTTGGTTAGTAACTCTCACTTAATGAGGGTCTAAGGACTGTTGTTGTTGTTGCTGGTAGGTGTCATCAGGTTGGTACCGACTCATAGTGACTCTGTGCACAGCAGAATGAAACACTGCCCGATCCTGGGCCAACCTCACTACTGTTGCCATGCTTGAGTCCATTGATGCTGCCACTTGGCCAATCCATCTTGCTGGGGGTCTCCCTCTTTTTCTCTGACTCCCCACCTTACCAAACATGATATACTTCTCCAGAGACTGGTCCCTCCTGACAATATGTCCAAAGTATGAGAGACGAAGTTTGGCCATCTTGGCCTCCAAGTAGCACTCTGGCTGCACTTCTTCCAAAATGGATCTATTGGTTCTTTTGGCAGCCTATGACACTTTGAATATTCTCCTCCAACACCATAACTCAAAGCATCAATTCTTCTATGGTCTTCCTTATTCACTGTCTAGCTTTCACATGCATTTGAGGTTATTGAAAATACCATGGCTTGGGTCAGGTGCACCTTAGTCCTCAAGCTGACATCTTTGCTCTTCATCACTTTATAAAGGTCTTGTGCAGCAAATTTGCCCAATGCACTACGTTAAGCAGTTGGAAATAGAAGAGATAGCACTGCATGATGAAGAATTATCGTTATGTCCAAAGGTAAGCAGTACCTTGGTATGAAGCCCTGATGAAGGCTTGGACTAGTGCGTGGGATAGGATCTGTCTTGATGGTTCTGTCTTTGGGGAAAAGCTATGTCTGGTTACCTTAGACTAATGTTTCTCTTCTAAAAGCCTATTCTTCTCCACTCACTTTTTAGTTAGATTTCTGTAGCTGAATTCCTGGACTTTGTGAGTAGTAACACTCAACAAATGGATCGAGCTATGCAAGGTTTGGATAGGTATTTGGCTCCTTAGTCTCTGAGGATAATGATAACGTTCTCTATTTCCCCAACTCTCCTGTGACTCTTAAACTGAAATGACACTCCTGTTGTCAAATAAACCCTGCCTTTTCTAGGTGTAGAGTGGTTGGAAATAAAATTGCACTCAGAGCTTAGCACAATTGCTCAAAACAACCAGGCAGGAATTAGAACCCAGAAATGTTATGTGCCTCTGGCTTGTGTGGGCTCCAACATCTGGAATGACCAGAAGATGCCAGAGCCCACACAAGCCAGCATGCCCTCTTTTATAACCCACTTGGTTTCTTGTTCCTTCTTGCCCGTTGGTAAAAATGAATGGGACAGGGTTATTTATTCTCTTTCATAGTTAGAACATTGGAATATTTTATAAATATTATCATCTTTTTTAAAGCCATCACAGGTTGTTAATTAAAGTATAAACCAGTGCATCATACAGATGTTAAGAATTAAACAACCACAGCTTTGAGTGCTTCTTACCGATTCAGTCATGACCAGCAAAGCAAAACCAAACAGATCTGACCTGTAAAGTGTGAGTGAACTAGAACGATAACTGTTGTTGTTGTTGTTATGTGCCGTCGAGTCAGTTCCGACCCATAGCAACCCTAAACAGGGTTTCCGAGGCTATAAATCTTTACTGGAGCAGAAAGCCTCATCTTTCTCCCATGGAGCAGCTGATAGTTTCAAACTGCTGACCTTGCAGTTCACAGCCTGATTTGTAACCACTACACTACCAGAGCTCCTTTAACTAGAACAGAAAAATTACAGTCAGTGCCCTGCTAGAAACCTAATCTCTCCCCTAGAAAACGAGGGCATTTACACTGCATAGAAACCAAAGTCTTGATTGGTAAAGTCAGAAACAACCATGCCCAGCTTGAAGATGGTGACCAACCGTATTGCTTTGAATGTTTTACACTCTACATTGCTGGCAATAATCTAATTTCCTGCATCAGGCTCCTGAAAGGATCACTATGCCTCTTGCAAGTTTTTTGATCTCAACACTCTGACCCATAATTTTCCCTGTTCCAGTTATTGTTCAGGTACACCCACATTTTACAAATTGTGGTCTGTCCCAATATCACTGCATTAGCCTTGACTGAACTGGTTCAAACCGGTTTGAAGCCCTAAGAACTACAGAATGAAATCTGGTGTGCTAGTATTCACTGCCCAGACAGTGCTCCATTTATGTTTGTGTGAGTCATGCTGAATTATTCAGTCCTCTCTCAACAGTTTCAACGTCTAGGAGAAACAAAAAGCTGTAACAATTGCCACTACAATACATAAATACAAATGAATAATTTAGAACTCATCTCTTATTTTACTCCCCCTTGTCTAGCTCTGATCTGGTTCTGCTTTTCATTTTACAGTACTCTGAGAGGTAGGCAGAGGAGAATCAGGTGTAGGGAATAAAGGCATAGAGCATTTTAGTTGGCCCCAGAAGAACCATTCCTGAGCAGCTGGGAACCCATGGCCTGACTTCAATCTTCTTTGCATATGTGTATGAAACCTCCCTATAATCTTATGATCACCAGGTTATTTGGAAAAGGTTGAAAAAGCACTACCTGTATCCAATAGACAAATTTTGAAGCATCTTTTTGTTATGGTCATTCTTCAACCATTTTCACAGGAACTGTAGCTTCAAATTGTCCTTATTTCTTTTAGACATAGCACACACATTAGGGCTAGTATCCAAAGTTCATTTTGTCCAGTGAGTAAAGAACTGCACGCAGAAATCAGACCCAAGGATCCTAGTTGTAACCCCTTGGCTGGTGTGTGGGTTGTGCATCAGGCTAAGAGCCTTTCTGATCTGCCTCATCTAATTTCTGAGCATCTGTTAGCAACAGATTTCTTGACCTTTGGCTTGCTCATGGTCAGTGGGCATTGCTCCAGCTCTGTTAGAGTGTTCGTGGCTGAGCCACATTCTGGATCAGTGCTCCTCTGGCTGGCTGTCACCCCCTTGGAAGGATTGGAGAAGGAGACACAAGGCTTGCTAAATAGCCCAGGCTACCTTCTACTGGTATTTTCTACCTGTTTGTAGAAGGTCATTTCCAAACTTTTATTCTACTTTCAAAATTATGATGGAGGATGGAAATTGAGAGAAATAATTATAGCAAACCCTCAATTTGCCACCAACAGTAAAGATTAAGAGGGAGCCTCTGGAAATTCTAATAGTTAATTCAATCCTTCCTATTTGTATGCCGGCATTCCAGGCAGACTAAAATAAAATGAAATAATCCAATGCATGGGATTAGTAGACCCATTTCTTTAATATGGTACTTGGCAAGATTTTAATTTTTTGAAATTTCAGGTTTAAAGGTTTGGCCTTAGCTTTATATGTGTCCCTCTTTAATCTTCTTCATCTGTTAAAAGAGGAAGCATATATGATTTTTTTTTTTTTCTTTACTGATTTTCAAGGGCGTTAATGTCAATTGACAAACACCTGGTTAGGGCCCCACTTCCTCAACAGCCCCTGTAATCATTTGTTGAGGGGGCTGGGGGCATGTGATATGGAGGTGGGTGTTGGTGAGAAGAAGAGAGGCACAGAGTCACTAGGAGCTGTTTCCATGGTAGTGCTATGGAAACCAGGTTCTGCCATTCACTCCTTCCTGGAGTGGGATTTCCAGGCTTCTTATGGTCTGAGTTCCAAAAAAGCCTCCTGGCACCTTCTCCAAACTATGACTTTATCATTGTAACCTCATTGCCATATATCCTTCTGTGTGCTCTTATAAGTGGGGAGAAGTGGAAAACAGTAGGATCCTAGTCCAAATCACTGGTAGAAAGTCAGACTCTTATATGTTCTGTGCATTTTCCAGGATACTGGAGACAAAAGTTAGTTTCATTGTGTATCAGTTTTTGTTTCCACATACATCCACTTTTCTGGGTTCCATTTTATAGCATTATTAAATAACTCATAGTATTAGAGATGTCGGAGCCTTATGTATGTATGCCTATTTTCCCCCCCTTTAATCTGTTGGGCTTTAGGTTCAGGGCCTAACCCTTTAGGGATATGAAATCTCCTGTAGCAATCTTCATATAGTGGTCTGTTGCTTCATATATGCTGTCTTGTGCAAGAGAACTAAATAAAAGACCATGAGTGAATCCCTGTAAATTCTTCTTAATTCTGTAAACACTTTTCAAGCATGTGTGTTCCTAGCACATATGTACACATGTGTAGGATCTCTTGACATAGTGTTGACTTAACACTTGTAATTTTCATCTACTTGTGTTCTTTTAATGGAAAGGTATAAGGAAGGGCATCAAATGAATTCAAGTACTAAAATAAAAATTACTGAAGTCTACAGGTATATTTTTAGAAGAAAAAATACTTGAGTATTTTAACCTACTTTTTCTCTTCAAAGATAGGCCTAATGGGGTTTAATGAACACCACCAGGCAATGCTGTGTAACATAGGAGCTAATTTTGTTAGACTTTAAAAACTGGTCATCTTTTTTATTTTTCATTTTCTTAATTCTGTAGCTGTCTTATTCACAGAAACATTCCCAAAGGCCCTCTATTAGACTGAATGCATCTCTCTGATGTCTCTTTAAATCTCGCTAATACATACGTTCCCAAATCTCCCTTGTTGAATGACTCCATTTCCCTTATCAATAAACAAGCCGCACTTAATTATTTTTCATCATTTTCTGCTCAAGGTATTTTGTTAATTCCTGTATACTCAATAATGGCTTTTTTTCTTACAATGTTATTTTTCATTATTGTCTGTTTTTGAGTTGTGATTGATATTACAGTCAGTGCTAAAACATATTCCTGTCATGTGTTTCTTACTTGAGAGTCATTTCCCTGGTAGTATAATCTCAACACTATTATTTACACCTTGATCTGAGTAAAGGTACCTTGGGTCCTGCTTAACTATTTACTGCCCACCTCATGTGGTCACTCATTTATTCAACCAGAACTTAGTTATCTGTGTTTCCGTTTATTCATCCTTTACTCATTCAACAATAGTCAGTGCTGTGTGGATAGCACTAGACTACGTATAGGTCAGACCAACGAAGCCAAAGATTCATTGTAGATTGAACCATACGAAATGCTAAAATTTGACTCCTTTTGACCTATAAAAGGACAATTTCATATACTTTAAACTAATATAAAGGTAGCATATAAAAAGACTTGGATAAACAAGGTTGACATTCAAAGGCAGATTTTGAAGAATCAAAAAGATGAAAGCTAAAGGAAGAGCTGGAAATACCACTCATAGGAAGGAAGAACTCTAAAATAAGAATCCAGGTCCTCTCAGTGCTCCTCAAATTTGCCATAGTGACTAATATAATAACCACTGGTTATATGCGGCTATGTAAATTAGTTGAAATTAAATGGGAAATTCAGTCCCTCAGTAGTAGGAGACACATTTCAAGTGCTCAGTTGTCACATGTGGTTGGTGGTGATCATATTGTACAGCACAGATTATAACATTTCTGTCATCACAGAGGTCCTATTGGACAATGCTGCAAGGCATAGAGCAACTTAAGCTTTTTAAATGAGTGTCTATAAATGTGAAGGTGATGCAGGGAGGCTTTGGTAAGTCACTGAAGTATACTGGTTCTCTCCTTAGGTACTGAGCCTTTGTGGCTATTTTGTAACTATTAGTGGCCTGATTGAAATATGTCACAGGGCGTGGAATGTACTAAAGCATCACATAAAAAAGACGACTTGCCTTGTAGTGATTCTATCCTTTGCTGGCCAGCTCAGCCACCTAGGGCTAAATGTCCCATGTGAGATCTGACCTGGCTCTGCTCTGTTTACAGTCCCTCTAGCTGAGAGTAGGAGTCCTGGAGTGGCACTGTGGGTTAATGTGCTGGACTACAAAGTTGGTTTGAGCTGCAAGGTCGGTGGTTCAACTCATTAGCCTTCCTCAGAAACCCTATACAGGGTTGCTATGGGTCAGAACCGACTTGATGGCACTTAACAACAAGAATAGCTGAGAATAAGTCCTCACTGAGGAATTCCCTGAAAATGAAAGCTACCATTTGCCAGTCATAAGAGCCCTGTATTTCTGGCATTGAGTTGGCTAAATCCAAACACTCTAAGTTCCCTGGAAACCCAGATATTTGTTCCCAACACTGAATCTCTTTTCTTTACTTCCTTATGATTTTTGGTCTATGGTAACTTTTGTATTTCATCCAGAAGGGATGAAATTGGGGGAATCCTGCAGTGGAGACACAGACACCATTCTCGCCTCTGAGTCTTTACCACTTTGGTGTGAAGACCCCACTAGAGGCTTAGGAGAACAAATGTGCACAAAAACATACATACTCTGTTTCAGATTTCTCCAAAAAGGAGGCTGTACAGTTTGATTGAAATAAGGCAGAGAAAGAAAACAAAACCCTGAGAAGGGTCATTTTGTTACCTATTTTGTAAGAGTGGACATGCCTTTAATTAACTTGTATGGAACCAGTTGTAGTGGCGCTGATTCTGAGTAGAACAGCGTTGAACTGCCCATAGGCTTTCCAAGGTAGTAGACCTTTGCAGAAGCAGACTGCCTCATATTTCTTCCACTGAGCAACTGGTTGGTTTGAGGTACCCACCTTTCAGTTAGCTGAGCACTGAACTGTTATGCAGCCAGAACTCTGGACTCACTCCTAAAAGGGAATGTATTTAAGTTCTTCACTACTCATACTCTGCACCTTGTTGAAGGAATCAGCACTGTGAAGTTAGTCAGATTTGGCTCTGTTGTTCGGTTCCATCGAGTTGGTTCCGAATCATAGTGACCCTGTGCACAAAAGAATGAAACAAACACTGCCCAGTACTGCATCAACCACAGTTGGTTGTTACACATCAGCCCATTGGCTCCTGCCACTGTGCCAATCCATCTTACTGGGGATTTCCTCTTTTTTGCTGACCGTACACTTTACCAAACATGATATCCTGCTCCAAGGTTAGTCCCTCCTTGACAGCATGTTCCAAATATGAGAGAGGATGTCATACCATCCTGGCTTCTAAGGACCATTCTGGCTGTACTTCATCCAAGACAGATTTTCTCATTCCTCTTTCATGGTACTTTTAATTTTCTTCTTCAACATCAAAACTCAAATGTATCACTTCTTCTCCAGTCTTCCTTATTCGTTGTCCAACTTTCACATGCATATGAGGCTATTGAAAATTCCATGGCTTAGGTCAGGTACACCTTAGTCCTCTAACTGACATCTTTGCTCTTGAACACTGAAGAGATCTTATGCAGCAGATTTGCCTAATGCAGTATGTAGTTTGATTTCTTGACTGCTGCTTCCATGAGTGTTGATAGTTGATCTGAGCAAAATGAAGTATTTGACAACTTCAATCTTTTCTTTATTTATCATGATGTTATTTATTGGTCCAGTGGTGAGGATTTCTGAGGTGCAACTCATCCTGAAGACTGTGGTCATTGATCTTTATCAGTAAGTATTTTAAGTCCTTTTCACTTTCAGCAAGCAAGATTTCGTCATCTGCTTATCACAGACTGTTAATGAGTCTTCCTCCAATCCTAATGCCATGTTCTTTTTATACTCCAGTTTCTCAGATTATTTGCTCAGCACACAGATTGAGTAAGTATAGCTGGAGAATACAATCCTGGAAAACACCTATCCTGATTTTCAACCAGTCAATGTTCCCTTGTTCTATTTGAACAACTGCCTGTACAGGTTCCTCATGAGCATAATTAAGTATTCTGAAATATCCATAGTTTGTTATCCATAGCTTGTCGTGATCCATGCAGTCAAAAGTTTTTGTATAGTTAATAAAGTACAGGTAAATGTCTTTCTGGCATTCTCTGCTTTCAACTAAGCTCCATTTTATGTCAATAATGATATGCCTCTTTCCCTCCACATCCTTGTCTAAATCCAACTTGAACCTCTTGTAGTTCCCTGTCAATATGCTATTGCAGCCATTTTTGAATTAATTTCAAAAGTACCATTGCAGCTGCTTTTGAATTAACAACCAGAGTTTATTTGCATGTGATTTATTTGCATTTACTTACTTGGGGATAAGTCTTGTATAAAGGACCTTGGACACATGCCTTATTCTTTCTTTTCTTCTGGCCCCTCAAACTTGAAGGATGAAATGAGAACCTGTGTAAAGTACAGTTGGGAGAACCAGGCAATCTTTATTATGTTGTTGTCTCATCTAAAATTTGCCCCCATTCTCTGTTTTCAATTCCTAGTATCCAGAATCCCAGAAGTGTGGTGGTGTTTGGAATCCTCCAACATTCTCTCTTACTTACTTTACCATCTGGTTCTCATTTTTGCCTCACTTGTGCCTTATCCTTACATAGTGCTTTTGATTCTTAGAATTCAAATCGATGAGTCTTTAGTTCTAATAGCTCTTATATATGCTTTCTTTTAAATTTCCCCCAAAATTCCAATTAGTTAGTCTGGGTCCCAGTCTAGCTATGATTCATCAAATGGCCCCTATTGATGCCTGCAACTGTCACTTTAAGAGCAAGTCCATTTTCTTCCCATTCCAAATGCAAATGGTTTTATGATTTTAACTATCTTGTGTTTATGGTGGATAGCAAGATCAACATACCTAATCTTACTGTTCATTTTTTTTAGTTTTCTTCCTCACTTCTTTCTTTTTCTTTTTTTTCATAGTCTATGTGGTCTTGAAGCTGCCTCATGTTTAGTTGGTTAAAATACTGAATTTTTTATTTCATTTGTACTTTTAATTTTTTTGAATTTTATATCATTTTTTTCTTTATTGGGTACAAAGTGCTATAGTAGAATTTTACCCATGCTTGAAGGTGAAATAGGTTTAATAGAGGTTGAGAAGAAGAAAAATGAAAAAATGAATGACAGGTGCAAATGAAAATAGAGGTTGGGGCCAATAAGTAGTAAAACATGTTAATGTAATAGGCAAATAAAATTCTGTCCAAATGCTTGATCCCACAAATTACTTCAGTCAGCATTTTGCTAAGGACTTTGTTCCCACTTAGAAGACTTGCAATTTCTTTTGTTGAGCACACCCCTAAAAGTGGTGCTACATAGTGTCTTGCACACAGTTGGGAGTTTAGCAAATATTTGTGAATGGGTTTTTATGGAGGTGAATAGATTTATTATTTGAAAACTTTAAGACTACCTGTATCTTCAGGGTTAGTGTTGTTGTTAGGTGCCATCGAGTTGGTACCAAGTCATAGCGACCCTATGTACAACAGAACAAAACACTTCCCGATCTTGGGCCAACCTCACATTTGTTGCTATGTTTGAACCCATTTATGCCACCACTGTGCCAGTACATCTCATTGGGGGTCTTCCTCTTTTTCTCTGACCCTCCACTTTACCAAACATGTTATCCTTCTCCAGCGACTGGTCCCTCTGACAATCTTTCTGAAGTATAAAAGACAAAGGCTTGGCAGCATTGATGGACTCAAGTGTGGCAGGGGTAGTGAGGTTGGCCCAGGATCGGACATTGTTTCGTTCTGCTATGCATGGGGTCGCTATGAATCGGTTCCGACTCGATGGCACCTGTTAACAACAAACAACAACAACAACATGCTGTTTATTAGATTCGGTCTTGTGCAGGATTAGAATGAAGCATCAGGGAGTTAGGTTTTAATATTGTCACCTCTATTTTGTCATTTCCTCACTCCCCTGTTCCCCAGTCACATACTTATAGTGTTCATTTCACTGCAAGCCAGGCCTCTATTTTAAGCCAGTTACCATAGATGGCAATGGTCAATGATCACATAAGAGAATTTTGCTGCTAGATCCAATGAATTAGACCTAGTCAACCCATCAGTTGTGGATCTGTAGAATCAGCACAGGACTGTGAACCACAATATCAGCAGTTCAAACCCCGCTCTGCTCCCTGTTGTTGTTATGTGCTGTAGAGTAAGTTTCGACTCATAGTGACCAGGTAAAGGGTTTCCTAGGCTGTAAATCTTTATGGGAGTAGAAAGCCTCATCTTTCTCCCGTGGAACAGCTGGTAGTTTCAAGCTGCTGACCCTGAGATTAGCAGCCCAATTTGTAACCACTATGCTACCAGAGCTCCTGTAGAGGGTCATTATTAATAACAACATTGCCCATAATAGATAGGTTTCATTAGGGCTTCCAGACAAAGCCAGACTACGAAGAACAACTCAGTGATACACTCCCAAAAGGTAGCTAAGGAAAACCTTACAGAGCACAGCAGAGTATTGCCTGAGACAGTCTTGAAAGATGAGTTCCTAGGTTGAAGACAGTCAAAATACAGAGTCCATAGCCATAGACTCGAGCTGACCAGGGTCATGAAGATGGCCAAGCAGTAGATAGGTTTATAGGGGGAACACCAACACTAGTAAGGTATGCTCAGTAAAGAATGATGGAATGGTCAATCATTCAAAATCAAAGGGGCAACATGTACCCAAGGACAAAGTTGAGAAAGGATGGGAGAGTGGGTAGAAGGAAATAAGAACCACAGGGAGGAAGCGGGATGATTTGATCCATTGAAGGACTTGCCATCACTGAGATGAATTATTTGTTGATGATCTTGTCTGTAAACCTTCACTCAACACACAATGAAAAGTTTAAAAAAGAAGAAGACGTCTGAAGGGGCACTACCAGGGCCATAGGGTGGACCGCATATGATTTCCCAATGAAATTATAGGGCAGCTCTTGACTACCTTCAAAGAGTTAGCAGGTGCATTGTCATGATGGAAAGAAATTCCTCAGTACAAATTTTCTGGATTTTTTTCTTACCAATGCATTTTCCAATTTTCTTAAAACTTCCTCATAAGGAGTCCCTGTGATTGTCCTGTGTCCTTGGAGGGAATCTATCAAGGAATTCCTTTGGAATTCCGGAGAATATCCCCCATTGCCTATTGAGCTTACTTCTTTACCTTGAATTTAACTGGCCTAGCATGTCTGACTAAGACAAGTGTATCACGGAGAGAGCTTGTCTGCAGCCATCCACTGATTGCAGAGATATGTTTAAACAAGGTTGTTTGGAATAAACTTATGTACTTATGAATAAGAACACTAGTAGCAATACTTTTTTTTTTGTAAGATAATAGCATTGCCCATGGACTTTCTGAAGCTCACTCATATTCACTGAGCCGTTTTTTTTTTAAAATAGTTTTTATTGTGAATTGAGTACTAGTTTACATGGGAGAACATCAATTTTACACCATCGCTTCATTACAATGATTACAATGTCCTCCATTCATCATCATTGAGCAATATTGGCGTCTGTTCCTTCTGTGTTTTTGGGGGGAGCGGGATGTACACAAAACACTCAGGAATGTATGTTATATTAAACAACCAAAGGGCACATTCTGCAAGCCTGTCTTCTGGTTGCCAGCATACAGTCCCTCTCTTTCCATGAATCTAGAGTCCTCAGCTGCTCTGTCTCTCCATGTCCCCATCTCTGCCTCCATCTCTGGTGTGACTGCTTCTCTGGATATGGTCCCACATTCTGCTCATGCTCTTCTCCCTCGATGGTCCTAGGGTCCTCTGTTTCTGGACTGTAAGATTAATTACTCCACCGTTTTTGTTACAAAACTTCTACATTTACAGTTGTGACAGTTGCAATTAGTCATGATAATAATTACTCACTAGCAATACTTTTTGACTTAACTTTATTACTCATGAAAAATTAGCCACTGAAAACGCTGTTGAGTACAGTTCTATTATAACATACACAGGGTCCCTGGGGTTGGGATCTACTTGACAATAACTGGTTGCTCATTCATTTAGTATTACTATGTCACATCTATTCCTGCCATGAGGAGCTCATATTCTAATGAGACTTACCTATTTTTCTCTCTTCCTTTCCCTCCTTAAATTCTTTTAAAATAAACCTTCATGATGACTGCCTCTGGGCCTAATATTTCACTTTACAAATTTTCTATCTTGGCATGTGGTGTTCCCTGTTTTAGAATAGAATTTTAGGATTTTGAGTAATAATAATTGTACTATATTTTAATATTTTCTATATAACAAGTCCTGATGTGGTGCTGTGAATTAATGCACCAGACTGTAAAGCTGTTTGAACTGCAAGGTCGGTGGTTCAAGCTCACCAGCTGCTCCTTGGAAACCCTATACAGGGTTACTATGGGTCGGCACCGACTCGACGGCACTTCACAACAACAACAATCCTTATAAAAGTATCACAGTGAAGGTATTATTATTCTTATTTTACAATTAAGGAAACCAAAGTTCAGTGAGAGTTAGTGTAACTCAGTTACAGCCACGCACTTATATATATGTGGTGGTTGGGATTTTAACATAGGCTTCATGGAACCTAAACCTCTTTATCTTTCTATGACATTGCATTATTTCTTGAAGTCTTGAAAAGCATGCTGAGCTTATCTGAGGCATTTAGGACTTTGTTTTTTTATGAAATAGGTATTATTTTAGAGTAGTGGTTCCCAAGTGGCAGTGTGTATGTGTGACTTTGCCTCCAGGAAATATTTGGGAATGTCTGGTGCTATTTTCCATTGCCACAACTTAGGGAAGGTGTGGCTGGCTTCTGGTGAGTACAGGCCAGGGATGCTGGTAAGCATCTGTAATGCATGGAACATCCCATAACAAAGAATTATCTAGTCAATAGTGCCAAAGTTGAGGAAACATTTTCCATAGATATTTTCTTCATTATGTGTCCATAATTTTAATTATTATATGAGGGACTTCAAAAAGTTTGTGGAAAAAAAATGGTTATCTTTTAATTCCATTTTTCTATGAACTCTTTGAAGTATCCTTATATATATGTAGCCTATATCATCACCCTGATAATATACTTTTTTTCACTTTGTTCTGAGGAGAAATTAGGGCCCAAATAAAGATAAAAGCTTTCTGTTGTCAAGCTGTGCTTTCTTTGTCAATGAATATTTATCTGCTGGCTAGCTAGCAGGCTTAAAGTATGTACTGATGAAGATCAAAGAGCACAGCCTTCAATATGGATTGCATCTCAATGTAAAGAAAACAAAAATCTTCACCACTGGACCAATAAAAACAACATTCTTATCAACAGAAAAGATTAAAGTTGTCAAGGACTTCTTAATTCTTCTTGATCAACTATCAACACTCACGGAAGCAGTAGTCAAGAAATCAAACGACGTATTGCATTAGGCAAATCTGCTGCACAAGACCTTTTTAAAGTGTTGAGGAGTAAAGATGTCAACTTGAGGACTAAGGTGTACCTGACTCAAGCCGTGGTATTTTCAATAACCTCATATGCATGCGAAAGCTGGACAATAAATAAGGAAGACCATAGAAGAATTGATGCTTTGAGTTATGGTGTTGGAGGAGAATATTGAAAATGCCATGGGCTGTCAAAAGAACCAAACAGGTCTGCATTGGAAGAAGTGTAGCCAGAGTGCTCCTTGAAGGCCAAGATGGCCAAACTTCATCTGTCATACTTTGGACATATTGTCATGAGGGACCAGTCGCTGGAGAAGGATATCATGTTAGGTAAGGTAGAGGGTCAGAGAAAAAGAGGAAGAGCTCCAGCGAGATGGATTGGCTAAGTGGCAGCATTGATGGGCTCAAGTGTGGCAACAGTTGTGAGGTTGGCCCAGGACTGGGCAGTGTTACATTCTGTTGTGCATAGAGTCGCTATGAGTTGGTACCAACTCGATGACACCTAACAACAACAACTGTAACAACAACATGCCAACAGGGCTCCTGGTTATCTTCTGCTGACTGCCGTAGAGCCAGTTCCAACTCACAGTGGCCCTGTATAGTGTATCTGAAGCTGTAAATCTTTACTGGAGCAGAAAGTCTCATCTTTCTCCTGTGGAGCCACTGGTGGATTCAAACTACCTGACCTTGTGGTTAGCAGCCCAATGCACAACCCACTACACAACTGTTGTTGTTTAGTGCCATGGAGTGAGTCAGTTATGACCCATAGCAACCCTGTATAAGAGTTTCTTAAGAGTAGCTGGTAAGCTTGAACAGCCAACCTTGCATTTCAAACCGACTTTGCAGTCCAGCAAATTAACCCACAGTGCCATACCACTAGATGCTGGAGCATCTAGCTCTGATTGTGTACTGGTGATGAATTGGGCTGCTAACCTCAGAGGCAGGAGTTCGAAACTACCAGCTGGTTCACAGGAGAAAGATGAGACTTTCTGCTCCTATAAAGATTTACCGCCTCGGAAACCTTATACAGTCAGAACCCACTCCACTGCATGTAACCACCACCACCTTGAATTTAGATGGGTGATGGTTACCTGAATTCTGAACTCTAGCACTTAAGATCCTCTCCTTCCTCAGCTGCATTCTGAGCTATTCTGGAGAAGTGCTGAGATTCTGCACTGGACCACTCTATGTTGGATATTCTCCAGGGTAGTTTATGTCAGCTTAGCTGAAAGGGAAAAAGCTAGTCCACTGGAAAGTTGTGTGCCCTCTCATTACTAAACTCAAAGCAACCACAGGAGCTCTGAGATTTGGAACATGGGCTAGGAAGCAAGTTGTTCCTACCAGGTATTACCCCTTCAAAGTTTAACAAATACTGATGTACACTGATTGGAGAGATGGGATGACCCACTACCCTGGAAAAATACACACCAACAATCATTTCTAGACTTTTTGAACCTAGACACTCACAGAATTCAGAGGTAGCACAGTTGAGTGACCCTTTAAAAGTAAGAGATTCTGTGCATATTTGCATTTAACTTACAATGTACAATAGTCATATGTAGTCACCATTTGTTTCTAGATCAAGGGATTCTTCCCACTTCTCAAAGGATCAAATGTTGCCTTTCTGCTTTTAAATTTCCCATCAGAAAGCACAGCTGAATCCTGGTTTCCTGATTCTCTTATTCTGGGAGAACTTGAACTAGAAACAAGCTAAGGGCCCTCAGTTTTGTACCCTTCTTTCAGAAGTCTTTTGGCACCTTACTTTCTCTCTTACTTGCCTCATTACCAAAAGAAAAAGAAAAAAGAAAAGCCTTCTGCTTAATAAACGTCTGCTTGTAATATTCTGAAACAAGAAGGCTAATCAAAGGCCCTGTTCTGCAGAACAGGGACGCTGAATGACAAGATCAATTTCCGTAATCAAGCAGCTTAATTTGGACATGCCCCCCTCCCCCCCTCTGTTGCTGATTGAAATTGAGGCAAATTTCTCTGTGATGAAATTCTTTCCTCGCCTAGTAAAGCTTACTTAACTGTTACTAGAAGAGGGGGAAGCAAGGTGATTGTGGTCAGAGAGGAGATGAGAAGGAGGTGAGTCTGAAGAGGAGGACATCACCTGTGGTGAAATCTGAACAAGTGGAATAATGCATCAAAGTGACTGGAAGTTTTCTAGGGCCTCTTACAAGAAGTGGTGTCAAGGACTTCACTCAGCTGTCCTCAGGCTGAAGATTCACTGCTCTGCAATGTCTCCATCAGGGGACTTGGAGTGTGGTAGTCACCCACACTTACACCGCCATACCATGCCTGGGCAAAAGGACGCCATCAAAATACTCTAATTCAATTGCCTTTTCATAAAACAACCTCAGAAACATTAAGGAGCATGCACTCTGTTTATTAATGCCTCACAGAATTTCAAGACAAAGTCAAGAAGCTTAAGGAAGCTAATGGGGTTTACAGGAAAACATACAGTAACAAAAACACAGTGATAGACATTTGTAGAAAGCATTATGATTTACAAGACACATTCAGTGCATTCCGGTGGGTAGGGAAACTGCAAATTCAGGTTAGAATATGAAGGGAATATTTTTAGATATTTAATAATGTAAATTAAAATAGTCTGCATGATTATTATTTCCTAGCCAAGCAAATGTTTCATAATGGGTATTTGCCCATCATCCTTTCTTTTGTGTTGTAGTTGGCATTGAAGAGTAATATTTTAAAGGAAAAAACAAAACATAACCCTCTCATAGTAGTTTTGTATAATGATTTGAAATTTTGACCTTCAGGTTTTGCCAACCTTGTTTCAGTTATGCTGTTCTGTAAGCCCTAATGAAGTGGGTTAATCTGTGGGCAAGAAGCTGAGGAGCTGTAGGTTTAATCTTGGCTTCGTCTTTGACCCTCACTGAGTCATTCAATCTTTCTGGGCTTCAGTTTCTTAATTGTAAAATGGGAATGTCAATACTGATCTGCCTCACAGAAGCATAACTAATAAATGACTGTAAAACTCTGTCCAAATATAAAGTGCTAAATAAATGCTAAAAGATTACATAAATTGACTCCTAAATAAAATGGATATAGAGAAAATTAAATCAAGGCCAGATCAGACTGAAATTACTAGTCAAACATTAGTAAGGCACTGTGTATGTGTGTGTGTTGGAAAGAACACACACACACACACATTTTATGTCCAGTCAGTGGTTGGCAGTTTGAATTCATCTACAGGAACCTCCAACGAAAGGCAAACAATCTATTTCCAAAGGTTCAAGGTCATTGAGAGCTCTATAGAGCACCCAGGGCCACCACGAATCAGAGTCGACTTGACATCAACTAGTTAAATCACAAATTCTGGATTATCACTGTGAGGTGCTCATGATTTAGACATCATTGTATACAGAAGCCCTACCTTTCACAACCAGACTCTCATTCAGGAAATTGACTTGCCTGAGTTTATTTGTCCAGTCATTTAATGATATTTATTGAGTACCTATTATGGGTAAGACATTATTGCTACAAGATACTCGTTTAGTTCTCATGGAGTTTATAATTAATTGGTGGAGATAAGATGTAAACAAGTCTATATAAGGCTTGATGGGAAATGCTACAGGAGTTATTTAAACTGTTCTATATGAATGCGGAAGACATTTTAAATGACTGGGAAGAGAGGAGGCATGCTGGAGGAGATGGTATTTGAGTTCCATTGGTATCTCTGGGCATGGATGGAAGTGGAGAGAAGTGCAATGCAGCTAGAGCATGACCAGATATCAAAGTGTAATCTTGCCCAACAATGAGGAGTTCAGACATCTTGGTATGTTGAAGAGTTGTAGAAGATAGAACTAAAAGATAGTTGTAGAAGACAGGGACTGATGGTAGAGAACCTGACATGATTTTGGAGAATCTAAAAGGTATAAGAATACATGAAAGTAAAAATGTTAGAAAAAAGCAATCTGAAACACTAGCACAGTGCTAATTTTCTTAGGATATTAAAAGAGTGGAGACTCAAAATCAATTTAATCAAATGTAAGTAAAATAAAGTGTAAGATGGACGAAACAATCCACAGAGGATTAAAGAACTATTGAAAAGGTTCCTTATCTATTAATAGTATCTCCCTAACAAAAAGAAAAACTCTGCAGAAACCACAAAACACAGTGAGATAGGAATGAAGAGGCAAACATTTGACAGGTTCATTTTTGACCATACAGGAATACATATCCCAGCAGAAATATATAATTTAGCAGGTTCAGAGAAAGATTAAAATGAATAACTAATGAATAAAGTTCTTAGTGAACTAACAGTTTATACTGAGCCCAGTGATAATTCCATGTATGTTGTTGTTATGTGCCATCAAGCCTGTTCCGACTCTATACGACCCTGTGTAGGCTTTCTGAGGATTGGCTGGTGGGGTTGAACCACTGATCTTGCAGTTCAAACCAACTTTGTGGTCCGGTGCTTATCCTACAGTGCCGCACCAGGATAGTGTATAGTGTACTTTAAATAGTAGCAACAACTGGGACAAACATAGTGTCATGAGCAGAAAAACTAATGCCAGTCTGAATCAACTGTCTCCATCAGTTTAGACTTGACTATGAGTAAGGAGCTCTGGTAGCGTAGTGGTTATGAATCGGGCTGCGAACCGCAAGGTCAGCAGTTCGAAACTACCAGTCGCTCCGTGGGAGAAAGATGAGGCTTTCTGCTCCTGTAAAGATTTCCAGCCTCAGAAACCCTGTACAGGGTCGCTATGAGTCGGAATCGACTCCATGGCACATAACAACAACAACATGAGTAACTCACCAAGAATATCCCTGTTTGAATTGTTATTCTCTCTGAGTGTGTATTCACTTACATCCCTTATGCCCCCTCTTCATCTCACCCAGTAATTTAAGAGAGGTGCTGTAGGTTAGGTATTGGGCTGCTAACCACAAGGTTGGCATTGCAAACCCACCAACTGCTCTGTGGAAGAAAGATGAGGCTGTCTGCTTCTGTAAAGATTTACAATCTCAGAAACCCTACATAGGGTCACTATGAGTCTGAATTGACTTGATGGTAGTGTATTTGCTGGTCTAAAATGGTTCAGTGGTGGAATTCTTGCCCTCAATGTAAGAGGCATGGGATCAATTTCTGTCCAATGTGCCTTACCAGTAGCCACCACCCATCTATCATGGGAGGCTTCTGTGTTGCTCTGACACTGATCAGTTTTTAGTGTACCATCTGGATTATGATGGAATAGGTAGAAAGGCCTATGAATCATGACAGTCCAGTCCAATCTACAAGCTGTCCTGGGCAATATTTTGTTCTGTTGTATATGGCTTTATAGCAGCTAACAATAACACCACCAACAGCAAGACTTAAAACAAAGAAAAAAACCCACAAAACTTTTAAGTCCTGGTGTGGCACTGTAGGATAAGCACTGGACTGCAGAGTCACTTGAATCTCATGGTTGGCAGTTCAGACTCACCAGGTGCTCCTCAGAAACCCTATACAGGGTCACAATAAGTCAAAACCAATTCAATGGCACTAAACAACAAAATATTTTGAGTCCTGGTGTGGTGCTGTAGGATAAGCGCTAAACTGGTAACTGCAAGGTTGGCAGTTCAAACCCAATAGCCATTCTTGGAAGCTCTATACAGGTTGCTATGAGTCAGAGCCGACTTGATGACACTTAACAACAACAACAGTACTGTTGTAGTTTTTGCAAATGTTTGGTGTGTCTGGAAAACTTTTTTTAACGTCATGGTTTGTTGTTAAGTGCTGTTGAGTTGATTCTGATTTGTTGCGACCCTGTCTCTGGGGTTCCCAATGAGCATCTGGTGCGTTTGAGCCGCCAACCTTTTAGTTCAAACCGACCTTGTGTTCTAGTGCTCTATTCCACAGCATCACACCAGGGCTTCATAATATCGTGGCGAAGTATATGAACATGTCTACAGGGAACAAATACTATGGGCAGATAGGACATGAATTGGGGTTTTAGAACATGCTCTAGTTCCCAGTCACCTTGCTCATACTCAGCAGGACTGTGACGACTGTTGTTGGTAGGTGCCTTCAACTCAGCCACATATCCATGGGACCTCATGCAAATGGAAGTAAATGCTGCCTGATCTTGTGCCATCCATGGTGATTTACAGATTGAACAATTGTGGTCCAGTGAATTTTCAGTGGCTGATTTTTGGGATTCCCATGGTCTTTCTTCCATCTGAGTTTAAATGTTTCACTGAAACCTGTTAGGCATTAGGGCAATGTGCAAAGCCTTTACACAGAGCCCAGCCTGAGGCCTGCCCCTTGACAGGCACTTCTGTTATTTTATTTTAAAACAAGGTATAACTTTAAGTATTTATCTTACTACAGAACCAATGCATGTCTACTGGAGAAAAATTAAAAGAGGAAAAGAATGAATCCAAACATCATCTCTCCAATAGTAGCACTATAAACATTTTCTCAATAGATGCTTAAAAAAAAAGAACAACACCAAAAATAACCCATTGGCTATTGAATTGAACCCGACTCATGGCAACTGTATAGGACAGAGTAGACCCACCCATAGGGTTTCCAAGACGGTGATCTTTATGGAAGCAGATTGCCACAGCTTTCTCCTGTGGAGCTGGCAAGTTTGAACCATCAGCTCTTTGGTTCACAGCTGAGATCTTAACCACTGTGCTACAGATTTCCTGTATTCTTGGTACATGCAACAAAAAAGTAGCAGTGCGCATATTGTTTGGTACCCAACCTTTTCTATTTAACAGTTCCTGTCAACAAAATTCATTTTACATCCTTTCTGATGGCTGTATGAAATTTTGCAATTTTACTAATGTTTTTGTTCAGCATTTTGCATTATTTTCAATTTGAGAGATTTTATAAATCATGTAATGAGAAGCATCCTTGTAGATAAATCTTATCTATTTGTCATTATTTCCTTGAGATACATTTGTAGATATGCATTTGCTTCATCAAATAGTAGCAACATTCTCTGGCTTTTGATATAATCACATAGATCTCCAGAACGTTTAAACGGGTGCCTGTATGTATTTGGAGTATTTGGAGTGTACATTTCCTTGAAAAAAAATCTTTGCAAATTAAAAGGATAAAGTGCTATTTAATCTGTTAGTCAGTGGGTTAAACTGTAAAAACATTTATCAGCCTGCAACTTGGTTTTTATTTTGCTTTAGTGAATTGTCTGCTATCCTGGTGTGCAGGTACTTTTGAATGGAGGCTGTTTTTCTTCTCTATCTTTCCCTATAATACCCTGTGTCTGTCTTCATTATATCACTTACTATAGATATTATTCATTGTTGATAGGTTTGTTTCTTCTGCTAGACTTCAAGTTCCTTCAGGCAGAGACTATATCTCATTTGTTTTGTTTCATGAGCACCCAGCATGAAGCAAGGACTCAAAGTGTCTGGTGGTATATGAATGTATGTGAAGAAGAACCAGAGTGAGTTATTTCCTGTCTGCTTATCCAGACATAGTGCAGTCAGCACAGTGTAGGTAACAGGCTTGGTCGAAGCCATGTGTGGGGAGCCCAAACTGTCCCCAAAGAGCACACTGAAAGACTTAGTCCAACAAAAGGTAGATGAGGGCAGTAATGAAGAAAACTGGGACTCCTAGTTATGAGCTCAGGTGTCAGCAGAAGTTTCAGTGGAGGCTGAACAAGGGACAAGCTCAAAATAGAGCTGCGTTTCTTCTCTTCTGTCAATCTTTCCCCATGTCTGACAACTTGCAAATGTTCTGTATGGGTTCCTCATTGATCACCACCCTCAAGGAATGTTTTGGTGGCTGTAAGGAATCCTTGCTATATTTACTCTTAGAAGTTCATTTTCACTTATTAATGGTAGTTTGCTTTTCATATTGAATGGCGGGGACCTTATCTGTAGGCCTACCTAGATTGTTGTCATAAGGTTCTCTAACCCCTAGGAGGTTAGGAGGTGTAGCACAGTCTGGTGGTACTTGCTTGCCTTCTTCTTCTCTCTCACTGGAAGTCTTATCATTTGAGCACCCCATGTGTAGGACAGGGAAAGATTGTATAGGTATGAAGAGACTGCAGGGCATTGATGAAAGACAATAGATCATTTATATATATTCGTGTAGATTTGGGGAATGTGGTCACAAATTGTAACCCAAACAAGTGTGACAGTGTATTTTATAAAATCAATGCAAGTTGGTTATATATGCACAATATATTCCATAGAATGTGCTTACTGAAAATTTATTGTATTTTGTATAGGGCGTGGAGGAAAGATGAGGCAGAAGTTCCCACAAAGATGTGCAGCTTCAGAAACCCTACACAGAGTCGCTATGAGTCAAAAATCAACTAAATGGCACTTAATGACAACATTACATGAGACTTAATTATAAATCCATGGAGTCCTGGTGTGGCATATAGGATAAACACCGGACTGCTAACCGCAAGGTGCATTAGTTCAAACCCACCTGCCATTCCATGGAAACTGTATCTAAGGTCAAAACCAACTGAGCTGCACTTACCAACAAATAAATGCATGTTGACATGGCAGATTTTAATTAATTGTGGACTGTGTGTATTGTTTGCCTAGTGTTCTTTTTAGTAACCCTGTTTAATAAGATCTCACTTAATAGACATTCAAGTAAGAAAAAAAAGAAAAAAAAAGAAAAAGCCCCTTGAGGAATTTATGTTTTCTGCTTTATAAACTGTTAACATTTGCTAATCTACTAGAATATTCCCTTTGGAACGTATAAATATATATACAGCCCTTGTGTCTTACATCACTTACAATATTTCATTGCATATTTACATCAGAATATGGCAGGATACTGAAGATATGACTGTGTAGTTAAATGTGGATTTTTGACATTTCTTTGGTTTATTAGCTTTCTGGAGACATCCAAGTCTATGACTTATGATTCATGGTAATTGTTTTTGGATCTGTACCATCCATAGAAACAAGGTAAATCAGGTAATGAATAACTGTGCCTTTCATTTTAACAATATGCTGCATAGGGATGCCATGTTGGTTTCAGCTTCTAAAACCTGTGCTTGTCAGTCCAGAGATGATACTACCATAGGAGAGCCTCAGGAGTTAGTATAGGTGAGTGATAATATGACCAATTAAATGGAGATTTAAATAGTGGTTCATAAATGCATTTAAGTAAACTTTACCTGTAGTAAAACCAGAAAAATATTAATAACTAAGGCAACTTTAGCAAAGAGTGTGAAAATAGTCAAAAGTTTGGATAAAGTTTGGATAAGGTTAGCCAATGAATTAATGAAGGTGATTTGGAATGAAGAATATGCTCTACAACCCAGTGAACATTGTAAATATCCCACAGTACGTGAAGGATTTGAGGATGTCGTTGTTAATGTTGCTAAGTGCTGGCCAGTCGGTTCTGACTTTAGTGACCTTGTATAGGGTTTCTGAGGAGCAGCTGGTATGTCTAAACTGTTGACCTTGGAGAAGGCTAAATACTCTTAAAGGCTAAAAGAGACATGTCCAAACCTGGAAAGTGCTGTAGGTCATCCAGGTCAAAATCGAAGCCAGACATCTGATTCTCAGACTGCTGGAATAGGAAACATACCAGGGATCTCCCACTGGGTGAATTCTTGTATGTTGAATCAAGGAGCAAAAATGGCATGCATCAGTTAAGTTTGAAGGAGATGCTTTGCATTCCAGTTTTTAGAGCTCTTTATATCGTGGGACTGTTCTTTCATCAATGCTGAATGGATGGCTCACATTGTTCAGTAGGATCCTCTGGGAGAACTAGAGTATTTGGGAGCTATGGAATCTTCCAGGCAGGCAGCAGTGTTTCAGGTCTGGTAGATTTTCATGTTAGTATCCTAAATTGTCCTCCCTAGCCCTGCTTAGCACATTCTCCTGATGCATTCTCTCTTCCTCTCTGTCTCCCTCACCATGGGGGGCATCTTTAACTTGCCTGCACCCCCTGCCATCTTTTGACAGTCAATTTTTCACAGAAACAATCCAAGATGCTCCTGACCACCTCCCCTCCTCCTTCCCTTCTCCTCCCTTTCCTCCCTCCCTCCTGCTGATTTGTTATTATGTACTGCAGCTGCCCAGAGGATTTTAAATAGACCCATAATGGCACAGCAGCGCCTCTTGGATTTAAATATAACCTTCTTGTTAATCTTGTCTGTGGTGGCTGCAGGAACAACACCTGAAGAAGAAGGCAATGGGCAAGAGATGCCCTGGGGTTCTACCTTGAGATCAGGGCTCCATTGCTCTCAGGTGTCCTGTGATCTGAGCATGTGGCCGCAGCCTCACAGGTGGCTGTGGATTTGGGGCTTGATTGACTGTCCCTAGAAATGTGAGCACAGAGCAAGGGAAACACAATGTGGTAACAGTCTGAAATTCGCCTCCACCTTCTGCTAATGTGTCACTCACCTTCTCCTACCCTCAAAGGGAAGGAGTGTTTGGTCTCATTTAGCCTTTGGCCCTGTGTGAGGATTTGGAATTGAAAGGGCTAATTAGTGTCAATTACACCAGTGGCCAGGACTCTTAAGGAATCGGTGTATAAATTAATAAGACCCGCCAAGGCATAGACAGAACAGAGTCCATAGGATGAGATGGTGGCTACTCTACCCCAGGGCAATGAAATTGTTTATGAAGGAGTACAGATTCTGGCCCCAGTTCCCAAATCTGTCAATATTGTTTCTTGGACATAACACATAACGTTAATATTAATTCCCTCATTTGTTAAGTATTTATTGAGTTCCGGTGGTTGTGGGAAGTGTTCAGAGATCAATGGCAGAACTGAAGTATCTTGTTTAATCCAAGGAGGCCCTTCACATTAGAATGATACACTGTTTGGAACTGAGATTTTCAGGAGTATAGGTGCTAATATCCATCTGGTTCAGTCTTTCCCCACCCCTTCCTGGAAATGTTCTAGGCTGTACTTGCTATCCAAAGATGGGAAGGTAAACAATCAGACATTTCATGAAAAAATATTTCCATTCCGCAGACTACAAAGAACTATATATGAGACTCTTAGTTTTAGTGGAATGGGTAGAGTGGACCATAGATAGATAGCACTCCCTAGGTTAAGGCCATTTATAGCATTAAGGGGGGGTGGGGGGGCTGGATAGATAATAATAAGCATATCAGACATTTTATAGTGCAATCTGAAGTACATTGTGAGTTTCCACATATATAATTCTATTTTATACTTACTCTAACCTGTGAGGTAGACATTGTTATCCTCATTTTACAGAAACCATTTTAACAGATTAGATGATTTTTCAAGGTCAATCAACTAAGTAGTGGAACCGAATACTGTCCTAATAAGACATGTAGTATCCATCTTTTGATCCCTAGCAGCTATTACAGTGCATGCCATAGGGAGAAACTGACACTTATTTTTAGCAAATGAATGAATGCCATCATTTGCTCTCTTTTATAACATTGTGATCATATAGCCACTTCAAAATATGCATACAAAAATAATTTTAAAATGTTCTAGTAAAGATTGCTGAGGAAGGGGGATGAGTCAGGAATGGTCTTGTGGATTGGATATAGTTAATCATGGGATACAGTCTAGAATTTTGCTATCCAAAATATGGTCTGTGGAGCAGGAACATCAGCATTATTAAGGGTCTTGAGAAAGGCAGTATCCGAGACCCTCTGAATCATAGCTGTGACTTAAAAGAAGGATTGGACATTATTGGGTAGGTAAGGAAACTTCTTATATACTAGAATACGCAAGTTATGAGAGGTAAGAAATGTAATGATGGGAATTAAATATTGCTCGACTTGTTAGTTGTCTTTGAGTTGGCTCTGGCTTAGTGTGACTTTATGTACAGCAGAACAAAATGTTACCCAGTCCTGCGACAGCTCTACATTTGGAACCCATTGCTGAGGCTACTGCTAGAATATCACTGTAGTAAAATTACAGAATATAAGAGAGGATTGGAAGGATCATAAGAGGACATCAGTCCAGCTGTGTCACCATGCAGGAGAACCCCTGAGAATTCAAGATGGACAGGATTATTTTGTAAACGATAAAGATCTTGGTCCAGTCTGTTTATAAAGTTTTATACACTTCAAATATCATCATTTCCTCTACCACATGTATTGTTGCAGTTTATGTATTTAATCATTCTTAATCTTACATGGACTGCTACTTTATATTCAAAAAGTATATATATATATATAGTGTTTCTACCCTTTTGTATGAAATTGACCATACTGAAAATGACTAGACATATTCTGAGAGTCATGAGAGTCATTACAGGTTTTTCAAAATTATTAGCTGAATTATGTCTAATATAAGTGAAACAGATTAACCAACTCCTGCCAAAATGAAACTGGATAGCTCTACTTTCCACTGTTGCTTTAGAAAAGGTGCAGTTGATTGGTATTTTTAATCATTGATTTATCTCTGTGAGTGAGTTAGAAATACAAATGTTGGATGGTTTAGCCTCCTGTTATGGGGTGTATATTCTGAATTGTTGTTGTCATTAAGTGCCATCAAGTCAGTTTCAACTCATAGTGACCCTGAATAGGGCTTCCAAAGAGTAGCTGGTGAGTTTGAACCACTGACTTTGTAGTAAAAACAGACTTTGTGGTCCGCTGCTTATCCTACAATGACATACTAGGACTCCATAGTTTAAATAGAAGTCTAAATAGAAGTGGAAAAGTCATATTTTTTTTCCACAACAAAATACTTACAGTGAGAATGAACAGCAAGCATGGCAGGTAATAAGGAAAAGTAGAGTCTTGTACCAGTGTTTTCACCAAGTTTGTGTTTTTGGAAATGCATCAACTTCTTTAGGATTCAAATCTCATCTGTTAAAATGAAAAGTTTGGTGGGCTCTAGCATCCTGTTCACACTCCTAAGCCTGCATGGAAATGGCAAATCAAGTAGGGAGTAATGGATGGAAAGGTGTGACTAGCCCAGGGAAGAGAACAGATGTGTGGCAGAAAGCTTGTTCATCTCACAAAAAAATTGAAATCAGTTGATTTTTTTTTTTTTTAATTTTCTTATAAAAAGTGACTTCAGATTTGGATTACTAATTGCCTGCTTTCCAGGTTAATGGACTTTTCCATTTCAAATGGTTGTAAAAGCTTCCCTATTTTTTATTTTTTTAGGGGATGTAGTGGGGTGGGGAGGTGGGGAAGGGCCTGTCTTGTAATTTGCAAGCCTAGCTGTAGAGGTCCATGTATATGCTCTGTGGTCATAATTAGAATCCCAGTTGACCCTTTCCGGCTATTTACAAAGTGATATTGAAGAGATAGGTATCCAAGCAGACTGGCTGAATACTTTGACTTTTCACAGAATGGGGTAGGGGTCAAATTCTGAATGTCTGATCTTCAGTTTTATGGGTCTGTAGTTGATTATGTTTCATCAGAGGTCATAACGTACAAGAATTAAAACATTGGACTCTTGGTGTGATACTGTAGGAGCAGTGCTGGACTGCGAACCACAGTGTCAGCAGTTCAAACCCACAAGTTGCTCCTCGGAAACCCTGTACAGGGTTGCTGAGGCAGAACCAACTCAGTGACACTTAACAACAACAACATTATACTCCAAGAACCTTATACAGTTCCATTCACTTCTTTTGGTGATACAAGATATAAGCATTGCTACTCCATTGCAAGGAACACTAGCAACGCAGTAGGTTACATGTTGGGCTGCTAACTGCAAGGTCAGTAGTTTGAATCCATCAGTTGCACCATGGAAGAGATGAAGCTTTCTGCTACTTTAAAGATCTACAACTTTAGAAATCTTCTACAGGGTCTCTGTGAGTTGGAACTCCATTTAATGTTACTCATTAATAGCCAGCATCTGTTGAACTCTTATTATTTGTCATTCATGGTTAAGCAATTTAGATGTGTTATCTCATTGAATCCTACAACTCAATGTTATTATGCCCACTTTTCAGGTGGAAATAGATTGAACTTGTTTGGTTCCTTCTTTCCTTAAGGTAAGTTGTCCTTCAGGGGCAGTTCTCATGGCCAGACTAGCTGGCAATGGAGAAAGAGCAGAGTTTCAGTACATACCTGCAGGGCAGTCTAGCTTCTCTGCTTAGGAAGATGAGTTAGCTTGGTGTCCATCTCAACACAGGATCACCTCTTGGGGGCACAAAGTCTAAATTAGATGGTCATGACTGAATGAAACAGATAGGTACATTTGTGTATTCTGAGGCTTGATAAATAGAGAAGCATTTGCTAGCATCTTACTGTTATATCTTTCTACTTCGTGGCTAACATTACCTATTTTTAGCTTTGTTTCTTCTGATTACTCAATTGTCTTGAACAACTTTATAAGAAAAATGATTTATCTGTCACACAATTGTAGATGGGTTTCTTGCTGGAGATGTCTATGTGTGTTGATGTAAAATACTTTATTTTCTTAGAAGCTACCACAACTTTGTGACCTCTTTGATGCTGGAGCATGAAGGGGTGTCAAAATAATGAAATTAACCGAGAGATCATAGTGTGTTCTGCTGATAGTTCACCCCAGTTGAGCATTTCATTTAGTAGAGAGGTGTCTTTGCAGATGCACTCTACAGGACCTGCCACTGTGGAGGCATTGCTGGTCTGTTGCTATAGAAACAAAGGTGGTCCTTACTCAAGAACATATTAGCATGTAAACTACTTGCCTTTCTTTTCCTTTTCTCTAATTTCTCATGAGAATAGACTTCTGCAGAGCCCACCCCTCCAGTTTAAAAACCATGCCCTAACATTTAAAATGCCAATGTGACTCAACATGGAAGATAACCTCATGAGTCTTAGATCTATGGCTGCCTTTTGTTGGTGGTGGTGTTAGTGACTTCGAGTCAATTCTGACCCACAGCGACCCTGTATAGGGTTTCCTATGAAGCAGCTGGTGAGCTTGAACCACTGGCCTTGCAGTTCAGACGGCTTTGCAGTCTGCCACATTAACCCACAGCACCACACCAGGACTCCTTAGGAAATGAGAAACTGCCTTAGTTGTGTTTGGAGGCTGAAGTTTATTGTAAAGAACGCTGGATGTGGAATCTGAACGCATGTTTTAATCTTGAATCTACTCCTACTAGCTATGTGTTGTTGGTGGTGCCATCAAGTCAGTTCTGACTCATAGTGACTCTGTATATATAGGGTTTCTGAGGAGTGTCTGGTAAGTTTGAATCAACAACCTTACTGTTCAAACTGACTTTGTGGTCCAGGGCTTATCCCATAGTGCCACACCAGGACTATAGCTTTGGGCAATTCCTTAGTGTCTGTGAGCTCTGCTTCTTCATCATTATATTTGAGTTAAAAATTCTTACATCACAAGGTTGCTGAGAAATTGCAGGAAGTCAGCAGAGAGTGGTGGTGGTGGTGGTGGTTATATGATGTGGAGTTGATACCGACTTATAGTGACCCTGTATAAGATTTCTGATGCTGTAATTCTTCATGGGAGCAGAAAGCCTCATCTTTCTCTCATGGAACCCCTGGTAGCTTTTAACTGCTGACCATGAGATTAGCAGCCAACTCGTAACCACTATGCTACCAGAGCTCCTTTAGTAGAAATTGGTAGTGGTGGTGGTTAAGTGCCGAGGAGACTGTTCCAACTCATAGCGCCCCTGTATAGGGTTTCCGAGGCTGTAAATATTACATGAGCAGAAAACCTCGTCTTTCTACCATAGAACCACTAGTAGTTTCGAACTGCTGACCGTGAGATTAGTAGCTGACTCATAACCAGTAGCTACCAGAGCTCCTTTAATAGAAAGTAGTTGTTGTCATTGTTAAGCACCATCGAGTAGGGTCGACCCATAGTGACCCTGTATAGGATTTCCTGGGAACAGCTGGTGAGCTTGAACCTCCAACTTTGCAGTTCAAACAGCTTTGCAGTCTGGCACATTAACCCACAGTGCCACACCAGGACGCCAATAGAAAGTAATAGTTTAGAAAATTGTTAAGAAGATTGTAGAAGTCTCAATTAAAAATAGAGTGCAACATAATACCTGTGGTGAGATATTACGGTTCTTTCTGTCATTAAAAATTCCCTGACCCTTTCACAAGAGTTGGAATGTTAACTATGGAGTCAAGAATAGATTCTAAAGCCCCTTAATTCCCTCTGCACAATAATATCTTTCTAGAGCTGTTATAACTTGGGTCTGTGATGAAACAAGTAAGGACCACCTGCGTGTTCCTCTGAGCCACCTTCACCATTCCCCTGTTATGGGGCCCACCCAGTCTCTAACTGCTGTATCTTTCAGGGCCTGGTGTTGGATTTTTAGGGCAGAGCTTCAGCTTTCCCACTCTGCCTTTTCGTCCCCACTTCAGCCCCCGGTTTTTTTTTATGGCTCTTACTTCTGACCCCATTGTCTGGGTCTTTATGGTAACCTCAGTCTTGTGCAGACCAACTGCCCTCCTTATGTCCTGCTGTAAGATCTGGATTCCAGTGTTGTTTCAGGTGCTGTTGAGTTCATTTCTGATTCATAGTAATCCCATGTGACAGAGTAGAACTGCCTCATAGGCTTTTCTAGACTGTAATCTTTATGAAGAGCAGATAGCCAGGCCTTCCTCTTATGGAGTGGCTAAGTGGGTTTGAACTGCCAACCTTTTGGTTAGCCGTCAAGTACTTAACCATTGCATTGGCGTTCCTATGGATCCTAATATTGGTTCTAATATCACTTTCAAAGCTTCAACAAAGGAATGGTGGGCATATTTTCTAGGTCTGAGGTATCTATAACTTATTTTCTAGAATCATTGCCCAGCACCAATGGGCAGCTGCCCCTGTCCTGCTCCTCCCTGCCCCAAATTAGTAAGAAATGATTATCCACAGAGCATTCATAGAAGATAATTATTATGAAATATAATTATCCGCAGAGTTACAGAAAATATAATGAGTTTCCTCAGAGAGCCTGTTGGTGTTACTTGGATGTATTGATTTGATAGGCATGCATCATATCTATCAAAAGGGAAAATAGAAACATTTTTTACCTGAGTCAAGGGAACTTATGATTAGAGAACAGTTTAAAAGTCTTTCTGTTTTTTATTTTAAGTGAATCCATATACTCAAGGAAGTACAAATGATAAAGTCCGAGAGATGATTCAGATTGGAGAGAAAGTGAGAAAGCCAGGTAGCTGTCTCAGAGGGGCCTTTGCCAGAACAGTGACCCCAAGTATCAGTGTTACAGGCAGAGAGTTTCAATGCTGTGATCGTACTTTAAATTAAAGCTGTATTAACATGAAACTACTTTTACTTCACATCTATGGTTATGTGTGCTCTGGGGTACCTCCATATTTTAGTAAAGACCAGAATGCACACAAATACATGGTATCAGAAGCTTTATGGTTCAAAGAGAGAAAGAATGCTGCTGGAGAAGCAAAAGCTTGCTCCTTCCACCTACAGTCTCCTGCAAGCTACCATCATAGCCCACCCCACACATAATGCATTTTTACTTCTGGGTGATAATAATAGCAAGTTAATTGCAATTGGTACCAATGGTGAAGGAGAACTCTGAAAGATGCCCCAAAATCAATTTTTTTTGGTTTAGATATCATGGCAGCTAACATTTATTGAATACCAGTATTCATCACTTTGCTACATCTGGACAATTGGTATCACCAGTTCACAACTGAGAAAACTAAGATGATTTTTCTAGATATACAGAGCCACTAAAAAATTGATCACTCAGGTGTAACACCCAGATATTCACTACCATGATATTCTTCTTCACTTTAGGGTCTCTTGGGTTTGAGGAAGACTGGCACAAAATGAAGAAGGATATCCTAAACTGTAGCTTCCTTTATCGTCGTCATTCATTAAGTTTTAAGCTTCATCTGGCTTCTAAAACTTATTTGCTAGAATGTGAAAGGTACATATACTTAGTTTAATAGGAATACCCTTTTGCAATTATTGCCACTTAAGATCTCAAATAGCGATGGCATGCTATTATTGTAGTGTTGCCAGTGTTGAAAATGTTGCTTTGTTGTACTCTGGCATGGGTCATGCAGAGGCTGTAGTTGAGTATAAAAGTTTACAGCCTCACACACCATTTGACTGTTTTAAAAGCATTCTTTTCTAATGAGAGTTTAAGTGTATACACACACACACACATATATATTTAATTTAAATCATTACTCTTTAAAAACCCTTTGGCAAGAAGCTCCAGAGGTTTAGCTGGGACTGACTTGAAATGCAAGATGGGCCATTAATCAGGATGGTCAGCAAATTAAATGAGTTAGACATTTGTAGTTTTATTACTCTATTGCCAGTTTTGCCTTCCACTTGCTCGAAGACATTGAGAACAGAAGGCCAGATGCTCAGGGAGGGCCAAGAAATGTCTTACTTGGAGAAAAGGGAAATGGTCTCTCATGGGTGATTATGATATTGGAATTTTGAGACCAGTCCTCACTGTTCAAAGGGAGATGCTAGCAATTGAAATAATTAATACATTTGCTCAAATAAACAACCTCAATGGCTATGGCTGAGAATGAAGCTTAACTCCCATGGGAAGCATTGATACAGAGAAATGAAGTGGTCCTCAAATATCGGGGGAGGGAAGGTGGGTAACAAGTTTTTTTTTTTTATAAGAGGCACATGAAATAATGTTCCCAAGGGGCACCAAGTAATTTCTGTGCCTTAAATAATGATAAGATCTTCTAGAAATCATTGAAATTTTCAGAGCCATGGGAACCTCATTCTTATTTATTTATTTTAACTTTTTTATTGTGAATTGAGTGAAGGTTTACAGATAATCAGTTTTACATTCAACTAATCATACACTTAAAGAGCTCTGGTAGTGTAGTGGTTACAAATCGGGCTGCTAACCTCAAGGTCGGCAGTTCAAAACTACCAGCCGTTCCGCGAGAAAGATGAGGCTTTCTGTTCCCGTAAAGATTTGCAGCCTTGGAAAGCCTGTGCAGGGTCACCACGAGTCAGAACTGACTCCACGGTACTTAACAACAACAACAACAATCATATACTCTGTTCAATTTCAATGATTGCAATCCCCACCATGCAACAACAGTTACCCCACTTCCTCCCTGTGGTTCATATTTCCATTCCACTCACCTTCCCTTCTTCTCAGCTTTGCCCATAGGTAAATGTTGCCCTTTTGATTTTGAATGATTGACCATTCCATGACAAACATACCTTACTAGCGTGTTGTCCCCACTATATGCCTATCT
>NW_006408604.1:10086798-10097959 GCF_000296735.1 Chrysochloris asiatica
ACTCCACGGCACATAACAACAACAAGTATTAATCTGCTGGATTTATATTTGCAAGTTTTGTATTGTCTCAATCCTTTTTCTATTTTGATTGATTGTTCCTGGAGTGCTTTCCTGAATTCTTCCTTGTTTTGCTTGAGCTTTTTGCCAGTCATTTGGTGATACCTAAGTATCCAAAGCCTTTTTCCCTCAAAAACATTTTCTAGCTCTGCCTCTTGGTCACATGTTCAAGCCACTCTGTCTTACTTTTTTGTGTGAATAGAGAGTGCTTCTTTTGAGACATTTGTGTTAAGTTGTTGGTTGTATGTCGGTATAGTCTTAGACACTCACCAACTGCCACCTGGTCATTGTGATCAAGAGATGAGCTTGTGAACCATTCTCTGCTTGCTGTTTGTGCAGTTTAGTTCAGAATGGATTTAGCTGAAATTGGTTGTTGTCATTAATCTAGTGCATAGCAGCTGGTATTGGCTCTTTCCTAGTGGTGGATCTGTAAATGCTAAGGTTGTGGCTGGGTTGTATGGACATGGTTGCTGTCTCCTGTCAGGTGAGGCAAGAAGAGGATAAAACACACAAGAGAGAAGGAAAACAAACAAAGGAACCAACAAACAGTTAAAAAAAACAAAATTTTAAAGAGAAAAAAAAAAAATTTCTGAAGCAGGCTACGACTTTCTACCAATAAAGAGTATGCCTCTTTGCCATCTCCTGTCGTCTTGCCCCCACAGTCACCTGAGAAAGTTCAAAGTTGGCCATGCTGTTCCTAATTGGCTAGTACAGATCACCAGTCTCTTTTCGTTTCTCTCTCTCTTTTTTCTCTTCCACGCCTCTGTTCAGCAGCCTTTCCTAGTGATGGCTATCCAGGGTCGGCCAGGACCAACCCTGCAGATTTTGAGCAGGGCCCGCCCAAGTGAGGCCAATGTGGATTACCCCTCTCTCCCTTAGTGGGGTTCAGAACCACAGTGCTCACCTCTGTATGGTTCTGACCTCCTCCTGGTATTGGGAGCTTTCTTGGGGGTACATGCGGGTGTGGGCTGGTCTGGCCTCTGATCATCAGGGGAGTATGGGGAACAATAAAAATATCACACCTTTATGTCCACAAGCCACAGGTATGATTCTGCAGTGCTAATATATTTTGTCTCTGAAGCCACTTACAAAAGCTCAAGATGACTGCAGTGTGCCTGGTTGGCTGCCGTAAGTCACCGGTTTCTCCTTTTTTTGCCGCATCTACTCAGCTCTGTTTCCTAGTAAGCATTCAATTCACTTCTCTAGCCCTTCATCTGAAGCATGGAGTGCCGTGATTATCATCTGCATCTGTTTCATTTGGTTTCTTGTATCTTTGTAATAGAGGGTTCATACAGACTTTCTGCCTAGTCCACCTTCTTCCCCTGCCTCCCTGGCTCTTATTGCTTGTGCACATATACCAAGTAGAGGGATTTCTGGGTCATACAGTATTTCTATTTCCAACTTTCTGAGGAAGCACTATACCATTTTCGACAGTGGTTGCATCATTTTTTTCAGCAAAAGTAGGAAGGAACCTCATTTTTAAAATGAAGGTATTGGTGTAGACAACCTCCAAATCTCCCTTAATCACAAAAATGTTATGGTTTAAGCAGTACTTGCTGAGAGTTAAAGGTATTGATAAGACCTTTATACTTAAATGTTTCTATGATTAGTATACCTGGCAGTTTGCCATACTGTGGTGTCTTTTATATCGCTATATTGATGGAAGCTATGCCACTGGTATTTCAAATACCACCATGGTGAAAAGGTTTCAACAGACCTTTCAGATTAAGGCTAGAAAGAAAGTTCTGGCAATCTACTTTAAAAAATAATCCAGTGAAACCTTATATATCACAACAGAACATTGTTTGAATTGCTTGCTTTGGATGTCAGTATAGAAAATCATCATAATTGGTGAAGTAGAAGACCCATGAGGGAGTGGGAGACTCTCAGTGAGCTGGATTGGAACAAAAGCAAAGGCAGACTTGAACATGCAGGCAATCATGGGATGTTGCAGGATTCTCATGGTAAAAGTGTAACATTTTATTCTGTTGTACATAGGTTACCATGAGTCTGAATCAATCACATGACAGCTAACCAACAATGTAATTAATATAATGTTAACATTGCGTAGAAATGAGAAAATTTGTTTATTATTATAATTATTGTTACTGTAAATTGGGTGAAGGTTCACAGAGCAGATCAGATTTCCATTCAACAATTCATATATATTTGGATTCATCTCATTGATTGCAGTCTTCTTGCCTGTGTTTCTTATTTCTATTCCTCCTTCTTTTGTGATCCTTCTGAACTTTGTCCTTGGGTAAATGCTGCCCTTTTGATCTCAAATGGTAGCTCTTTCTAATAGGTATGTGCCACACTAGTGTTACTGTTCCCTTTATAGACATATCTGTTGTTTGGCCAAAAATTGAACCACAGGGATGAGTTCATTTCTAGACCTCAACAGTGAGTAAACGCCATTGTCTTAGGGGTTCTACCAGTCTATATATGACCTGTTGTTGTGTTGTTAGGTGCTATCAAGCCAGCACCAACTCATAGTGACCCTGTGTGCAACAGAATGAAACAGAAATGAAACCCTATACACACAGAAATGCTCGGTCCTGGGCCAACCTCACAATTGTTGCTACGCCTGAGCCCATTGCTGCCACCACTGAGCAAATCCATTTCGTTGGGGTCTTCCTGCTTTTCTCTAACCCTCCACTTTACCAAACTTGATATCCTTTTCCAGTGGTCCCTCCTGATAATATGTCAGAAGTATGAGAGATGAAGTTTGGCCATCCTGGCTTCCAAGGAGCATTCTGGTTTTACTTCTTCCAACACAGATCTGTTGGTACTGTTGACAGCCCATGGCACTTTCAATATTCTCCTCCAACGCCGTAACTCAAAAGCATCAATTCTTCTATAGTCTTCTTTATAGAAGACTCACATTCATATGAGGCTAGTGAAAATACCATAGCTTGAGTCAGATGCATCTTAGTCTTCAAACTGACATCTTTGCTCTTCAGTACTTTAAAGAAGTCTTTACAGCAGATTTGCCTAATGCAATATGTCGTTCAATTTCTTGACTGCTGTTTCCGTGAGTGTTGGTTGTTGATCTGAGGAAAATGAACTCTTTGACAACTTCAGTTTACATGGATGTTGTTTACTGGTCCAGTTTATCTAACCAGTAAGCCTGATCTTTTTCATTATTTTAAGTTTTGTTTCACATTTTTCTCTCATTCTATCCAGGATCTTCTAATGCAGTCTCTTTCAGTGCAGTTGGTAGTGGTAACTGGGCACCTTATAGTTCTAATGGTCTCAGGGTTATGAAGACTGATATTTGCATAGTCCATTGGACTAATTGTTTCCGTGCCTCTTCAATTTTAATCATTCTTCTTTCCTCCAGATAAGGAGAGATAAATAGTTGTGCTTAGATATCTGTTCATGAGATTTTAAGATCCCAGTTGCTACTCACCAAAGCAGGATATAGAAGATTGTCTTTGTGGACTGTATTATGCCTATTGACCTTGGTGTCCCCCAGACGATGGTCCTGAGCCAACAGGCCCAGTGACTTATTCCCTTAAGGTGTTTGCTTATGTTTAAGAAGTTTTTATAACTTTGTTCCTTGCATGTACCACCAGAGAATGTGTTGTTTTTTTGTTGTTAATAGTTATTAATATTGTTGTTGTTGTTATGTGCCATGGAGTCGGTTTGACTCATAGTGACCCTGCACAGGGTTTCTGAGGCTGTAAATCTTTACAGGAGCAGAACGCCTCATCTTTCTCTGTGGAACCGCTGGTAGTTCGAACTGTTTACTTTGAGGTTTGCAGCCTGACTCGTAACCACTATGCTACCAGAGCTCCTTAATAGTTATTAATAAGTACTGAAGAACTAGTACATTTTATTGAATGTGGGTGTTGCATTCTGATGTTCCAGGAGTCCAGTTCTGTCCCCTGAATTCTTTGTAGTTTCTTAGGAACAAAATAGAAAAACTTTGTCATACATCATCTCCCTTCCAATGATGGCCATCTGAGTTTGGAGAAATGTCTTTCCATCTCTTCCACCTGAGCTTCCCTCCAGCTGCCACAACACTGTTTAATGGAGCCTGATGTTTTTTCTTCCTTTTACCTGATTCTACTCTGAAATGTCAGGATGCTGGTCCTGAGGGGATTTAAGATTCCAAGAATCTCAGGTTGGGGGTCATTGTGCTTATGGCTTAGATAGGCCAGGGGCTACTCTGGAGACTTTTTGGTATATGTGAGATTAACTGGTGTGTGTAGGTTGGCCTGAACTTGCAGTCACCATTTATTACATTGGATCAATGGGAAAATGCTCTTGACTTTCTAAGTAATTGTTGTTGTTAAGTGCTATGTAGTTGGTTCTGACTCATAGTGACCCTGTATAAAGTTTCCGTGGTGAGTTTAAACCGCCCACCTTGCAGTTCCACACATTATCCTAGAGTGCCACACCAGGACTCTAAGTAATTAGCTTAAAAATGAACTTTTAGAACAAGATGCAATTGTGGGTTGGGGCTAAACTCTATTTATAAGCTGAGACCTTTATTCTTAGAAATGTGGGTTCTCTGTTTCTGTCAGTTTTCAACCTGTTTCCTCTTCTACATCTGGAGTAAATTAAAGGACGCTTGGCATCTTCATTACAAAAGCTTGTTCCCCCTTTACAGATGAGTCTTTTACATGTGTTGGAGTTAATAGTCTTAGGATAGGCCTATGGGAATAATAGTTGTTGTTAAGTGCCATCAAGTCGGTTCCAACTCATGGTGACCCAATATATGGTTTCTGAGAAGCAGCTGCTGGGTTTGAACCCTTGTGGTTCGTAATCCAGTGTTAATTGTACAGTGCCACACCAGGAGTCCATGGGAATAATAGAATGTATGAAATCCTTAAATGATTTCGTATTGTTTGCTCTTTTTCCTTGCTGAACTGGCTGTTGGTCCATCATATCTTTTCCCAACTGAATTGACTATTATTTGTGTTTCATTTCACTGGCACTGCCTGCCCTTTGGCAGAGGTGCTAATAAGCCATAACATTGCACACTGCTTGGGGCCTGGAGGGGAAGCAATGGCCCTTGAGGAAAAAATGGCTAAAATAATACATATGTATCTGGCAAGTAGCCTTAGAATTTGAAGACTTATTTTGTGTAAGAAGTAAGGATATTCCTAGCAGCAAATGTGTGTTACCTGCCATTGTCTTCCTCTTTCTTAGATGGTGCAAATTGAAATCTTTAGCTTTTCTGGTGATATATGTGAGATAAGCAATGATTAACGAGGTCAGGAAATCAACTGAAGTTCTATGTCTTCCATGCTGGGACGTCTCATAAATTTAAGGAAGTTTTTTCAGATACTATTCAGTGAATACTTTTCCTGGCCTAAGTGAGACTCGACCTTGTATTTCACCCTGTCATCTGTTATACCTGTTTTCACAGGTCTTAAGAAAAACTATAAAACTAAATCTCTTAGATGAATTGGAGTTTTGGGAGGTAGAAGATGAACATAGAGCAGCAGGTAAGAGCTGTCTATCAAAGGTTCCTTGGAGGAGGTGGATTGCTATACACATTTTCTTTTCTCCTTTGAAGTCTGCATTTGTTGTCTCTCTTTTGTGGAGAGTCTCAAACTGGGAGGACTAAGCACTCTTGAATAGACCTTTTCTCCGCCTCCCTCTGCAGGCCTGGCTGATCTCAGTGGCCACTCCCACCTACTGGGCAGATTGCATTGACTAAGAAAGGGAATGGACAGCCGGCACAGCAGCAAAACAAGTCGTGTTAGTTTCTCTTTCTTCCCCTTTGAGTTTGTAAAAGAGCTATTTCCAAGCTAACACGGTTCACCTGGGTTGGTATTCAACGAAGCTTATTTATTTATTTAATAGCTCTGATATTGTGGGCAAGAGTCTCATCTGTTCCTGCTTTACTAAGCCTTTTGTTTGCCCTTCCTTAACTTCTGGAGACAAATAATTAAGCCAGTTGCAGGACTGCTTTCTTAAGTGTGGCTATATGTCCACTTAGAGTAGAAACTTCTAGTGTAAGTCAAAGGGAAGTGTAGTGATTGAAAGGAAATAAATTCAACTCAGTGGGGCTCTTTGGGAGACAAGTATATGTAAAGCAGGATGGAATGATATTTGCTCTTTTGAGGCAGTCCAACAGAACAGACCACCGATGGAGATACGGGAAGTTTAGTCCTATTGTATAGTATTAAGAGTACTGGATAGATGTTTTTCTGATGTTTGTTTTTAATCATATTAAGCAAAATAATAATAATAATAATTTGGTTTTAGGTTTAATTTCGCCCTCTAGCCTTGGACCCCGACTGAATAGATAGTTATAGCAGTAAAAGACAATGAAAAATACCTATTGAGTCAAGTGATGCCATCCTTACTGGAAAAAATAAACGGGCAAAGGCAAAACTCTCACGCGGTGCTGGGAAGATCAATGAGCAGTGACATATTCCTGGGTAGCTGAGCATTAGTGTAGAGTTGGGTTAGTCAAAAGATTATGATTCATGATCTGGTACTGCTGATGACTGGCTTTGGGCAGGTCACTTAACTACTGTGTGTTTTGACTTTTTAAATTTTTACAGCAAAAATGGGAGGTTTAAATGAAAGCATGACGTATCATATTTTGACTGTAGAGCTCCAAGATATGTAGGGCATTGAAAACAACCACTTAGTAGATCTTTGTCATTAGGCTCGTAAATCTTTTCAGTTTTGGTTTCCTGATCTGTAAAATGTGGATCCTGGTAAGAACTGTATCACAAGAATGATGTGATGGTTAAGAGATCCTGCTCACAGAGTGCTTAGTGTAGTGCTGTCTCATAGTATTTGCTCAATAAAGATGATTATGGTGAGTGTTGTTACATCATTTTATTTCAAAGCTATCATGGGGGATGAGGATAGCTTCTGAGAGTTGGTTGCTTTGAATTGGATTTTGATTGTTGGGAGAGTACATGCACATGAAACAAGTTGTGGGGGGGAAAACACCCCACAAAATTGGGAAAATAGAAGACTCAGAGTCAGACTGGTGTGTCAGGGACATAGATGTGTGGAGGTTTGGTGAGAGACCAGACAAGAGAAGAGGGTTAGGATAAAACATAGAGGGTTGATGTTGGCTATGAGTGGTCACACTTTCTTCTGTGTATGATGTGAAAAGTTTATAATCTTTGACGAGTAGTGCAACATGGTTGCACTTATGTTTTATTGTGATCTTTTGTACACAATTATGCAGATGGAGTTAGGATGCCAGGAGACCATCTAGGGACAGATTTAATTAGAAAAATCTGAGAAGTAAACGGTATGTTAAAGAGAGTAGTAGCAATTACAGAGAAAAAAAGGGGATGCATGCAACATAGGTTACTAATGAGTTAAGAATAGGGATTCATTTTGCTTTTATTTTTTTGAATTGAGTTATTAGAGGCTAAAATGGATCATAAACATTTAAAAACAAAATTTTTAGTAAAGAATAGAAAAGTAACAATTACTGGGGTGTGCCAATTTCTTCTTGTTGTGTAATAAATTATCCAAAGTGTAGTGGCTCAAAACAAGAACTACTTGTTACGTCTCATGAGCTTAGGGATCAACCTGTTACTGCTTCTGGTCTCGACTAGGCCTTCTCATGCTTCTGTGATCAGCTTTGCATTGAGGAAACATGCTTGATTTTAGCTGAGCTTGTTTATCTTTGGGTGACAGTTGACTTTAAGCTAGTTCAGGATAACTTCCCAGTTGGGACAACTGTGGTTTTTGCCATGTGGCATCTATCTTCCAGCAGGCTGGCTTTTCCTTTTTCATGAGACAAAGGAGAAGTTTCAAAGGGTCTTAGGACCTGAGTTTGGAACTAGCATACTGACAGTGTTGACACATTATATTTGTTCCAAGTCATAATGCTGTCCTTTTCAAATATGAGGAAATAGACTATAGCTCTTGATAGTAGGAACCCCAAAGTCATATTGTAAGAGAATACTATTAATTGGGGCTATTAGAACATTTCTACCACTGGTTTGACAGTTTGTCTACTGTGGTGGGAGCAAACTGTAGTTAAATATCAGTTGGGTACCCATGATGGAGAGGTTGCAATGGAGCTTCCAGACTAAGACAGACTAGAAAGGAGAATGTTTGTTGTTGGTAGATACTATTGAGGCAATTCCAATTCGTAGCAACCTAATGCACAATAGAACAAAACACTGCCTGGTCCTACTCCAATCTCACAGTCGTTTGGCTTGAGCTAGTTGCTGCCCTAACTGAGCCATCCATCTTGAGGTCTTCCTCTTTTTCACTGATTTTCACTGATTCTCCACTTACCAAGCATGATGTCCTTCTCCAGGGACTAGTCCTTGCTGATAATATATCTGAAGCATATGGTTTCTAAGGGGCATTCTGGCTGTACTTCCAACAAAGATTTGTTTGTTCTTCTGGCAGTTCATAGTACCCTTAATATTCTTCTACAACACTATAATTCAAATACATCAATTCTGCTGTCTTCTTTATGCACTGCCAAACTTTCACATGCATATTAGGCTATTGAAAATACCTTGGTTTGGATCAGGCACACCTTAGTCCTCAAATTGACATCTCTGCTCTTGAAAATTTAAAGAGGTCTTGTACAGCAGATTTGACTAATGCCATACATTGATTGATTTCTTGGTTGCTACTTCTATGAGTGTTCATGGTATATCCCAGCAAAATGAAGCCTTTGATAACTTTCATCTCTTCACCATTTATCACGTTATTTACTGGTCCAGTGGTGAGGATTTTTGTTTTCTTTATACTGAGATGTAACACATACTGAAGACTGTGGTCTTTGATCTTCATCCGTAAGTATTTTAAGTCCTCTTCACTTTCAGCAAGCAAGATTGTTATTATCTGCATATCGCAGGTTGTTACTGAGTCTTCCTCCAATTCTGATGCCTTGCTCTTCTTCATATAATCCAGCTTCTCGGATTATTTGTTCAGCATACAGATTGAATAACTATGGTGAGAGAATAAAACTCTGGCTCACAGTTTTCCTGATTTTAAACCATTCAGTGTCCCCTTACTTTGTTTTAATGACTGTTTCTGGTATATGTACAGGTTCTTTATGATCACAATTAAGTGCTCTGGAGTATTCATTCTCTACAATGTTGTCCATAGTTTCTCATAATCCACACAACCGAAAGCCTTTGCGTAGTCAATAAAGTAAAAGTATTCTCTGCTTCCAGCCAAGATCCAGGTGATATCAGCAATAATATCCCTCATTCCACGTTCTCGCCTGAATCCAGTTTGAACCTCTGGCAGTTCCCTGTAAATGTACTGTTGGAGGAGTTTTTATATTATTTTTAGCAAAATTTTACTTGCATTAATGATATTATCCTGTGATTTCCGAATTCCATTGGGTCCCCTTTCTTTGGAATGGGCACAAAATGGATCTCTGCCAATTAGTTGACCAGGTAACTGTCCTCTAAATTTTGGCATAGATGAATATGTCCAATGCTGCATCACTTTGTCCATAGATTCTAACTTGTATACCATCAATTCCTGGAGCCTTGTTCTTTGCCATTGTGCACATTGGACTCCTTCCTCTGTACCATTAGCTCTCAATCATATGCTACCTCTTGAAATGGTTGAACATTGTCCATTTCTTTTTGGTACAGTGACTCTGTGTATTCCTTCCATCTTCTTTTGATGGGTTTTTTTTTTACACTTCAGACATCTTTATTTTGCTCCTGTTATGCCATGAATTCATAGGGAATAGGTTCTAGCCGCTCAGGCTCCTTTCCATTGGTTCTCACAAAGTGCGCCTCTCTGGGGGGAGCAGGCTGGCGCTTTAGCTGATCCCAGGTCTCTTTCTCTTTGGCTTTCTTCTTTTTCTGATCATTTTCCTTCATTCACTTCAGGAAGCTGTCTCAGCTCTTAGAGGGCTTAATATGCTCAATGTACACATTCTCTAGGCAAGAATCTTGCCCTTGACTGGCTTGTTCACAACAATGCCGACAGCATGCTGGGTCACATGGTAGACTCTTCTGATTTTGCCATGGTAACATTTGTGGGGCATGCCTTTTTGCACTCTGCCCATTCCCTTGATGTCCAAAATATCGCCTTTCTTATAGATTCACATGTATGTGGCCAAAGGAACAACCCCATGCTTTCTGAAAGGCCTGGAGAACATATAGTGGGTACCCCACCTCTTTCCCTTTGTGTTCATCATCTTGGGGGGATTACTGCAAAATGGCGGCTCTGGGCGAAAAGCCTTTTGATGGTTTTTGCATCATTCACTATACTGAATAGTCACTGAAAACCTTTTCAGTAGCAGCAAAATATTGTCAGATGTAGTGCCAGAAAGATGAAATCATTACTATTGCAGAACTTTGTCAGATATACTGCGGTGTCAGAAGATAAAACCATTATAAATAGCAAAAGAACATAGTCAGATATAGTGCTGGAAGATGAGCCCCTCACTTTGGAAAGCACTCAAAATAGTACCGGGGAAGAGCTGCTTCCTCAAATTACAGTTGATCAGAATGGAGCAAACCTCTCAGAATCTTCATTTGCTGATGGTACACAACTCAAAATGAGAAGTAATTGCAGGCTTCCATTACTAATTGGAACATGAAACATACAAAGTATGAATTTAGGAAAATAAGAAGTTGTCAAAAAAGGCATGGAACCCATAAAGATATACTAGGCATTAGTGAGCTGAAAGGGCTGGCATTGGCCATTTTGAATCAATCATATGGTTTACTATTCTGGGAAAGACAGATTCAAGAGAAACAGTATTGCTTTCATTGTCAAAAGTAACATTTCAAGATTTATCTTGAAGTACAATGCTGTCTGTGATAGAATATCATCCATGTGCCTACAAGGAAGACCAGTTAATACCACTGTTATTCAAATTTATAGACTATCCACGAAAGCCAGTAATGATGATATTGAAACATCTTACCAATTTCTTCAGCCTGAAGTTGATCAATCATGCAATCAAGATTCATTGACAATTACTGGTGATTGGAATGCAAAAGTTGGAAACAAAGAGGAAGGATCTGTGGCTGGAAAATATAGCCTTCATGTTAGAAATGATGTTGGAGATTGCATGATAGAATTTTGCAAGACCACTGACTCATTCATTGAAAACACCTTTTAAAAAATAACATAAAAGGCAACTATATGCATGGACTTCATTAGATGGAAT
>NW_006408604.1:10098059-10099101 GCF_000296735.1 Chrysochloris asiatica
TACTCATTTCATAAAACGTATTTGGAAGTTTCCCATCCTTTTCTATGTTTTGGAAGAGTTTGAGTAAATTTTATGTCAGCTCTTCTTTGAATATTTGGTAGAATTCACTAATAAAGCCATCTGGGTCCAAAGTTTTTTTTGTTCTTGTTGGGAGATTTTTAATGACCTGCTCAGTTTCTTCTTTAGTTATAGGTCTGCTCAAGTTATCTACTTCACTCTGTGTTAGTTTAGGTAGGTCATGCTTTTCTAAAAATTTATTCATTTCTTCTAGATTTGCAAATTTACCGGAGTGCAGTTTTTTGCAATTTTCTGTTATCATCTTTTTATTTCTGCTGGTTCTGTTGTGATGTTTCTCGTCTTGTTTCTTATGTGTGTTATTTGCATCTTGTTTTGTTAGATTTGCCAGTGGTTTGTCAATTTAATATTTTTTTTTCAAATAACCAACTTCTTGATTTTGTTTTTCTTCTAATTCATTTATTTATGCTGTAATATTTATTTTTTCTTTTCTCTTGGTGACTGTGGGTTAGTTTGTTGCTTTTTTCTCTAATTGCTGGAGATGTGTAAATGTGTTGAATTTGGGTTCTTTTTTCTTTTTGTATGTGTGCATGTATTACTCACATTACCCTTTCAGCACAGCTTTAGCTGGTCCAAAAGTTTAGGGATGTTGTGTTTTTTTCCTTATTTTATTAAAGGGTTTTTAAATTTTCATGCTATTACCCATTTTCTTTTAAGCAGAGTATTAGACACATGTGGTATTTTGATGTTTTTAAATTTATTGAGGCTTGCTTTGTAGCCTAACTTCTGGTTTGTTCTGGAGAATGTTCTGTGTGCACTGGGAAAGAATATTTATTGTGCTGTTGAGTGCTCTGTATAAATCTATTCATTCAAGTTAGTTGTTTGTGTTGTTTAGTTTCAGTGTCTTGGTTGAATTTTTTTCTAGTTCTATCCTTTATTGAAAGTGATGTATTCAATCTTCTACTATTATTATTATATTGTTGTTGTGGGTAAGTGTTATCAAGTCAGTTCCAACTCATATTGACCA
>NW_006408604.1:10104223-10109852 GCF_000296735.1 Chrysochloris asiatica
ATTTTGCAAGACCACTGACTCATTCATTGAAAACACCTTTTAAAAAATAACATAAAAGGCAACTATATGCATGGACTTCATTAGATGGAATAAACAGAAATTATATTGACTGCGTTTCTGGAATGAGACAGTGGAAATACTCAGTATCAGTCAAAATAAGACTGTGGAAGAGACCATCAATTGCTCATATGCAAGTTCAAGTTCAAGTTGAAGAAAACTAAAACAAGTTCATGAAAATCAAAACATGACCTTGAATATATCCCACTTCAATTTAGAGACCATCTCAAGAATAGATTTGATGCATTAGGCACTAATGATCAAAGACCAGAAGAGTTATGGGATGATATGAAGAACACCATCCAGGAAGAAAGCAAAAATGTCATTAAAAATACAGGAAAAGAAAGAAAATACAGAAATGAATTCAGAAAAGACTCTGAAACTTGACCTTGAGAGAAGCTAAAGTGAATGGAAAAATGAGAAAGTAAAAGAGTAGAGTATTTCAAATGGCCGTTTGATAAGACAAAGTCAGGTATTATAATGACATGTGCCAAATTTAGAGTTAGGAAACCAAAATGGGAAAACATGCTCAGCATTTCTCAAACTGAAAGAATTGAATAATTAAAAAAAAAAATTCTAGTTTCAATCTGCATTGCTGAAGGATTCTATGGGTAAAACATTGAATGATGCAGAAAACATTAAAAGAAGATAGAAAGAATACACATAGTCATTGTACCCAAAAGAAATAGTTGATGTTCAGCCATTTCAAGAGGTAACATATGATTAAAAATCGATGATATTGAAGAAAGAAGTCCAAGCTGCACTGAAGGTGTTGATGATAAACAAGATTCCAGGAATTGATAGAATACAAACTGAAATCTTTCAAGAAACTGAAAGTTTGTTGCACTGAAGGTGCTTACTCATCTAGCCAGGAAACTTGGAGCATTGAAAAGAGATGTGATCCAATGGCATGTAAAAATCATCAAACAATATCATTAATATCACAAGCAAGTAAAATTTTGTTGAAGATAATAAAAAAACTGTTGCAACAGTATATCGCCAGGGAATTGCCAGAAGTTCAGATTCAAAAGAAAAGGTAGAACTAGTTAATCATTGCTGATATCTGATGGATTTGGGCTGAAAGCAGAGAATACCAGAAAGCTGTATACCTGTGCTTTGTTGATCATGCAAAGGCTTTTGATTATGTGAATCATGACAAATTATAGATAACATTGTGAAGAATGGGTATTCTAGAACAACCATGCTTCTGAAGAATCTGTACATAGACCAAGAGGCAGTTGTTAGAACAGAACAAGGGTATACTGAATGGTTTAAAAATAGGAAAGGTGTGCTCTGGAATTGTATCCTTTCGCTAAATATATTCAGTCTGAATGCTGAGCAAATAATTTGAGAACCTGGATTATGTGAAGAAGAACCTGGCAGGAAAATTGCAAGAAGACTCATTAACAACCTGTGATATACAGATGATACTGCCTTGCTTGGTGAAATGAAGAGGACTTGAAATACTTACCGCAACTTTTAGAATGGATTGCTCCTCAATGTAAAGAAAATGAAAATCTTTGCAACTGAACCAATAAATTACATCGTGATAAATAGACGATTAAAATTTGAAAGACTTCATTTTGCTTGGATCCACCATCAGCAATTATGGAAGCAGCAGTCAATAAATCAAATGACTTGTTTGTTAGATAAATCTGTTGTACAACTCCTTTTTAAAATGTTAAGGAACAGAGGTTATATATATATATATAAAGATACGAAGGAATAAGGTGTACCTGACCCAAGCCATGATATTTTCAATTACCCAATGTTCATGTGAAAGTTGGTCAATCAATAAGGAAGACACGAGAAAAATCAATGCATTTGGATTACTGTATTGGAGAACAATACTCAAAGTACCATGGTCTGTCAGAAGAATAAACAAATCTGTGTTGGAAGAAGTATAGCCAGAATTTTCTCCTCCTTAGAATCCAGAATTCTGAGACTTCATCTCTTAAAGCATTGGACATGTTTTCAGGAAGGACCAACCCTGGAGAATGACATCATACTTGGTAAAGTGGAAGGTCAGTGAAAAAGAAGAAGATTCCTAATGAGATGGACTGGCACAGTGGCAGCAGCAATGCATTCAAGCATAGTAACAATTGTGAGGATGGTGCAAGACTAGGCAGTGTTTTGTTCTGTCTTGCAATAGGGTTGCTGTGAGTTTGAACCAATTTGAGGTCATCTAAGAAGGAGTCCTGGTGTGGCGCTGTGGGTTAATGCACCAGACTGCAAACCCGTTTGAACTCCAAGGTCAGCAGTTCAAGCTCACCAGCTGCTCCTTGGAAACCCCTATACATGGTCGCTATGGGTCGGAATCGATTTGATGGCACTTAACAACAACAAAAAGAACAATAATTAGCATAGTTTGTCTATCACATCAGGACAGCTAAAATTGAGCTATTACGTGTACTGAGCATTTATTGTATTCTCTTCATGATTCCAGGCCCTTCCTGCTCTCAGGAAGCTTCTTTATTATTGGGGAGATAGACACCTATGTAGCTAGCTATGACATACATCAATATATTCTATATTATTCAATCATTCCTGCCTTTCCTTGAATTCCGAAGACATTGGGCGCTTAGGCTCAGCTTCTCCTAATTTCAGAGAGCTAATCTATACCAGGAGTCCTGGTGTGGCAAAGTCAGTTTGAATCTTAAGGTCAGTGGTTTAAGCTCACCAGCTGCTCCTTGAAAACCCTATACAGGATCGCTATAGGTCAGAACCGACTTGATGGCACTTAACAACAGCAACAGCAATCTATTCTACCACCACTTCAGTTTGTTGCACTGTGGTTGGTTGTGATGCTGGAAGCTATGCCCCCCATATTTTGAATGTTAGCAGGGTCATTCATGGTAGATGGGTTTCAGCTGAGCTTCTAGACTTAAAACAGAGTCAGAAGAAGGAAAGGCGGACTATTTCCGAATGTTTAGCCACTGAAAACCTTATGAATAGCAGTGAAACACTGTCACACAGCACCAGGATATTGAACACTGACACATGATGAATAGCACCAGGACACTGTCAGATACAGTGCCAGAAGATGAGTCCCTCAGGTTGGAAAGCACTCAAAATATGACTGGGGAAGAGCTACCTCCTCAAAGTAGAGTTGACTGTGAGGACAAAAATGGAGTAAACCTTTTGGGACCTTCATTTGCTAAAGGGACACAGCTCTAAATGAGAAGAAACAACAACCGCAAACATGCATTAATAATTATAACATGGAATGTATGAAGTAGGAATCTAGGAAAACTGGACATTGTGAAAAATGAAATGGAACTCATAAATGTAGATATCCTAGGCATTAGTGAGCAGAAATGGACTGGTATTAGCCATTTTCAATGACAATCACATGGTTTACTATGCTGGAAATGACAAACTGAAGAGGAATGATACCACGTTCATCATCAAAAAGAACACTTCAAGATCTGTCATGAAATACAACTCTGTCTGTGATAGGATAATATCCATATGCTTAAAAGGAAGAACCGTCAATTAAACTATTATTTAAATTTATACACCAACCACTATAGTAAGTGATGATGAAATTGAGTCCTGGTGTGTCGGTGTGAGATAAACTGCTGGACTGCAAGGTCAGTTTGAACTACAAGGTCAGTAGTTTAAACCCACCAGTTGCTTTTTGTAACCCTATACAGGGTCTCTATTAGTTGGAACAGACTTGAAAGTACTTAACAACAAGAACAACTAACTTCATCCGTCTGAAATTAATCAAACATGCAAGCCAGATGTATGAATAATTACTGGCGATTGGAATGCAAATATTGGAAACAAAAAGGGTCAGGAGTTGGAAAATGTGGCATTGGTGATAGAAACAATGCTAGAGATCACCTGATAGAATTTTACAAGACCAATGACTTCATTGCAAATACCTTTTTAAAACAACCTAAAAGATTACTATGCACATGGACCTCCTTAGATGGAATACACAGAAATCAACTTGACTGTATCTTTGGAAAGCAACGGTGGAAAAGCTTAATATCATCAGCCCAAACAAAGCTAGAGGCAGACTGTGGAACAGACCATCAATTGCTTATATATAAGTTCAGGCTAAAGCTGAAGAAAATTAAAACGAGAGCCAAATATGACCTTGAACATATCCCATCTGAATTTTAAGATCATCTCAAGAAGAGATTTGATGCATTAGACTCCAATTACTGAAGACCAGAAGAATTGGGAGAGAACATAAAGAACATCATACTGGAAGAAAGCAAAAGGTCATTAAGAAGGTAAGAAACAAAGAAAAGACCAAGTATGGATGTCAGAAGATAATGAAATTTGCTCTCCAGCTAGAGATGCTAAAGCAAATAGAAATAATGAGGTAAAAGAGCTGAACAGAGCATTTCAAACATCCAGTTGAGAAGACAAGGTCAAACATTTTAACAAAAGTGGCAAGACCTGGAGTCAGAAAACCAACAGGGAAGAACATACTATTTCTGAAGCTGAAAGAACTGAGGAAAAATTCAAGCCTCGATTTGCAATACTAAATGACTCTTTTGCAAACATTGAATGATGCAGAAAACATCAAAATAAGATGGAAGGAATACGCAGAATCATTGTACCAAAAAGAAATGGTTGATGCTTAGCCATTTCAAGAGGTAGCATATGATCAAGAGCCAATGATAGTGGAGGAAGAAGTCCAAACTGAACTGAAGGTATTGGCATAAACCAAGGCTCTTGGAATTGATGGAGTACAAATAGAAATCATTCAACAAACTGAGGAAGCAATGGGAGTGCTCACTCAACTATGCCAAGAAATTTGAAAGATAGCTGCCTAGCCAACTGATTGGAAGAAATCTATATTTGTGCCTATTCCAAAGAGCGGTGACCCAATGGAATGTGGAAATCATCAGACAATATCATTAATATCACGTGTAAGTAAAAAAGTAAAATTTTACTCAAGATAATTAAAAAACGGCTGCAAATTTGTTTTTTGTCAGGGAGCTGCTAGAGGTTCAAGCTGGATTCACATGATGATGTGGAGTGAGGGATAATATTGCTGATGTCAGATGGATCTTGGCTGAAAGCAGAGAATATCAGAAAGACGTTTACTTGTGATTTATTGTCTATGCAGAGACTTTTGACTGTGTGGATCATGACAAGCTATGGACCACATTGCGAAGTATGAGTATTCTGGAACACTTAATTGTGCTCATGAGGGACCTGTACATAGACCAAGAGACAGTTGTTCAGACAGAACAAAGGGACATTGAATGGTTTAAAATCAGGAAACGTGTATGCCAGGTTTTTATTAGTTTACCATACTTATTCAATCTGTATGCTGAACAAACAATCCAAGAAGGTGGATATGAAAAAGACTGTGCCACCAGGATTGAAAATAGTCTCATTAACAACATGTGATATGTAGCTGATACAACCTTGCTTGCTGAAAATGAAGAAGACTTAAAATATTTACGGATGAAGATCAAAGACCACATCCTTTGAATAGGGGTTGTACTTCAACACAAATAAAACAAAAATCGTCATCACTGGACCAAAAAATAGCATCCATATTAACGGAGAAAAGATTGAAGTTGTCAAAGACTTCATTTTG
>NW_006408604.1:10110472-10117808 GCF_000296735.1 Chrysochloris asiatica
GACACCTAACAACAATAACAATGATCTATACCAAATCTGATAAGAAGGTAGGAGGACCTAGAGCTTTATTACAAGGGCAATTAGAGCTTCTTATTTTATTTAAAATAATCTAATTTCACTCTTTTCTTTAGATTACTTCATTCATTACAAGAAAACATATTTCCCCCCCTGAGCAGATTCCAGAGACTTTCATCACTCTGGATTTCTGCAAACTTCAGTCAGCCACATTTGTCCATGTGCCCCTGATTCTTGTGCCTAGATCATGATGTCCAGTATCCTTATTACAGTGAAATGTTTATCTGTTAAAACACTCCTAACTCTGCTGACAACTTGATACCAACAGGTGCATTTCACTTCCACTGTCTTTGTTGAAGAAGTACATTCAGAGTGCACCTTGGAAGCCAGGATGGTCGAATTTCATCTCTCATTCTTCCAACATATAATCAGAAGAGACCAGTCACTGGAGAAAGATATTATGCTTAGTAAAGTGGAGGGTCAGAGAAAAAGAGGAAGACCCCCAACAAGATGGATTGGCACAGTGGAGGCAGTCATGAGCTCAGGCATAGCAACTATTGTGAGATTGGCCCAGGATGGAGCAATGTTTCATTCTGTTGTGCATAGGGTCACTATGAATTGGTGCTGACTTGATGGCACCTAACAACAACAACAATAATAATTCATTCCTGCCTAGTTATTGATCTTGTCTTATTTTATGGCCTCAATAGAATGTAACTTACTATATAGAAAAACCTGTTGCATATAGGTAGAAAGTAGGTATTATGATGTAATAAGTAGCTTATCCTCTACATCTAGTTCTTGAGTCCTTTTTTTTTTTTTTCTAGGATCCTGCTCCTTGATTAATGGGGTGGAAGAAAAGTGAACTGACCTGGAAGATATCTGAATGAATTTTTAGTAAAGACAATGAGAAAATGGAAACTTCTGCTAATTTTATCTATAGCATTTAAAACAAATTTTGATATTTATATTAAATTGTTTGTTGAGTATACAAATTATGGGAGTGGCTCCATAAGATACTGGATTTAGAACCACAAGGTCTGTGATTCAAGCCCACCAGCTGCTCTGAGGAAGAAAGATGAGGCTTTCTGCTCCTGCAAAATTTAAAGCCTCAGAAACCCTAAGCATGGTTGTTAGATGAGTTGGAACTGACTGACAGCATCTAACAACATACAAATTATAAAGAATACTGGTGACACAGTGGGTTAATCATTTGGCTGTAACTGCAAATCTGTGGCTCAAACCCACTAGCTGCTCTTGGGGAGTAAGGTGAGGCTGCTTGTTCTCATAAAGACTCACAGTCTGGGAAACCTTAAGGGAGCTGTCCCTCTTGGGCCTATACGGTTGCTATGAGTCAGAGTTCAGTTCAGTGGCAGTGGTTTGGTTTTCAAATTATAGATAGTGTTTTTATGTAGACAATTTTTTGGTAATACCTTTTGTCTGGAAAAGTTTTGTTTCTTTTGGCAACAGCACTCATTCTCATTGGTATTCGCTAAATGTGAGAGAGCTCTGGACGCTCACAAAATGTATGTGCTTTTCCCCTGAAGATGGGGCAGAGATGGTTTCTCTACCTCCTTCTGTAGCTCTACCTCCACTGCAGCTCTGACCTCCAGTGGGGAGGTAAGTTGAGGCTAGGGGTGTGATGTGATGTGGAGAGAAAATATATGAGTGACCCCAGTTGAGAACAAAGAGCCTTCCAAAGTGTGATTCACCAAAGTGAATGGATAGTTCAAGAAGGAGGATGTGCAAAATGGATTCTAAATAGTAACAGCTCTTTTTTCAAATCTGCAAAAACTGAGTTTCATTACTTTGTTGTCAGAAAGGGAGCTATGTTAAATCATTGATCTTAAAACTGAGAGAGCTGAGTGAGAAACTAGAATTCTTTCTGTATTTTATTATTGCTTCAACCTAAAGACAAAAATGATATTGTACGATCTGACAAATGTGTCCTTTGAGAGGAGTAAAAACATAATACTGTTCTTAGTCTCAATGGCAGAGATCATCTGGATCCCAAGGAGGAAGGTTTGGTCACAGCGGTTCAGACATGCTGACAGTCGCAGGAGCCTGGTCTCCATTAACAGGAGTGGTGTGTGTGTGGAGGGGGAGTGAGTGAGTCTTTTAAGCAGCCTTTACCCTGTGTGGCCACCTTATCCAGGAGTACGGAAAAGTATCCATTTTTCCCTGTAGTCTGATTCCTTCCCTAGACAGACTGCTGATTGACCCAAATTTTCTAATTGTGGAAAAAGTGAAGACTGTACCATCAGCTCAAGTAAATTCTGGTCCTGTCATACGTTCTACTGCTCTAGCTCAAAGCCTAGCACATGGTTCTGTTCATATAATTGGTCTGCAGACACTAAAGAGCTTAAGATTTGTCTCTAACGGTAGCACACATCTGTCCACGCACACACACCCCTGCTCTGATGGGGGTATGTATGTGTAACGATCTCACATCTGTGTTATACTGTCAGATATAACTGACTCAATTGGTTTATATTTTACTACATAGATACTATGTTAATATAGTCTTGGAAGGTAACTTAAAGGTCACTTAGTTTAACATCTGTGTCAATGAAGGAATTCTTGAGAGGTAGAAGTACATACAGTTCTTTTTGTTTGAACACTTCTGGTGATGGGGACAGGGAGAAACTTATGTGAATGGCCAAGAGAACCCATTCCATTCCGATTGTGAAAAGTTTTCCAGGTGTTGAAAAAAAGAAAAACACACACAAACCCCCACCCCCCCAGAAAAACTTCTGTGCTTGTAACTGCCTTTGTTTTTGTTTTTGTTTTTGTTTTTTTGTTTTTTCGTTATAGTCTACTCTCTGGAGTTATTTTAAACTATTTTTTCCATGTAACTGCCTCCAGGTGTATTACAATCTCTTATCTGTCAGCCCCTGAGTTTTCTTCAAACTAAGCAGCATAAATTTTGTCAGCTGTTTGTCAAATTAAATTATTTCCAGATATTTCTTGCTGGGCACTTGATCAAGGCAGCAATGACTAGTTTATAATTGTGTCCTGCTTACTGCTGAATATAATAAAATTCTCTTGTTACATAGGCTGGCCTCCTATTTGTTGTTGTTCTTAAGTGCCATAGAGTTGATTCTGACCCATAGCGACCCTGTATAGGGTTTCCAAGGAGCAGCTGGTGAGCTTGAACCACCGACCTTGCAGTTCAAATGACTTTGCAATCTGATGCATTAGCCCACAGCACCACACCAGGACACCTCCTATTAGAGTACCTTAAAATTGCATTAGCTGCTAGGGCAGCCAGTTTTCTCAAGTTTACAATTATCCATGATCCACAGAAAGCCAAACTTCCTCATGTTCTATTTGTGTAGTTGGTTTTAAATTTACACTGATTCAATGTCATTTCATTTGGTTAGGTTGGTCTTATCTTTGTAGCCTACCCATATATAATTTTAGATTCTTCTATCTGATACCTTTGTCTTTTTCCCATCTTCTTGTCATTTGCATATTTTGTGACTTTGTTGAAATATTTTTTCCCAAGTTGTTGATCAAAATGCTGAATAAAACAGAACTAGGTAAGGATCTTTTATCTACCAGTGGTCTCTCACTATGTTATTTTCCCCATCTTTTCACCAGGCTTTAATAAGGTACTATGTTTAGGGTTTGGCTTAAATATTTAGCAACATCTGTGATTAGGAAATATCATATGCCTTCTTTAAAAAAAAAAAAAAGTGAAATACAGAATATAGAAACATATCATGTGTACAATATTGCTTCCATTGTCTAATTTTATCTTTTACATAAGCCATCCATTTTCTTATGCAAACATCGATCATATTCTTGGGGGGTGGGGGGAAATGGCCTCACAGCACTTTTCGGAGACCTGATAAAATACCATTTCCTCAACAACAACATCTTGCAACCTAACTCTTGAAATATTATTATTCCTGTATAATTTCTGACTTTTGAATTTCAACTGTCTTCTCTACAGAGTCTGTCCTACAGTTTCATAAGGCCTCTGTTACCAATTTGGTCTTTGACTGAACTAAGTTCTTTATCTTCCTTTGCCACCGTTCTGAAAAGAACAGTTTCCTCCTAGTTGATTCTGACTTATGGTGTCACCATGTTTGTCAGGGTTGAATTGTACTTCATAGGGTTTCCAAGGACTGATTTTTTTGGAAGTCGATTGCCACACCTTTCTTCTGATGTGCCTGTGGATGAACTAGAAACTCCAACCTGTTTGTTATTAGCTGAGCACATTCACCTCACCGTTTGTACCACCCAGGGACACCTCTACCATTTATTGTTGTTGTTAAGTGCCATCGAGTTCATTCTGACTCATAGCGACCCTATATAGCCTCCCGCTTAATTCTCAGCTCCTTAATAATTATGACTCCCAGTTCTCCTGGCATCTCCAGGCTTGTTTTTAAATAATTTTGGGGAAACATGGTGCATCTGCTATTGCTTGTGGTTGAAATGAAGCCATGACTGGGGAGGGAGATAACACCTGCTTAAAGGCCACACAAATAACATTCTGTATTATTTGGGAGGGTAAATCACGAGGAATGCTTTCCTCTGACAGAAACTTCATGGAATACTGCCTAGAATTCAGGCATGGAGATGGAAGTTGTTTACATAAATGAGAAAGACTGGTTTGAAAAAATACCTCTGTGTGAATAAGGAGTCCTATGCCAGCTAAATAAAAATTATATGTTGCACTGTCTCTGTACTTGAACTGTAATTGGCTAATTCATGTTTTTGTTTTTTTTTGTTTTTTTTTATAAATGGTTACCTTTGGATGGTTAACTAGGTCAAGATAATGAAAACAGAAAAAATAAGTGAAGTACCATCGAGTCAGTTCCTACCCATTGTGACCCTGTATAGTGTTTCCCAGGAGCAACTGGTGAGCTTGAAGTGCTGACCTATGGTTCAAAGTAACTTTGTAGACCTGCGCATTAACCCACAGCACAACATCAGGACTCCTTGTGTTAAGTGCCATCGAGTAAATAATGACCCATAGCGATCCTGTGTTAAGGTTTCTGAGGAGTGGCTGGTGAGTTTGAACTGCCAACATTGCGGTTCAAACCGACTTTGTAGTCCTGTGCAATAGCCTACAGCACCACACCGACACTCCAAATTGTTGTTGTTAAGTGCCATCGAGTCGGTTCTGACCCATAGCGACCCTGTATAGGGTTTCCGAGGAGCAGCTGGTGAGCTTGAACCGCCAACCTTGCAGTTCAAACTGCTTTGCAGTCTGGCTCATTAACCCACAGTGCTACACCAGGACTCCAAATAGACACCCTCAAATTGAGTTAAAGATATGAGACTGTCCTATGCTATTATTTCTCCACCTGACGAGATGAGTTCCTATAGAAAGTTTGTTAGATGTGGTGACACCAGTTGTTTTGGATATAGGACACAAAGTTGGAATATTAAATAGCAGCACTGAGAGATGAAACAGCAAACTCATGATGATAATTTCAATAATAGCTAACATTTATTGAAATCTTATTATGTTCTCAGAATTATGCCTTATCATTGAATTCCCATAGCAATCCTATACAGTGTGTACCATTATTGTTTGTTGACAGTTCTTTAGGAAACTGAGGAACAGAAGGGTTATTTACCCAAGATGCAGCAACTGGAAGTAAAGGAGCTGCAGGTGAATGAGCCAGGCAGTCTGCTCAAGAGCTGCATTGTCCACCGAGGAAACCACATGTGACAACTGAGCTCATGAAATGTGGCTAGTCTGAATAGAGATGTGTTTTAAGTGCAAAATAGGACTAATGACTTTGCATGGGAAAGCAAAACAAAAACACCATGCAACTATCCCATTTACAGTTTTTATATTGTATACATATTGAAATAATAGTTTAGATATATTAAGGTAAAATATATTAGTAACATTTAATTATACTTGGTTTTCTTTTTTTTAATGTGGCTATTATACAATTTAAAATTACACATGTGACTCACATTTTCTTTCTAATGGACAACATTGCTCTAGAGCCTCACTCTTACAGAGTTATTTTGATGACTTCAGTAAAAACAGAAGGGAATGAGGAAAGTGACAGAGCAGGGAAGCTTGATTATAAAAAAACAATAACAGGCTACTTATAGGCAATAATGTAGCTGGGAGCAAAAAGACCACAGAGTCAGTTTGGGGTGACTTTGAAGGGGTTAATTTCTCCTGAAGTTAAAGGAAAACATTTGGCCAAGATTTGCTTTCCTAGATCAAAAAAACCTCTTGAGTACTGATCTTGAGCAAAATATAAATAAAAGAACAAACTACCAAGTTAAAAACTGGCTTACCAAAAAGAATGGGTTTTAGGTGATATTGCAACATGGAGGATCAGAAAGATGAAGCAATATTTTCAGCCAAATAAAATGGAATCAAGTACGATCATTCCTGATGAACTGGGCTGAAGTTCTGTGTATAAACACCAGTGTGGTTTGCAGTTGTTAAAATAAGGAACTGCTTCTAACCAGTTGGTAAACAACAACTTCCGTGAGGTCCCTGACTACTTAGTCTTTGCCCTAGACTTCTTCACAAGCCAGCACTGAAGGGCTAATACCTGCAGCTGGCTTCAATTATGATTGCCTGGTGTGGGTACCATGTTGGGGTGGTGGTGGTTATGTGCCGTGAAGTCAGTTCCAACTCATAGCGACCCTGTATAGGGTTTCTGAGGCTGTAAATCTTTACCAGAGCAGAAAGCCTCATCTTTCTTCTGCAGCACATCTGGTAGTTTTGAACTGTTAACCTTGAGGTTAGCAGCCAGTAATGCTACCAGAGCTCCTTATCATGTTGATAGTTGAATATTTTAAATATTATCCATGTTTATGATAAGTTAACCTGTAAATTGTCTAATTTTATAGAATCCATACCATTTTATAATTTGGTTAGAGAAAGCTGTATTTTCAGAATACTTTTCGGGGCAGATTAATGTTCAGAAGAAACAAAATGAAAAACACACATAGGATTGAAGTTTAGAATTTGAGGGACTTCAGATTGTCATGCTTAATATGAAGAATTACATGAGTAAGGTAGAAAAAAAAGTAGTATAGTAGTATATATATGTGTGTGTGCCTGCCTATATATATGTATATATATATAGACTTCAAAAAGTTCATGAAAAATGGAATTAAATATTGGAATTAAATGGACAGCAATAGAAAAAATATGGCACTAAACCATTACTCTCAGGTCCCTCTCTACTCAGCTGGGTTTGAAAATCTGTTCAGTGGCCACACAGATTCAAAGACAACACTAACAGTTTTAGGATTTATTAGGAAGTTAACAGCACAACAACAGCAATATATATATTGAAGCATGCATATAGATAGATAGACAGAC
>NW_006408604.1:10118045-10119250 GCF_000296735.1 Chrysochloris asiatica
AGGGTTTCCAAGACTTTAAATCTCCATGGGAGCAGGAAGCCTCATCTTTCTCCTGTGACATGGCTGGTAGGGTCGAACCACTCTCCTTGTGGTTCACAGTCCAGTGCTTATCTTATGATGTCACCGTGCTCTCTCTCTCTCTCTCTATGTATATGCCATCAAGTCAGTACCGATTCATAGGGACCCTATGCACAGCAGAACAAAACATTGGCCAGTCCTGAGCCCACCTCACAATCCATTCTACACCTGAGCCCATAGCTGCTGCCACTGTGTCAGTCCATCTCCTTAGGGGTCTTTTTCTCTCGCCCTCCAGTTTACTTGATAGCCTTCTCCAGGAACTGGTCCCTCCTAATAATATGCCATATATCTATGAGTGCTTTTGAGTCAGTTCTGACACATAGCGACCCTTTATAGTGTTTCTGAGGAGCAACTGGTGGGTTTGAACTGCTGACCTTGTGGTTCACAGTCCAGTGCTGATCTTACAGTGCCACACCTGGAGTCAGTCTGTCTGTCTGTGTCTGCCTGCCTGCCTGTGTCTGCCTGCCTCCCTGTCTGTCTGTCTATCTATCTATCTATCTACCTACCTACCTACCTATCTACCTATCTATCTGCATGCTTCAAAAAGACCATGGAGGAATAATATTATCTTTCAATTCCGTTTTCACAAACTTTTGAAAACCGTGTTGTATGTGTAAAGGAGTCCTGGTAGACCAGTGTTGAACACACTCAGATTTTTAACTGAAAGGTCATCAGTTTGAACCCACCATCAGCGCTCTGGAAGAAAGATGGGGAAGTGTGCTTTTGTAAAAATTCTGTAAAAAATACCAACTCACTGCCATTAAGTTGGTTCTGACACATTAGGACTCCCAAGCAAATACTTAGTACCTTATAGATCTGATGCATATATTCTGAATAGCAGTATACTTTAGGTAACAAAGGAAAAAGCTAACTATTCTCAACACTTTGGAGGATAAACCATCCAAGTTCCTCAAGTCCTAGTGATTGAAAGACATCAAATGATGTGGCACTAATTGGGGCCTTTTATTCTAGCCATTTTTGATTCCGCAGCCATTATTGTGAGTCTGCCTTCTCCTGGGTTCTTGTTGAGCAGAGGGTTAGGGGACACTGAAGAATACTTTGTTCCAATAGGGATAGAGTGACTTCTTTGAACTCTTCTGCTTCCCTTCCTTTTCCTGACTTTACTA
>NW_006408604.1:10119568-10121866 GCF_000296735.1 Chrysochloris asiatica
AAAAAAAAAAAAAAAAAATTCTTGATGTTTGTGAGAGGAAGATGTTCTTGGCTCAAGTTCACTTTTGCTTCCGATCCTCAGTGTTAACTCTGAATTTTCTCTGCATTCACCTTGTCGTCTTTGAAATGAAAGAGGGCATTCAAAGGTGGCTTAGGCTGAAGTGTTCCTATCTGGAAGACATTCTTAGTCAGCGTCTTCATTTTGCCTCCAGGTCAAGATTGAGACAGGGCCACTAGGTTAATGGAATAGGGCTCTGAAACGTCTTTACCTTGAGAACCAAGCATTTTGGGGATGCCTGTTAATGCTCCTTTGCTCTCCAACTATTCTATTATCACTTTCCATCCCACACATATCATTGTACACATTTCAGCACAATTGATAGAGCTAAAACCATATTTGTTCAAATACTGAGGCATGGAGAATGCAAAGATATATTAATTCTAAGGAATTTTGGGATTCATTTCTCATCACCTCCTTTTTCTTGCCTTACTGTAACATGCATGTTGATCTCACTGTATTTTATATTTCCCTTAGTGTTTTTCACATGTATTCTTCTCTCTAGTCTGTATAATTCCTGCTCTACAAAAATCTCACTAATAAGTTTTCTAGTTCTTTTCTTTTTCAAGACTATGGAAAATAATGAACTAGCATATTATACTGCGGTGTAAGTTCATATTAATTTGTTTCTCTGTTGAGTAATTGTCAAAGACTCCACATTTCATGACTCTTGAAGTCCAAACTCTGCCACCAGCATTCCCAGTCACTCCATTTGCTAAGCAAGAATGTTATGTATGCTGAAGGCAACATGAAGAGAAATATATGTAAGTAATGGACATGAAAGGAACCCTGGTGACACAGTGGGTTAAGCATGGGTGGCTGCTAATCATAAGGTTAGTGGTTCAAACCTACTAGCTGCTCAACAGGAGAAAGATGAGGCTGTCTGCTCCTGTAAAAATTTTTAAATCTCAGTATGAATTGGAATAGACTCAATAATGGGAAATGAGTATGAAGAGATATGTAACATCACTCTAATCAAAGAAATGGAAGTTAAACTAGCAGTGACGTATTGTTTTTAATGTACAAAACTGGTAAAAGTTCTAGAGAACTATATTAACTATGGGGTATAGTGCAATCGAATGACATATTATGTTAGGCAAATCTACTACAAACATGTCAGCTTGAGGACTAAGGTGCGCCTGACCCAAGCCATGGTATTTTCAATAACCTCATATGCATGCGAAAGCTGGACAGTGACTAAGGAAGGCCCTAGATGAATTGATGCTTTTGAATTATGGTGTTGGAGGAGAATATTGAAAGTGCATGGGCTGCCAAAAGAACAAATAGATCTGTGTTGGAAGAAGTGTAGCCAGAGTGCTCCTTGGAGGCCAGGATGGCCAAACTTCTCTCATACTTTGGACATATTGTCAGGAGGGACCAGTTGCTGGAGAAAGATATCATGTTTGGTAAGGTGGAGGGTCAGAGAAAAAGAGGAAGACCCCCCAGGGAGATGGAATGGCAAAGTGGCAGCATCAATGGACTTAAGCATGGCAACAGTTGTGAGGTTGGCCTAGGACTGAGCAGTGCTTTGTTCTGTTGTACATAGGGTCTCTATGAGTCGGTACCAACTCAATGGTACCTAACAACAACATTGGTGCAATCAGCACAGTCACTCACTACTTATGAGAGTGCAAATTGATATTTTCTGGAAAACAAGTTGTCAAAATGTGTTCATGACTTTTTAAAAGATAGTATTTGGTGAATTCTTCCCTGATTCTGCTTCTAAGAAACTGTCTTCATGACCTCAGATATTTAGAAAGAGAGGTTAAAAAAAATAAAACATTCCCTACGGTACTATTTACAAATTACTCTTTACTGTGTGTCAGGTACTATGCTAAGGTTTGACAGGCACCGTCTCATTTAATCTTCACAACACCTTGTAAGGTAGGAACGTTACTGACTCATTTTACAAATAAGGAAACAATTTGTAAAATGACAATAAAGGTTAGATAACTTGCTTATGGTAAAAAACAGCTTGGTAGAGTTGAATTCCAACCTGGCTAATCTTGTCACAAACTCGCTCTCTTAGCCCCCACACTGTAATGCATTGCTGTGCTGACCCATTATGTTCTTTTTCTGTGCACTAGGCTTTGAAACCCATCTCTATCCTGTCTCTAACCCTAGATCTGGCATCCGGTAAGTCCTAGATGTATGTCTGCTGAAGGGACAGTCAAACTGAACCTTGTTGTTGTTGTTAAGTGCCGTCATTGTGAGAGGAAGATGTTCTTGGCTCAAGTTCAC
>NW_006408604.1:10121966-10131365 GCF_000296735.1 Chrysochloris asiatica
GAGCTTGAACCACTGACCTTGCAGTTCAAACGGCTTTGCAGTCTAGTACATTAACCCACAGCGCTACACCAGGACTCCCAAATTAGTTGTTCTCAAATCAACCTCATACTTCTGCTTAAATCGCTCCCACCACCAATATTGCTCATTCTTTTAAGTATCTGATTTGTGTTGGGTTTGCCATGGCTCAGGTTGTATTCATTTTGTAATCCACTCTCAAGGCTGGGTGTCTGTGTGGAAGGACTTGAAGTTTCAGCCTATGCTGTGTTGAAACTGCGCTCCTCCATGAACCTCTGGCCCCTTATGTTGAATGGCTTCACATGCAGATTCTTCACTGTCTTATGGCTGATCCTGCCATTCACCTTTCCTGTCAGTGGTCTGAGTCTGAATGTTAACAATCTGCAGAAGCATTTCTGGTAGTTTTGCCATCTATCACTCTGTTTTGTCCCAAGAGAATCAATCTTTGTTTCCTTATTACTTTTACTGCCTCTTCCCCAGAGATTTGTATTCTCCATACCAAGAGGAATACCTTTGTTGTGCCTCTCAAAGTCCTCTTTTGTTCTTCCCCAGAAAAAAGAGCAGCTTGTTTTCCTTTGAGCATTTCTGAGAAAATGCAAACTTCTGTTCCAAGGTGATTCTCTGTGTCCACCTTGATGATGAAGAAGCCAGTAATTTATTTTGCTGCAAAATTTTAAGTTCCTTCTCACATGACCTACTATATGTATATTAAACAGATCTGTACTTTATGTGAAGGACACCTGGTGGCACAGTGGTTAAGCGCTCAGCTACTGACTGACTGGGTCAATGGTTCAAACCCATCCGTTACTGTGTGGGAGAAAGATGTTGCAGTCTGTTTCTCTAAAGATTGTTGTTAGGTGCCATTTAGTTTTGGCTCATAGCAACCCTCTGTACTAAAAATACAAAACCCTGCCCAGTCCTGCATCATCCTCACAATTGTTGCTGTTGTCGAGCCCAGTGTTGTAACACTGTGTCAATCCTTCTCATTGAAGAGTTTCCACCCTGTTTTCTTTTTTGCTAACCCTCTGCTTTACCAAGATGTCCTTCTGCATAGACTGGTCTCTCATGATGACATGTCCAAAGTATATTCTACAAAGTCTCACCATCCTCACTCCTTCCAACACAGATTTGTTGGTAATTCTGGCAGTCCATGGTATATTTACAATTCTCTAACACTGTAATCCAAAGGGATCAATTCTTCTGAAGTCTTCTTTAGAAACACTATGGGCCATTTCTCGGCCCTACAGGGTTGTTATGAGTCAGAATTCACTTAACAGCAATGTTTTTTGTTTTGTTTCGGTACTCTATATGTATACCTGGCTTTGTTTTTCAACTCCCTTTTTTATCTTTTGCATACTCACAGTAGTGTGCAGATGTGCATACACAAATTTACAACTGAGGGTACACTAGCTATTTTAGATGATGTAAAAATTGAAATTGGAAAAACAGTGTAGGCTTCTGCAGAGAAGGACCTCCAAGAAAATGAACCTCAGAGCCTTATCTCACCATTGCGGCTGGTGGCAAGAGTGGAGGTTGGGCCTTTGCTAAATGAGAGTATATTAGTTAGAGAGCTGGGGATGGCTTTGATGATGAGGAATAGCATTGGAAAGTGTGATTATTTTTGTAGACCTGTGAAGATGTTTAGAAATGAGTTGATTTGTAAAAGAACAAAAAAACCTGTTACAAGACCACTGTGTCATCTGTGATAGAAATACACTGCTTTAAGTAATTTAGATACTTCGAGTTTCAAATTATTATATCTACCTTATCTCTACTTCCTTTTAGTCCAGGCATTTTCTCTGTACAGCCATGATTAAAGTACTATTTCTTTCTTAAAATCTTTCATTGCCATTAAGTCAGTTCTGACTCATAGCAACCCTGTATAGGGTTTCCAAGACTGTACATCTTTACGGGAGCAGAAAGCCTCATCTTTCTCTCAAGGAGTGGCTGGCAGATTTGAATCCCTGACATTGAAGTTAGCAGTCCACTGTTTGTCCTATGACACCACCAGGGGTTTCTTTCTTACGAGGAATTATTTTTTATTACTTTTTATAAGGATCAGCACTGAACTCTAAATGAAGGTTGGCAGTGCATACTCACCAGCTGCTCTTTGGAAACCCTATACAGGGTCGCTATGAGTTGGAACTGACTTGATGGCACTTAACAATGACAACGTATATGCTTAGAGAATTTTATATTGTAAAAAATTTTGATTAGCTAAAGTGAGATGGGTACTTCAATTATAAGTACCTGGTTATAAGTCCTCAAAGAGTACCTGAGAAAGAAGATGGGTTTAGTGGCCCATAGTGGGAATGAATGGAATGAGAAATGGGTAGTTTTTGTGCTCAATCCACAAACCAATCCACAAACAAGCCAAAAACTGTTGGGGGAAGAACTCATATTGGTGCAAGTGTAGAGGAAGTGTATGATTTTCACATGAAAAGAGAAGGCGAGATGGCAAAGAGGAATTGTGTCTGTTAAGTAAGGTTGCCTGGTGGTAAAGAGCCATCAGAGTGGTTCTGAGAGACGGACCAATGGAAGCTGCTCCATATAAGCCCAGATGGTGGTGGAGAAAAATAGCCAAAAAAGATGACTTTCATGAAACAGTTGAGCCAGTATCATCAATGGGTTGATAAGCATTCTTATGTCATCTGACAAGGAAGGCAGCAAGAAACAGGCAAGAGACAAGAGTATAGTAGTCATTCACTTGGACCAGTGACCAGCAATCGTGGGAGAAAGTGGCGGATCTGTGTCAAGACCTGAGAAGACGAAGTGTTCTCACATTATCAGAAAGGGACAGTGTAGGAGCCCATGCTATTCTTAGGTGTGGATTCAGTCAAACTTGGAAGCTGTTTGTTCAAATATAACTGATAACTGAGATGATAACGACAATAAAAATGATGATAAGTTTAGAAACTTGACCCATTTAAAAACTTCTCTTTTCTTATATTTTGACCCTTACATATGGTGAATTGGTTCACACTTAACCCTAGAGTTTACTGTGTGTCCGGCACTGTACTAAGCACTTTTATATGCATTGGCTTAGTTCATGCTCGTTACAACCCTTTTAATTAAACATGTGCACTTTTATTTTCTAGGAGAAATGGGACCTGGCTAAGTTACATAACTTAATCTGAGATCACAAAGTTAAGGTGTTGTTAAGTGCTGTCATGTTGATTCCAATCCATACCGACCCTGTATAGGGTTTTCAAGGAGCAGCTGGTGAACTTGAACCACTGACTTTACAGTGCAGATGACTTTGCAGTCTGACGCATAGCCCACAGAGCCACGCCACGAGTATCTGGATTTAAATCTAATAATCCAATCTCAAATTCTGTTTTTTTTTTTTTTTTTAAACAGAATGTTTCTTTTCTTTTTGTACTTACTGATTCATTATCTTTTTGTTGTTGTTGTTTTAATAAAACCTTTTTTGTAAACCATGTAGATTTATAAAGAAGAAAATCTAAATTTTAAGTTTTCATGTAAGTGCCATGAAAAATGGTCAGAAATCAGCTATCAAAATCATAGAGAACATTAAGATACCTGGGGATAAAACTCAGGGAGTAAAAGTTTGTAAGAGTCTCTAGAGGTCAGTATCATTTGTTCTTGTCAAACAGATCCTTTATGGAATATCTTTATTTCCTGAAATAAATAGCACAGATCCTGGTGTGGTGTTGTGGGTTAATGCGCTGGACTGCAAAGTCAGTTTGAACTGCAAGGTCAGTGGTTCAAGCTCACCTGCCACTCCTTGGAAACCCTACATGGGGTCGCTGTGTCTTGGAACCGAATTGATGGCACTTAACAACAACAACCTCTACCTCTATGTATAGGAGTCCTGGTGTGGTGCCATTGATTAATACACTGGACTGCAAGGTTGATTTGAACAGCAAGGGTCTCTATGAGTCAGAACGAACTTGACAACATGTAACAATAAAAATATCTCTATGTATGGTTAAAATGGAAGGGGAGGAGAAGTTTGTGGCTTTATATTGAGATGCTTAGTCCTAAGAGCCAAATTAGTGTTTGACTCTTAAAACTCAGTAGTAAAAGTAACTCTATAATCTTTGCCCATATACCGTATTTCAGAGAATTCTACTAAATTTTACAGAAACTACCCTCTTTAAAAACATTTTTTTTTTTTTGGATAATCTCTCAGCCACTGGGCTGCTAACCACCAGGTCGGTGGTTCAATCCACCATCTGCTTTTGGAAAACCCTATACAGGGTTGCTATGAGTCAGAACAAATTCGATGGCATATAACTGCAGCAACATTTGATAAATGGTTAGTTGAATATTTTACCTTAGTATATTCTGATATCCTCAGAGTGAACCAAATTTGTTTAAAGTCAATGAAAGTTCCTGTGAAGTAATTGTAGACAAATCGATCAGTGTGAATTGCCAAATGACTCAGAAAGCACAGAACTTTGATGGGTTAGCCAATTCTCCCACCCTAAATTCGTAAGAACGTGGGGAATGACTTGATCTGAACAGAGTACAGATGTGCTGAAAACACTGAAGACCAGGAGGAGTTTGACTTCAATCAGGGCACATCGATAAGGTACCTGTGATAAGCAGGGCAGGATGAGAGAAATTTCACTTCTTTATTTAATTGCCTTTCTTATAGCTCTGAATAAATGGATACAGTCAAAATGGTAGAAAAAAGTAATTTTCAGATCATAAGAATGTCAAATAGAATAAAAGTTCAGATAACATAGATAGCTCACTTTCTAAACTGTTTGAAGTTTGCATGAAGAACTTTTCTTCTGTTTTTTCATAACGGATCCTGGTTGCCTCACAATACTTAGAAGCTGCTGTCTCAACACTGTGTGTTCTACAACCCCACCCTCCAGTTTTCATTATACTTGTAGAGTCTTGGGCAGCTGACACTCTTAATTCGCTCTATTTACATTGGGGATATATTTGCAAGTAACATCTGATTAACCCTTTCTCATGTCTATGAAAAGGATGATCTTTGTTACTATTTGAAGTAAAGAATCATTGTCATTCTGAGTAAATTTCCAAGTAAATTATATGACTTATCTCTAAGCCCACGGTACTTTCCTCTTCTCTATGTTAAGTGTTCATATCAATAGCTGGATAGCTGTCAGAAGGAATAAAAAGGACTGCAGATGCACTTCTTGTACATTTAGGGATGTGCCTGAGAAACTAGGAACATGTGCACAAAGGTCTGACTATAAATGCAGTCAGCTAGCTGTCCATCTTTAGGACCATGTGATAGAAGTCAGACAGTCGTAGGACTTCACCTTCCATGTGGAAGACCCTGGGTTCACCTCCTGGTCATGAGCCTCATGTGCAGCTACCACCTGTCTGTCAGTGGAGGCTTGTGTGTTGTCATGATGCTGAATAGGTTTTGGCAAAGCTTTCAGACTAAGATAGCCTAGGAAGAAAGATCTGGCAATCTACTTCTGAAAATCAGCCACTGAAAACCTTATAGCTCTCCATGGTTTGATGCCCAGCATATCATGAAAATGACTCAGGACCACACAGAGTTTCCTTACATTGTATGTGAAATCACCATGAGTCAGGACTGACTAGATGACAGCTGACAACGGTGGTTAGAAACAAAACACAGAATAAGCAGTGGGCCTGGGGGCTGTTATCTTGTGTGAATACCTTCTGTTACTTATAATGGACTTTGGCCAGCCACTCTTTCTGCTTTAGCACTATCAGACCAAGCGACTGAGCTTCATTCTCACCCTATCTCTGCTCTGTTGAATTCTGGGAAAGATGAAATTCACTAAGGAGAAGATTTTCATCATGAAAATGGGAAGTTATGGAATGAATTCCAAGGAGATATTATAACCAAGAAAATAATAACTAGTGATCATCTTTTTATGTTTAGGTTTTTTTTTGTTGTTGTTAGGTGCCATTGAGTCGGTACCGACTCATAGTGACCTTATGCACAACAGAACCTGCTTTTAATTAGCAAGAACAAAGATCAACTAAGTTATGGCTGGAAAACAAAAGCTAAAACCACCAAGCATTTTATTTATAAAAATATATTTATGTGGCGAAAGCTGGAGAACTGTGACACGGGTTTCTTGCTGGACCTCTCTTGAGGCCATGGTGGTCAGTATTTAATGTGCTTCCTCCATTTAGCAAGCACATCAAATCTCCACTCTCTTTACATCTAACTTCCTCTGCCAACCCACACCTTCTTCTTTTCACTATTTCAGAGTTCTTATGACCCTAGTTTGTTTTATGGTTTAGGTATCCATTCTTTCATGTGTTTTGTTCCAGATTCCTGAGGAAGATATGAATGGGCCTCCCTCATTTTTCTAGCCAGACCACTGACTGCAGGGTATTGGCAGACTTACAGACTGGCTGCTTTGGTCAGGCCCCCACCTCTGGTGAACAGAGTCTATGCTGTGCAGAGAATAGATGAGCCTGTAGGCAAGGGAGGTTAATCTGAAAGGAAAATTGGACTAGATGGATATGAAGATTTGACACATCAAAGAAGGCTGCTTCACTAATTCTGCTTCTTAGTGTCACTCTTAGACTACAGTGGAAATCTTCTTGTACGCCTGGAATATAAAAAGCCTAGACAATGCAGCAGAATCTTTGCCTGCATGTGGCAGACGGAGAGGGCAATCTGGCAATTATTCTACTTTCAGAAGGAGATGATTAAGATATTGAAAGGATTAAGGAGAGATAAATTTAGCCTTTTTAACTGAAGATCTTATTATTAAGAACTTACTCTATCTAACCAGGTTACTGATATGATGGAATTCCTTGGTAGGAGGTCTAAAGGTGGATCAAGGAGAAAGCCCTGGTGATCTGCTTTAGGAAATCAACCAATAATGTTGATAATCTTTTCAGAAATATGAAAAACAAAGTCACTAAAATTATAGATATATCTCCTAGTCAATGTATATAGTTACTGAAGACCATTAGAGAAGGAGAGAGGAAAGTAAGTCTAAAGAAAATAATTACATTGAGGGGAATGAAGAAACTAGGAATTATCATTCTCATAGCATTTCTGAAGGAATACTGAAAAGGAATTCTAACAAAATCAATTTGCAATCATTTGAAGAAGATGGTTTTTTAATTGAGTAGCCAGACTTCATAAAGAACAAGCCCTGTCATACTAATTTAATTTTCTGAGATGAAAATGAAAGGTTGGATAGATCAGGGAACACGATTTATATAGAATTCATTTTGACTATTTAATACTTTGTATGCAATCCTATGTGGTATGTCTGTCAGTCCCAGTGTTGTTTCCTGTGGTAATGGCCATCAGAGGCTCATTGCCTACTTCAGCACAAATCTAAGGCCAAGTTCTAGTGTTGCTCACATTTCCGTCCACAGTCTAGCATAGGGATTGACATGCACAGGCATTCAGTGTCTTCACTGCACTGAACTGGTAGGAGAACGAGCAAAGAAAACAAAGAGCATAAAGAAGTTTAGAAACTTTGTTGGCTTTGTTAGTTGCCATCAAGGTGACTCAGATTCAAGGTGACCTTATGTAAAACAGGATGAACCATTGCCTGATCCTGTATCATATTCATTAGTCATTGGTATATTTAGTCCAGTGTTGATGCTGTTGTATAGTGACTTCCAACCTTGGCAGCTCACCTTCCAGTACTCATGTTGGATATTTGTTTGTGATCCCTAAGGGTTTCGTTGACTAATTTTGGGGATTAGATTTCCAAGCCTTTCTTCGTAGTCTGGCTTAGTCTGGAAACTTGAGTGAAACCTGTCTACCATGGGTGTCCCAGCTAGTATTTGCAATGTTGGTGGCATCTCTGCAGTACAACAAAATGACGGATGGGTGGGGTTAAAAAAGATGTTGTTGTTAGGTGCCATCAAGTCGGTGCTGACTCATAGTGACCTTATGCACAATAGAAGGAAACACTGCCCAATCCTGGGCCAACCTCACTATTGTTGCCATGCTTGATGCTGCCACTTGGCCAATCCATCTCCATGGGGGTCTTCTTCTTTTTCTCTGACCCTCCACCTTACCAAACATGATGTCCTTCTCCAGTGACTGGTCCCTCCTGACAATATGTCCAAATGAGAGACGAAGTTTGGCCATCTTGGCCTCCAAGGAGCATTCTGGCTGTACTTCTTCCAACAAAGATCTGTTGGTTCTTTTGGCAGCCCATGGCACTTCCAATATTCTCTTCCAACACCATAACTCAAAAGCATCAATTCTTCTACCATGGCTTGGGCCAGGTGCACCTTATTCTCAAGCTGACATCTTTGCTCTTCAACACTTTAAAAAGGTCTTGTGTAGCAGATTTGCCTAGTACAATATGTCATTTTTAAGTCTTGACTGCTGCTTCCATGAGTGTTGATGGTTGATCCAAGAAGAATGAAGTTCTTCACGACTTCAATCTTTTCTCCATTGATAAGAATGTTGTTTATGGGTCCAGTGGTGAGGATTTTTGTTTTCTTTACATTGAGATGTAATCTATACTGAAGGCTCTATTGATCTTCATCAGTAAGTATTTTAAGTCCTCTTCACTTTCAGCAAGCAAGGTTGTATTATCTGCATATTGCATTTTGTTAATGAGTCTTCCTCCAATTCTGATGCCACGTTTTTCTTCATATAGCCCAGCTTCTCGGATTATTTGCTCAGCATATAGGTTGAATAAGTATGGTGAAAGAATAAAACCCTGTTGTACACCTTTCATAATTTTAAACTATCCAGTGTTCCCATGTTCTGTTCGAACAACTGCCTCTTGTTCCATGTACAAATTCCTCATGAGCAGAATTAAGTGTTCCAGGATACTCATACTTCACAAAGATGTCCATAGTTTGTCATGATACACATAATCAAAAGCCTTTGCATAGTCAGTAAAGCACAGTTTAACATCTTTCTGATATTCTCTGCTTTTAGTTAGGATACATTGGACATCAACAATGATATCCCTTGTTCCACGGCCTCTTCTGAATCTGGCTTGAACCTCTGGAAGTTCTCTGTCAGTATATGCTTGTAGCCATTTCTGTATTACCTTTAGTAAAAATTTACTCTCATGGGATATCAAAGAGATTGTCCGATGATTTCTGCATTCCGTTGGGTCACCTCTCTTTGGAATGGGCACAAATACGATTTCTTCCAATCAGTCAGTCATATAGTTCTCTTGGCAGATATGAGTGAGTACCTCCTGTGTCACCTCACTTTCTTGAAAGTTTCAATTTTTATTCCAGCAATTCCTGGTGCCCTGTTCTTTACCGATTCCTTCAGTGCACCTTGTATTTCTTCTTTCAGTATCATTGGCTCTTGAACGGTTGAACATCAACCATTTCCTTTTGGTACAGTGACTCTGTGTGAATCATTTAATAATTTGCCCAGAGAACCTTTAAATAATAAAAGTTGAGGCTTGAATGTTTTCTTCAGTTCCCCCAGCTTGAGAAATG
>NW_006408604.1:10132660-10141003 GCF_000296735.1 Chrysochloris asiatica
CATTTTGAGTGCCTTCCAACCTGAGGGGCTCATTTTCTGGCACTGTATCTGACAGTGTTTCTCTGCTATTCATAAGGTTTTCAGTGACTAAATATTTGAAAGTAGTTTGTTACTCCTTCTTCCTAGTCTGTCTTCATCTGGAAGCTCATCTGATACCTGTCCACCATGGGTGACCCTGCTGGTATTTAAAATACAGGTGGCATAGCTTCCAGAATCACAGCAACTCACAAGCCACCAGAGTACGACAAACTGAGAGGAGTGGTGGTGGCTGTCCCTTATTGTCCCAACCATACTGTCCTCTCTTCTTGCCATTCCTATGACATTAATATTCTAAACATCATGTTATCATTTAAATTAGGAAAGTCTTTATTCATAAGTTTAGGTATTATCATCTCTGTTAAGGAAAAGGATTCCTGTTAGTCCATGTTAAAGAAGAAGATTCCTGGGTATTCCAGGGTTCAAATTGACTGCTTCTCTAGGAAGACATGATGGAGAAGTTCAGTGTCATCAACTAAAAGATAACCAGGAGCAGACTGAAACAGATCATCAGTTGGTCACCTGCAAGTTCAGGCTGAAGCTGAAGAAAATTCAAACAGTTCTGTAAGAGCTAAAATATGACCTTGAATGTAACTAACTCACCTGAATTTAGAGACCGTCTCAAGAACAGATTTTATGCATTAAACACTAACCAAAGACCAGAGAAACTATAGGATGACCTCAAGAACATCATACATGAAGAATGCAAAAGGTCACTAAAAAGACAGCAAAGAAAGAAAAGATCAAAATGGTGGTCAGAAGAGACTCTGGAACTTTTTCTTGAATGTAGAGAAGCTAAAGCAACTGGAAAAAATGATAGCATAAAAGAACCAAATAGAAAATTTCCAAGGGTAGCTCCAAAAGACAAAATGAAGTATCACAATGAAAGACCCAGAGTCAGAAAACCAAAAGGTAAGAACAGTGCTCAACATTTCTCAAGCTGAAGCAACAAAAGAATAAATTCAACCCTCAAGTTGCAATATTGTAGGATTCTAAGGGCAAAATATTGAATTTTACAGGAAGCATCAAAAGAAAATGGAAGGACTACACAGAGTCACTGTATCAAGAATTACCATATAAGAATTGATAGTGTTGAAGGAAGAAGCCCAAAAGAACACATTGGTGAAAAGCAAGGTTTTAGGAATTTCTGGAATACAAATTGAAATGTTTCAGCAAACGGATACAGCACTAGAAGCAATCACTCATCTGTTTCAAGAAATTTGGAAGACAGCTACCTGGCTAACCAATCGGAAGAAATCCATATTTATGGCCATTTCAAAGAATGGTGACCCATTGGGTTGCAGAAATTGTTTTAAAATGGCATTAATATTAGATTCAAGTAAAATTTTGTTGCAGCAGTCCATCAATAGGGAGCTACCAGAAATTCAAACCAGATTCGGATGAATGGAATTAGGGATATTATTGCTGATGTCATATGGATCTTACCTGACAGCAGAAAACACCAGAAAGATGTTTACTGGTGCTTTATCGACTATGCAAAGTCATTTGACTGTGGATCATAACAAACTGTGGATAACACTGTAAAGAATGGGAATTCCAGAACCCTTATTTGTGCTCATGTGGAGCCTGTATATAGACCAAGAGGCAGTCATTCAAACAAAATAATTAATGCTAACAAATGGTTTTAAATCATGAAAGATATGTGCCATACCTTTCTATCTGTGTGCTGAGCAAATAATCTGAGAAACTGGATTATATGGAGAAGAATGCAGTATCAGGCTTGGGGGAAGGCTGATTAACAACCTGCAATATGCACATGCCACAATTTGCTTGCTGTTAATGAAGAGGGCTTGAAGCACTGACTGATGAAGATCAAAGACTATAGCCTTCAGTATGGATTGTACCACAATGTAAAATAAATGAAAATGCTCAAAGCTGGACCAATAAATTACATCATAACAAATAGAGAAAAACTTGAAGTTGTCAAAGATTTTCTTTTTCTTGGAAGCACAATCAGTGCTCACAGAAGTAGTGGTCAAATTGAACATTCTGTGGTGGTGGTGGTGGTGGTGGTGGTGGTGGTGGTAGTTAAGTGCTGTTGAGTGGGTTCCAATTCAAACTAACCCAATAGAGAGTTTCCAAGGAGTACCTGCTGGGTTTGACCCACCAAACTTATGGTTAGCAGTCCAGTGCTTATCCTACAGTGTCATACCAGATCTCCCAAAGGATATATGTTGTTATTGTTGTTAAGTGCTGTTGAGTCAGTTCCTACTGATAGTGATAAGGTTTCCAAGGAGCCGCTGGTGGATTTGAACCTTTTGGTTCAAACCAAACTTGCAGTCTAGTGCTTATCCTATACTATTAGATACATCTGTTGCATAAGACCTCTTAAAGTATTAAAAAATAAGATGTCACTTTGAAGACTAAGGTGCACCTACCATGGTATTTTTAGTTGCCTCATATGCATGTGAAAGCTAGACAATGAATAAGGAAGACAGGAGAAAAATTCATGCATTTGAACTATGGCGCTAGAGAAGAATTCTGAAAATGTCTATGGCCTTTCAGAAGAACAAACAAATCTGTCTTGGAAAAAGTACAACCAGAATATTTCTTAGAAACAAGGATAGTGAGATTTCCTCTCTGGTACCATGGGTATATTGTCAGGAAGGACCTATCCCAGGAGAAGGATATCATGCTTGGTACAGTACAACAATGAAAAGTAAATAAAAAAGAGGGGGGACCCCCTTCCACCACCACCAGTAAGATGGATTGACACCGTGACAACAACAGTGGATTTAAACGTAACAATTGCGAGGATGGTGCAGGACTGGGCAGTGTCTTGTCCTGTTGTTCATAGGGTCACTATGAGTTGAAACCAACTCAAAGGCATCTAGCAACAGCATCAAAAAAGGAAGAAAAGGATGGATTTTTCTTCAGCCCTACCTCCAACAAGTGTCTCATAGGCATTATATAAACATTTGATTGATTAGCAAATATTTGATTAAATATTATAAAGAAGCAGTGGTGTGCATGCCTGATAGAAGGATACTATATGGTAATAGCATATGCCAAGTCTACCACTAGTTAGCAGGGCAAGTGTACCAGTAGCTGGATGTAAAGGTATGAAACTTAAGGAACTCAAGAAAATCGTCTGCAGACTGCACACCTGAACTACTCTGTTTCCATGTTCTTCTTGGATTTTCATTTTCTTGGTATGTTATGAAGTGTTAATTTTCTTTGAGGTTACCTTATAGTCCATTAACTTTTCCTTTCATTTAGTGCAGTCTATTTTATCCTGTAATCTTCCTGACCTTCTCACCATCTGGATCTCTGTTCCTACATGTTTGCCTTCTTTCACATTGTAATTGTTTTGATCATAGACCGACCTCCCAGATTCTCTGAGTTTGTCCTTATAGATTCTCTGAGATTCTCTTGCTTGGTCTTGCCATTTGGTCTTGCCCAAATTGTTGGCTCCGGGCTGCCGAGCCTGGGCAGATTCTAAAGTATGAGATTTCCTACTTCTGCTACAAGTTCCACTAGCTATAAGCCTTCAAACTTTTTAAATATTCCTAGATATGTGGTTCAGAGTTTTGGAGCTCTGCCCCGAACCCCCTTCACCTAGTATTCTGTGGTTTTGCTGACAGCTAACGTCACTACACCTCTACCCTATCCACTGTTAAGCTCCGCCTTCTTCCTGGACTACTCTGATCATTCTCTGCTTTCCAATTATACAGGATATGTAGATGATTCCAATGGGAGCTGCAGAGGTGATTAAAGGAGGCTTGAGATTGCATGGGGCCATATGCAGGTTTACTTACCAGCTGTGCCCTTAGACAAATTACTTAATTTCTCTACCCCTTAATGATTCTATTGGTAACATGGAGAGAGTAATAGACTTTATTACTTCATAGAGAGATGAGGACTAATTGACATGCATATGCAGCACCTAGCACAATGTAAGCAACGATTAAAGATTGTACTGTTGTTGTTAAGTGCCATTAAGTTGATTCCAACCCAGAGTGAGCTTTTTAGGGTTTCTGCGCAGCAACTGGTAAGTTTGAACCACCGACCTTGCAGTCCAAACCAACTTTGCAGTCCAGCACATTAACCCACATTGCCACACCAGGAACTATAAAAAACAAAAAAGAACACAGAGGGAGGTGGTTTAGCTTCAGGAAGAAAAGGCTGATCATGAGTTTGGCAATTATTTTTACACACAGGTAATGGCAAACCATCACCCGTCTTTCATCAGCTTGTTTCACTTCAATAAAAAAATGTGATGGCTTATTTTGTGCCCTTGCCCAAGTAGTTCATGAAAACCAAAAGGCATAATCTTCAGGATGACAGAATCAGAATAGATATACATAGAGAAGAGTTTCTGAAAATCAGGATTGCTGAGTTCATTGACCTATGAAACTGAAGAAAATTGTGGAATTATCTGAAAAAACTTAAAACAGTCTAATTTCATCTAGCCCTAAAATGGTTTAACTGTGATCCTATTTTGAGCTGGGTTGGAGTCCTAGTGTGGTATGCTGTAGGATATGCACTGGACTTCAAATTGCAAGGTCAGTAGTTCAAACCCAGCAGTCACTCCTTGGAAACGTTATACAGGGTTACTATGAGTCAGAACTGACTAGACAGTGGTTAACAACAACAACACCACTCTGGTGGTGTTGTAGGTTAGGCATTGGATTGCTAACTGCAAGGTCATAAGTTCAAATCCACCAGCTGCTCTGTGAGAGAAAAATGAGGCTGTCTATTCCCATAAAGATTTGTAGTTTTAGAAACTATATAAGGTTGCTGTGAGTCAGAATTGATTCTGAAGAAACAGTGGGGTTTGGGATCTTATCAATGTATTCTGGTTAATATCTATTCTTTGGACTCTGGCTGACTTTATTTAACAAAGAGTTGAAGTTATACAAGATGAACATATCAGTGCCTTTCAGCAAAATGTGCCATGAGGAAAACCCCTATTTTGTTTTGTTATCATGGATCAAAATCCACATCCAGCTAATGTGTGCCCTATAGCTTCAGGTGAGCTGGTTTATTGCTATTTCTATAAGTAATGAGATGGTATGGAAGACTTATGCTTGTCTGTGTTGATTCATCTGTAGGAAGATGCCCCATTGTAAGGAGTCTAGATTAGTAATTAATAAATGCTGGCATCTAATTGTTACAATGGCTTTGTACTTGAGAAGCTATTGAGTGTAAATGGAAGGATAAACCCTGAGCTTTGTCTATTTGCAATGCTAGTTGCTAGTTTTTTGTGTTTTTTTTTTTCAAAAGAGATCATTTTGTGCTTGCATATTTTTACCGCAGAAAAGAATCCAGTTGAAGTGCTATATATGGTAGAAACATTGGAGACCCCTGAGTGTGGTTTACTAGCAAACAAATAAACCATCCTCAAGACCAGAATAAATAAGTAGGTCAGTCTTTTGCTTGTAAAGCCTCTTGTTTCTGGGAGAAATCTTGCCAACTTTGATACCTCTCTGAAGTGATTGTTGCTGCTCATTTCACACGACCTATCCCTGGAGTCAAGTTGAGATATTGACAGCAATTCAGCTGCCCAAGGCCCAAATGGCAGGACAGAAACACTGGTTGATTTAAGGATGTAGGCCAGTTAGGACATGCCTAAGGGTTCTTGATCTATGTAACTAGGATGATGGGACAAATGAGGCAAAGGAAGAGGAAATCATAGCCTGAGCAATAAGATGGCTTCCAGGGATATGGTTGGGATAGTACTGAGAACTCAGGGGAGTCTAGCTGCTCTGGAGAGAGTGATTCTTGACTATGTTCAAGCTGGAGTCACAGTGTTCTGTACCTTCTAAACCAATTACTCTTTCTTTGTGTGGATAGAGAAGTATGGTCAAGATTGTGTGGTTAGAAAAGTAGTTCTAGTATGGTTATTCCTGTTTTAGGTTTGGAGCTGGATGTTGATTCTAACACGTTGTGTTACACTCTCAGTAAGAGTATGTCCATTCCCACTGGGGTGAAGGCGAGAGAAAATGAAGAGTAAGCAGTAGAAACACTGAACTTGCAAATACCCATTTTAGTGCTAATAACTCGAAGTCATTGTAAAAGTAAGAGCTGAATGAGTCTCAGAAAGCAGAGCAATTTTCAGAACAAAGAAAATCTGAACAAAATTTGAATGTAAACAAACACTTACTGGATACCATTTTCATTCTACTGCAGGCCAGACATAATGGTATTTTAGCAGTAGGTCTAGGGAAGGTCAGAGAGCTGGAAAGGCTGTCTTAACCCTGCTATGGGGCTGCTTATCACAGGGTGGAGGCCAACAAGCTATGATTAACCTATTTAAGACCAAGCAAACTCTGGTAGCGTAGTGGTTATGAATTGGGCCGCCAATCTCATGGTCAACAGGTCGAAACTACTAGCTGTTCTACAGGAGAAAAATGAGGCTTTCTGCTCCTGTAAAGATTTACAGCCTTGAAAACCCTGTACAGTGTCGCTTTGAGTCGGAACCAACTCCACGGCACATAACAACAACAACAAACCACTCAATGCATTTCTGACTGGTGTGGGTATGCAGGGGTTTGATACAGTAGTGAACAAAGCAACACAAGGGTGTTGGCACTAATAATGCATAATGACATCACTGTTAACAGAATGGGAGGTTTTTAATATCTTAGCCGACATATGCTATAGGGAACAAAGACCCACACTAAGGACTTCGGCACCTTGTCAGGGACTGCAGAATACCTGGAGGTTCTGTGTAGCCTTCGTCACCCAGTAGAGATTGGAATAAAATTAAACTGAAGGAGCAGTTTATTCCTGTGAATTGGGGACATGGTGAAATTCTTAGGAAGGAAGGATTCATCTGGGTGGGTATGAATGCATCCAGTCAAGCTCTACCAGGTGCACTTAGTACTATACTAGCTCAGTCAACTTGATCAGTCCTGATTCAAAAACTGGAAGGCAGTGCTTGGTGCCTGAAGTTGCCTATAAAAGGTGCTCTGGTGATGTCATGATTAAAGCACTCCACTGCTCACCCAGAGGTCAGCAGTTTGAATCCTGCAGCTGCTCTGTGGGAGAAAGATGTGGCTGTCTATGCACATAAAGATTGTTGCTGTTGTTAAGTATCATCAAGTCAGTTCTGACCCATAGCGACCCTATGTAGAGTTTCCAAGCAGCGGCGGCTGCTGAGTTTGAACCTCCAACATGATCGAGAGGGGTGGAGACAGGCAGGCACTGGCAAGTGGAGGATTTTTTTTTTTTTTTTAAATCTGCCTATATGCAATTTTATTTTCATTTCTGGAGTCCTTCAAAATGCATTTTCTCTTTTTAGACCCAGGACCAAATTGGTTTGAGGAGATGTGAATAAATTCAAAACCTCTTTGATTATGAACAGCCATACTTCATTGTAATATGAGGAAGTCATGATCAGTTTTGTAATCTAGAGACCTAGGAACAGTGATCAATGGAAGTTTACTGTGAAGAATTGTCTCAGAAAACTCCTTCCAGTCCATTGGAGCCAATGACCTGATAACTAGAACCAAAGGAGCTTGATTGATCCAAATCTGAAATCCAATCGTACTTTTTTTTTTTTTTTTTTCTCCTTAGGAAGCAGGGATCAACGAAAAAGGAAAAAAGGGCTCTGTTTTCCACAGATCTCTTGAGGAGACCCTTGCATATAAACACAATCACAGTATCTAGAACCTGGGCTTCTGTTATTTTTGACAACAAATGAGAGACTAGCACCCATAGTTGAGTCAAATATGAAATGTCTTTTCTACCCTTCCCCTCTCCTGGGCACCTCTTTCTTTTCACTAGTGTATGAACCCGATGTTCTCATTAAATGCCTATGAAGAGCTGGAAATGTTAATTTCTTTGAAGCGAATGCCACAACATCTTTACTCTGAACAAAAAGCACTTAACCCCGTTCTTTAATAAAAATCACATTTCTTTTGTGGGCTCTACCCTTTTGACTTAAGCAGAAAGATTTTCTCTTTTGTAAGCTCTGCCCTTTCAACTTTATCAGAAAGATTTTTATGATATAAGAATGTTATGGACTTAGTATTTCATCCCTAATAATATTAACAATAATAAAAGTTCTGTTTTCCTATGATTACTATGTTTATTTTTATGCTGCCTCCCCTTCCCCCACATAAACTATCTAAATCCATAGTGATGATGGTCACATTTGACTTCTAGAAAATTTGTTTAGATAAATTGAGTCTGATAGTGATAAGCCTGGTACCTAGCTAATGCTTAGTTTAGTATGGTTGCTGTCTTTTTCTCTACAAAGTTACCTTCTTTCTTTCTTTTACTGTAACTGTTCCCCAGACTTCTTCCCTTGTTGTTGTTGTTGTTATGTGCCATCGAGTC
>NW_006408604.1:10141533-10154318 GCF_000296735.1 Chrysochloris asiatica
TGAATCCTGCAGCTGCTCTGTGGGAGAAAGATGTGGCTGTCTATGCACATAAAGATTGTTGCTGTTGTTAAGTATCATCAAGTCAGTTCTGACCCATAGCGACCCTATGTAGAGTTTCCAAGCAGCGGCGGCTGCTGAGTTTGAACCTCCAACTTTAAGGTTCAAACAGACTTGCAGTCCAACACATTAACCCACAGCACCACACAGCCTTGGAAATCCTATGGGGCAGTTCTATCACCTGTCTGATTGCTACTTGGAGTGGACCCAACAACAGGGGGTTGCTTATAACCCTCCAGGAGCTGTATAATGGTCTCTGGGATCTGAAATATGAAGAGCCTTGTAGATAACTCTCAATGTCAATAGTTTGATTCTCAGTGTGGAAATCTGATGACTGGAACAAGTTCAGGAGGGAGACTCAGTAAAGGAAGAAAAAGAGGCACAATTTAAAGACAAAGCAAGATGTCTTCCAAAAGAACCCTTTACCACAAGGATACTGGGTTCTTCTGGAGTTGTTTTAGTTATCCAGATGACTTCTGTTTGTGGATTACTAAAAACCCAGTGCTCTCCTTTCTATGCAAAGATTTAAAGAGAAGAATGGTCTGGCATTTAACAAGCAGGGACGATCATGATTCTCTACCAGTAAGATTCCATTGTGAGTTTTGGACATAATATTTCTGATTAATAGTAGGCTGCAGAACATCAAAACAACAAAAACCTAACACTGTCGAAGCCAACCCTATCTGCCTCTAGCCTTGTTGTTGTTGTTAAGTGCTGTTGAGTTGGTTCTGACTCATAGCAACCCTGAATAAGGTTTCAGAGGAGCAGATGGTGGGTTTGAACTGTCTGTCTTGTGGTTAGCAATTCAGTGCTAATCCTACAGCACCACACCAGGAGTTTTGATGTTGTTAAGTTCCATCAAGTTAGTTCTGACTCATAGTGATCCTCTATAAGGTTTCCAAGGAGCAGCTGGTGGGTTTGAACCACAGACCTTGAATTCCAAACTGACCTTGCAGTCCAGTGCTTTAATGCCACAGTGCCACACCAGGAGGCTTGTTGTTGTTGTCGTTAGGTACCATCGAGTTGGTACCAACTCATAGAGACCCTGTGTACAACAGAACAAAACACTGCCTGGTCCTGAGCCAACCTCACAATTTTTGCCACGCTTGAGTCCATTGATGCTGCCACTTGGCCAATCCATCTCGCTGGGGGTCTACCTCTTTTTCTCCGACCCTCCACCCTACCAAACATGATATCCTTCTCCATCAACTGGTCCCTACTGACAATATGTCCAAAGTATGAGAGACGAAGTCTGGTCATCTTGGCCTCCAAGGAACACTCTGGCTGCACTTCTTCCAACACAGATCTGTTTGTTCTTTTGGCAGCCCATGGCACTTTCAATATTCTCCTCCAACACCATAACTCAAAAGCATCAATTTTTCTATGATCTTCCTTATTCACTGTCCAACTTTCACATGCATTTGAAATATTAAAATTATTGAAAATAAGTTATTGAAAGTACCATGGCTTGGATCAGGCAGACCTTAATCCTTAAGCTGACATCTTTGCTCTTCAACACTTTGAAAAGGTCTTGTGCAGCAAATTTGCCTAATGCAATACATCATTTGATTTCTTGACTGCTGCTTCTGTGAGAATGGTATGGAAGCAGAATTTCCAGTTGCCAAAGGAAGTGGTCTCCTGGGATGAGTTCAAAAAGAAAATGCTTTCCATTATTTTGAGTGAGGAAAGAGTTTTTTCTCACCCATATTCTGTTTCTACTCTGTGTTCAGTGTGAAAAGAGTAAAGAAGGAATAACCAGGAGTTCTTTTCTGGGCCAGGCATAACCCTGACTTCCCAGCCCACCATTCCACACTAGTCTTCTAGAGCTGGTGGTAGTGGAGAAAGTTTTCTGTGAGGAATTTCAATTTTGCAGCAGTCATAGATCCTCCTGAAGTCCAAATTTAAAAGAACAGGAAGATTTCCTCTATTCATATAAAAAGAGAAGGAACTAAGAGAGAAATCAGATTTATCCAATGTTAAACTATTTTAATATAGTTTAACAAGATCACATTCCCTACTATAATAGTCAAGTTGTATAGAGTTCACCTGCATTCAATATTGCCTTGCTCATCATCAAATATAAGAAGTGTCTGCTCTGTAGAAATTGGGTCCCCTTTCCACCTCTTACCATCCTTGTAACCACCAAAGAATGTTTTCTCTGTGCGTACCTCTTCTTTTATTTTTATAAAAGATTATACAATGTTTTTCCTTTTGTGGTTGATTTATTTCACCCAGCTTAATGTTTTCCAAATTCATCCACTTTATGTTTTGTGAACTCCTCATTTTTCTTTACAATTGTATGTTATTTCATTGTATGTATTTGTTTATCCAGTTATTTGATGGTGGGCACATAAGTTATTTACATATTTTTGTTCTTGTGAATAATGATATAATGAACATAGTATACATATATCTATTCGTGTCACTGTTGTGATCTCTAGGGTATATACTTGTTAGATGCCATTGAGTTGGTACCAACTCATAGCGACCCTCTATGCACAACAGAAGGCAACACTGCTTTGTCCTGTACCATCCTTAAAATTGTTGCCACACTTGAGCCCATAGATGCTGCCACTGTGCCTATCCATATCACTGGGGTCTTCCTCTTTTTCTATGACCCTCTACCTTACCAAACAAGAGATCCCTCTTCAGTGACTGGTCTCTCCTGACTATAGGTCCGAAGTATGAGAGACGAAGTCTGGTCATCCTGGCTTCCAAGGAACACTCTGACTATATTTCTTCCAACACAGATCTGTTTGTTCTTTTGGCAGTCCATGGTACTTTCAATATTCTCCTCCAACACCATAACTCAAATGCATCAATTCTTCTAGGGCCTTCCTTATTCAGTGTCCAACTTTTGCATCCATATGAGGCTATTGAAAATACTTTGGTTTGCATCAGGCACACCTTAGTCCTCAAACTGACATCTTTGTTCTTTAACACATTAAAGAGGTCTTGTGCAGCACATTTGTCCAATGCAATACATCATTTGATTTCCTGACTGCTGCTTCCATGAGAGTTGATTGTTGATCTGAGCAAAATGAAGTCTTTGACAACTTCAATCTTTTCTCCATTTATATGGGTGTTATTTATTGGTCCAATCGTGAGGACTTTTGTTTTGTCTACATTGAAGTGCAACCCATACCGAAGTCTGGTCTTTGATTTCATCAATAAGTATTTTAAGTCCTCTTGACTTTCAGCAAGCAAGGTTATATCATCTGCATATTGCAAGCTGTTAATGAGTCTTCCTCCAATCCAGATGTCATGTTTTTCTCCATATAATCCAGCTTCTCAAATTATTTGTTTAGCACACAGATTGAATAAGTATGGTGAAAGAATACAACCCTGGCACACATCTTTCCTAATTTTAAACCGTTCAGTGTTGGGCTTTTTTTTTTTTTTTTGAGGAAACACCACACAATTTTCCATAGTGGTTATATCATTTTACAATCCATCTAGCAGTGAATCAGGGTTCCAGTGTACTCACAACCTTGGTGGTGGTGGTTATGTGCCATGGAGTCGGTTCTGACTCATAGCGACCCTATACAGGGTTTCTGAGGCTGTAAATCTTTACGGGAGCAGAAAGCCTCATCTTTCTCCTACGGAACAGCCGGTAGTTTCAAACTGCTGACCCTGAGGTTAGCATCCCAATTCGTAACCACTATACTGCCAGAGCTCCTTACCCACAACCTTGCTTGGCATTAAATGTTTTTTGTTTTTTTGATACAATCTTTAACATATTTTGAGTTACTTTTTACGTGAGACATGCTCTTTTTGTTAAGTGCTGTCAAGGCAGTTCTGACTCACAGTGACCCTGTATATGGTTTCTGAGGTGTGCCTGGTGGGTTTCAATTGCTGACCTTGGGGCTCAAACTGACTTTACTGCCCAATGCATTACCCTGCAACGCCATCCTGTTTAATTTTTCTGCAACTGGAAATCCAGTTTTGCAAGCATTATTTATGAAACAGCCTGATTCTTCCCTATTGAATTCTGAGTAGTTGTCAAAGTTCAGTTACCCATAAATGGATGGATTTATCTCTGAGATTTCAGTTCTATTGCATTGACAGTCTATGTATCTGCCATCAAACTAGTACCAAGCTGTTTTGATTACTGTGGGTGTATGATTTGTTTTGAAATTGGGAAGTGTGAAACCTCCTACTTTGTTCTTCTTCAGTGTTGCTTTGGCTATTTCCTTTCCATGTGAAGTTGGTAATCAGGTTTTCCATTTCAGTAAAAAATGATGTAGGAGTTTGGTTCGGGATTATATTACATCTATATATTGCTTTGGGTGTTATTGATATTTTTACAATGTTAAGTCATCCTATCCATAAGCATGGAATTTTCTTCCATTTGTGTAGGTCTCTTAGTTTCTAATCGGGCTGCGAACTGCAAGGTCAGCAGTTCGAAACTACTAGCTGTTCTGCAGGAGAAAGATGAGGCTTTCTGTTCCCATAAAGATTTACAGCGTCTGAAACCCTGTACAGGGTCGCTAAGAGTCAGAACCGACTCCAAGGCACATAACAACAACAACTCTGTTTCTAGCAGTGGTGTTTTACAGTTTTCATTGTATATGTCTTTAAAATCCCTAGTTAGATTTATTCTTAGATATATTATCCTTGTGGGGGCTATTGATTGGTAGTGGTATTTTTTTCTTAATTTTATTTTTGGGGCTTCTCCTTGTTAGTATAAAGGAATTCAGCTGGTTTTTATGTGTCTGTCTTGTATTTGACACTTTAATGAATCTTTTTATTAATTCTAATAACTTTCTAGTAAAATCTTTTTATTTCTATGTATGTTGTTGTTAAGTGCCATCGAGTCAGTACCGACCCATAGCAACCTTATACATAGCAGAACGAATGTATAGGATGATGTTATCTGTGAATAAGATAGTTTAGAAGTCTTTCTTTACAATTTGGATGCATTTTATTTCTCTTTCTTGTCTTATTGCTCAGGCTAGGACATACAGTGTATAATAAGAGTGGTAATATTTTACAATATTGAATAAAAGTAGTGATAGTGTGAAATTCTGTTATACATTTCCCACCTTTTGATTGGGATACTTCTATAGAATTCTTGACCTAAATTTTCACTATTGGTAGCTGGGCACCATCTATTTTTTTCTGGTCTTGTGGCTAAGGAAACTATTATACATGGAAACTGAGGAATGAAGAAAGCATATCCAGGAGTGAATGATTAACTATGTCAAATGCTACTTATAGGTAAAGATGACTGTGTATTAGTATTAGAGTTAGTAGTATCAATATTGCCACTGCCTTTCATAGAGAACTTTCATTGGAGGATTGTTGTTGTTAAGTGCTGTTGAGTCAGTTCTGACTCATAGCCACCAGTATAGGTTTTCCAAGGAGCAGCTGGTGAGTTTGAAACACCGACCATATGGTTTAAACTGACCTTTTGATCCAGTGTTTTGTGCACACTAGGACTCCCATTGGAGGATAGAGGTATTAAAAAAAAAAAAAAAAAAGGATGAGGCTGTGGAGACCAATAGGATTAGAGATAAGGATGTGGTGGGGGAAAGGTGGAGCCATATCCACTTTATCCTTTCTTATTCTTACCACAAGCCAGCTTTCCTCACAAAATATCTAGCAGTATCTTTAGAAGCTCAGTTATAGTTGTTGGAGAATTTAAAAAAGAAGTCTGTTGTGTTATTAAGTGCTGTTGCGTTGGTTCTGACTCATAGCGACCCTATATAGGTTTTTGGAGAAGCAGTTAGTGAACCTCTGACCTTACAGCTCAAACCAACCTTATGGTCTGGTACTTATCCTACAAACGCCACACCAGGACTCCAAAAGAAGCCTAAGAGACTGGAAAGGGGCCCTGGTAGCATAGTGGATTACGAGTTGGGCTGCTAACTGTAAGGTCAGCAGTTTGAATCTACTTGTTGCTCTACAGGAGAAAGATGAGACTTTGTATTCCCATAAAGATTTACAGCCTTGGAAGCCCTATATAGGGTTGTTATGAGTTGTAACCAACTCAGTGGCACACAAGCACAACAACCACCAAGAGACGGAGGGTCAGGTTGACATTTAATAGGTTGGTTTTCTTTTAAACTCAGTCTCATTAGCATGGGCTCATTTGCTTAGATCCCATGGGTTGTTGTGTGTTTTTTTTAAGGCTACCTCTCACTATGTATTTGAATCAGCTGTAGTTTCAACTGTCGATGGAACTTTGCGTGTATCAAGAACCTCCTTTTAATAAGATATGTTAATTTATCACAAGATAGTCAGGATGCCTTTATCCTAAGCCTGCACATCTTAAGGTATATTTGAATGCTTTTGTTGCTCTACTATATCTACTAGGTTGTAGGCACTACACTGAAAATAATATGTTTCATTTGAGAATTCTAAGAATCCTCTTTGGCACTGTGGATAACAAGTAAAAGAAATGGGTATTTCTTTAGGGGAATTGTCCTATCATTGGCTGTCCTTTCTTGTTGTGGTTCTTTGTAGGCCTCTGGAAAGTCTTTGAATAATTAAGTTTTTGTTGTCCTGGATTCCTATAATAACCTAAGGACAAGGTCAGCTGAGCCTGTAGAAGTCTTAGAAAAGTCTGGTCATAGTGTGGAAAGAACATAAACTTTATAATTATTCTCTTCTGAATTCCATTCCCATACTCACCCATATTTGATGCCTCCTTATATCAAATCAAGTCTATTCAGTTCAGTTCCTATAGTTTATTCTAGTCTATTGTGACTCATAGTAACCCTATAGAACAGAATAGAACTGCTCCATAGGGTTTCTGAGTCAGAACCGACTTGATGGTACTTAGCAACAACAATGATAATAGAGTTTCTGAGAAGATGAATCTTTTTTTTTTTTTAAGATCAGTCTTTACAGGAGTAGACAGCCTTATCTTTCTCCCATGGAGATGCTGACAGGTTTGAGCTATCAACTCTTTGGTTAGCAGCTCATTGCTTAATCCTTTGCTTCATCAGTGCTCACAGGTTAAAGGGCATGGTCCTCCAGATGTAAACTCTGTAACAGACTTCAGATACCAGCCATAAGTTTGGGGATTCCTACAGCACTTCTTTTGTCTGCTGGCTACAAATTTAGGGGTTCCTTCTCCTCCTCAGGATGTCAGTTGTAAGCTTAGCTATTCTTAGGACCCCTCACATCTGACCTTTTGGCTCCCACTACTCTCTTGGGTTCAGTTACTGACTAGAATAACGCCCAGAACTCAGGAATGATATATACTTTCAATTATAGTTTTATTAAAGCAAAAAAAATAAACATGAAGAGACACATAAGACAAGATGTGGAAGGGTTCCCACATGGCACTTCGATGACTCAAAAAGGGACTTGCTGCCCTCCTTTGAGAATAAATGTTTATCACCAACAAAGAAATCATGGAGCTTCCATGCCTAGAACCTTTACTGGGGCCTCATTAAGTAGGCACAGTGAATTGAATCATTGGTCATATGGTGGAACTCAAACCCTAGGCCCCCTCCTCTGACGTCAGGCCCATATATAATGCAGTTTTTCCTGCCTGGCCACTCCTACCCAAGAGTTACCTTACTAACATAAACCCTCAGATTTAGAGAACTTATATATAAAAAAAGACATTATAATCACAGAGAAAATTCTAAGGCTTTAGAGGTTTTTCTCAAGAACCAAGTACAAAGATCAAATTCTTGGGGTAAAGTTAATTGCAAACCCACATCCACTCTCTCTACTTTTCTGAATCCTGTGCCCTATATATGTTTGAATCAAGGGAGGGAACTATGATAAACACAATTATGCCAAAATAGGAAGAATCACCCCCAAATGCCCAAGCATCTACTTTTTCATTCTGGGTAGCTCTCATTCTGGGAGACGTGAAAAGTTAAATCCATGCAGAGTGAACCAGACTGTGGCAGAGCCAAGGGATTGGCATCTTTTATTGCTGAATCAAGGTAGTTGGATACCAGCTGGATATTTTCCAACCTCTGTTTTTTAAAAATACTGGGTCTCCAAAAAATACTCAGCTGTACAACCATATAGATCCTAAATTTAAAAATCATCATATAATTTTGTTAAAAGCCCCCAGTCTCTTGTAATTACACTAGAGTTCTGCTCTGCCCTTTTGGGGAAGACTAGCATACGTTTGTTACTTGAGTTGCTCTAATATGGAAATGAGCCATTAGGTAGAAGATAGGGGCATTGACTAAAAAGAGAGATACCATGACTCAGGAGGAAATCGGGAAAAAATGGGCAGAGAGAGGAAGACAAGGCTGAGGGTGTCTTCATTTCGTGATCTCAGATTCTTCTAGCTATAAGGTGGGGAGATAACATGGCTTAACAGCTCAGAACAGCAGGTGAAATACAGCCCAAACTGGGAAAATTCAAAATGGCTTCTCCTTCAAAAGGAGAGAGTAAATGGAAAATTCTCAGAATCGACAGAGGAGGCTTAATACACAAGCCAGACTGAGATCTGTGGTTATTTTATAGGTAAGACAAAGAGCAGTATTCTATATGTTCTAAAATAGAGCGTAATCATATAGGTCTTTTAACTTCTCTCCTAGATAACTATTTGAATCTAACCCTAACTTGTACAACTCATTATCATAGAAGAAACTAGAAATCAAACTACATGTGTTATTAACAACTATAGAAATGACTGCTAACTGGGCAGCTAATGCAAAGTCGATGATTCAAACCCACCAGCCACTCCATGTGATTAAGACGAGGTTGACTGCTTCCATAAAGAGTCTTGGAAACCCTATGGAGTATTTCTTCTTCTGTATTCTATAGGGTTGCTGTAACTTGATGGCAGTGAGTTTTGTTACTGTTATCTTCATAGAAAACCTACTGACCCAATCTTATATTCATATTCATACCTGAGTACCACCACTGCTGGGCCAGTGTACCTATACTACTTCCATGGGCTAGATTTAAGGGTAGATTGATGACATTTTGGAGTATTCACATTGTGGTTGAGTAATAACCATCTGTTATTGAGAAATCAAAAAAGCTTAGAGAATGGAAGAGAAAGAGAGTATGTGTGTGTGTGTGTGTGTGTGTGTGTGTGTGTGTGTGTGTGTAACTCAATGTATCAGCAAAATCTGACCTGAACTGACATGAGGCTATTAAGAGTTTTTATCCATTTTATGTGATTCATCAGATATTTTGTTGCTGAAGTTGATTTTTAATGCTCTCTGAGGCTCAGCGGTCCTAAGAATCAGATATTGTTGTTGTTGTTGTTAGCTTTGGGTTTTAGCTTCCAACTCATGAAGTCCTGATGTGAAATTGTAAGATAAGCCCTGGACTGCTAACCACAAGGTCGATGGTTCAGACCCATCAGCTGTTCTTCAGAAACCCTATACAGGGTCTCTGTGAGTTGGAACCCACTCAATAGCACTTAGCAACAATACAACAATAGCATGGTGACACAATTCACAATGCAACAAAATGCTGCCTGGTCCTATGCCATCCCCATGATCAGTTATGGATCAGACTGTTGCGATTCACAGGGTTTTCAGTGGCTGGTTTTCAGAAGTAGATTACCAGGCCTTTCTGCTTCTGCCATCTTATTCTGCATTTTGCTGAAACCTATTTAGCATCATAGCAGTACACAAGTCTCCTCTGATAGACAGGTGGTGGCTGCACAGCAACTGGGCACATGGCTGGGAATTGAACCCTTGTCTCTTGCATGGAAGACAAGAATTCTACCATTGAACCACCAGTGCTCCCCAGAAATAGTATTGTTGTTGTTGTTAAGTGCCGTTCAGTCGATTCCAATTCATAGCGACCCTGTATAGGGTTTCCAGTGAAAAGCTGGTGGATTTGAACTGCTGACCTTGTGGTTCACAGTCCAATTTTGATCCACATAGAGGGCTTATAAGCCTATGTTGATTGTCTCTGTCGTTTAGGAGATGGTGTCAATAAGGAAGGCATTACAGTGTTTGTAATTCAAACATAATTGATCTTAATGGTGTTCTGTAAAAAAGTAAATGAACAGAAACCTTTGTATCCATTGTTTTTGAAACTGTCTCTTACCATCTTTGGTTTGATTTTTCTCTCTCTTTGTCTTCTGTTTTGTTTTTAAACGTTCACTGTTCTAGGATGAATCCTCCATGTTCTTCCAGTTTGGCCCATCAATTGAACAACAAGCTTCTGTGATGCTCAACATCATGGAGGAGTATGACTGGTACATCTTTTCTATCGTCACCACCTACTTCCCTGGATACCAGGACTTTGTCAACAAGATTCGCAGCACCATCGAGAATAGCTTCGTGGGCTGGGAGTTGGAGGAAGTTCTCCTGCTGGACATGTCCTTGGATGATGGAGATTCTAAGATCCAGAACCAGCTTAAGAAACTCCAAAGCCCCATCATTCTCCTTTATTGTACGAAGGAAGAAGCTACGTACATCTTTGAAGTAGCTAACTCAGTAGGGCTGACTGGTTATGGCTATACATGGATTGTCCCGAGTTTGGTGGCAGGGGATACAGACACAGTGCCCTCGGAGTTCCCCACTGGGCTCATCTCTGTATCGTACGATGAGTGGGACTACGGCCTTCCTGCCAGAGTGAGGGATGGAATTGCCATAATCACCACCGCGGCTTCTGACATGCTTTCTGAACACAGCTTCATCCCCGAACCCAAGAGCAGTTGCTACAACACCCATGAGAAGAGAATCTACCAGTCCAATATGCTGAATAGGTGAGTGTGCAACAGAGGGTACATTGATGGGAAAGGTCGGAGGAGATCTTCAGAGAATGGGCTTGATGGTGTAGAAACTGGGAAGGGCAACTCAAGATGGTAGCAGTTTGGAGGCTGACCTTTGAGATGGCAGTTGTTAACAATGATGGTAGGAGTGTTTCAAATTCAAATCTTGCTGTGCTGTGTTCCTAGGTTAAGAAAAACAGCAATAACACAAGCAACATTATACTTACTGAGTACTATGACCTAGATGCTACTCTAAATTTTGTATATCTGATGCTATTTAATGCTTAAAACAACAACCCTTTTAGGTAGGATTTAAAATATGTTTTCATTTTACCATATAAGAGAACAAGGCTATTGGGGAATGAGTCCAAAGCCATACTACAGGTAAGTGGTTCGGCTAGGATTGAACCCCAGGGTATCAGACCACCAGCTACTTTATCACTATGCAGTTGACTTTGGAGCAAGGGAGAACCAATCCATTTAACCTATGAAATGTTATCTTGCTGTTAGGGAATGGAGAATAGGTCTGTAGCTATCTCAGGAGATTTTTTTCCCTTAAAGGAAGTGACTTGATTTGGATCTCAGAACCTATTCTTCCTCTCGCTCTTGCTCCTTTAAATCAATGGAAGCAACTTTCAGCTGATGCTTTGACCTCACTTCACCTCTTATAACACAATCACTATTGTTGCACAGCATCCTACGGGTATAGTGGGACTGTGTGGGGTAGATGATTCCGTACTCTGCTTTTGTGGTTTATCACCTGTATAAACCTTCTATATATGCACAAAGTAAAAATTCAAACAATACAGACAGCATAACGAAGAAAGTGAAAAATCACTCTAAATCTGACTAACTGAAGATAGTCATCATTGAAATAATTAGTGAACATCCTTCCAGACATCTCTTTGTGCACATAGACATATATGGATATTGTTACTGTTATAAAGTGCATTGAGTCAGTTCTGACTCATAACCACCCTATATATGGTTTCTGAGACTTTAAATCTTTGCAGGAGCAGAAAGCTTCATTTTCCTTGTGCAGAGCAGTTAGTGAGTTTGAACCATCAACCTTGTGGTTTGCAGTCCAGTGTTTATCGTACAGTGCCACCATGCTCCTATATGGATATGTTGCTGTTACGTGACTTCAAGTCAGTTCTGACTCTTAGCGACCCTGTAAATTTAACTATAGATGCTATTCAGTAACTGCCTTTCTTTCATTTAACAATATGTTTTGGAGATCTATATAAAATGTTTTATGAACTGTATCAGACATATATGGACCCTGGGGTGGTGCTCTAGGATAAGCAGTGAGGTCAACAATTCAAATCCACAAACCAGCCATTGTCAGAAACCCTATTCTGGGATCTCTATTCTGGAGCTCTATGATCAGAAGCAACTCAATTGTATACAGCAGCAACAATAACATAGCAGACATATAGAAATGCATTCTGGAAAATGTAATGCAGTCTCAGCCACCATTTAGCTAAAGAACAAAACATTAAAATGTGTATTCCGGGAACGTTAAAGTACATGCAGTAAAGTTGTTTCCTACTTATTCTTGATTAACTTCTAAAAGAGAGTTGGACTATAGTCTAGGCTAACTTCTTTAGGGTTGAATCCAAACCCAGTCTTTTCTTTAGCTGTATCTGTGATCCAATCCTCATATTCTCACACCTATTCTTAGTTGTTAAACCTTTTTTGGGGAAGACTTTATTAGTTTTCCTTTGATATCTCTGGTAGTTTCTTTCAGGCTTCCTCTACCCCTTTCTTAAACATGAGGGGACTTCAAAAAGTCCTTGATAAAATTCCATTATCTTTTCATTTCCTTTTTCCATAAACTTTTTGAAGTCTAATAATATGGTGCCTCTCAGGATTCTGTTCTACACCCTCTTCTCTTTTCCTCCATGGTCAAGGATGTCATTGTTGTTGTTAGGTGCCATCGAGTCAGTACCAACTCATAGAGACCCTATGCACAACAGAACAAAACACTGCCTGGTCCCGGGCCAACCTCACAATTGTTGCCATGCTTGAGCCCATTGATGCTGCTACTGTGCCAATCCATCTC
>NW_006408604.1:10154978-10176450 GCF_000296735.1 Chrysochloris asiatica
TTTTTCTTTATATAACCCAACTTCTCGGATTATTTGTTCAACATCCAGGTTGAATAAGTATGGTGAATATCTAATTAATACCTTCATATTCCCAGAACATCTCTTGTCTGAATCTTTCACTAACTGAATCTCTGCATCTCTAACTTTGACTCAGTCTATTTCTTATTGTTATTGGTAAGTGCTAACGAGTCACTTCTGACTCATAGTGACCTCGTATGAGGTTTCTGAGGAGCAGCTGGTGAATTTAACCACTCGCCCTGTGGTTAGCAATCCAGTGCTTACATACTGAGCCACACCAGGACTCCAAAGGCACTTCAAATTCACTCTCCAAAGTTAAACTACTCATCTTCTTTCTTATTGTCCTTCTACCCCTACTAGCCAAATTTGTACTTTCTATAAAGAATACTAAGTGGTGCTCCCCCCCCCCACCTCCCAAAAAAACAACACAAATTCCAAGGTGTCCTTGTTTCCCTGTGTCTGACCTCTCATAGCCATTTTCGGTGGGTTTCATTCCCCCAATAACCTCCAGAGTGCTTTCACTGATTTTGTCTCATCCCCCGGGCCACTTCCCCACATCTCAGTCCATGTCTTCTTACCTGCATTACTGTGGGGGTCCCTAAACTATCCTCTTCCTCTCAGTTCTGCTCTTCTTCTTTCTCCACAGCAGCCAGAGAGATGATCTAAAATGAAAATGTGACTTCATCTTTCTTCTGCTTAATACCGTTCAGTGACTTTTCATTGCTCCTATAATAAAGTCCAGTCTCCTTAATAATGTTTACAAAATCATCCACAGCATGGGGCCTGCCTGTCTTTCCAGAATTGTCCTATTCCCTTCTCTCCCTGGAACACCTGCAGTGTTCAACTTTCTGTACTTCATCTCTTTCCTCTTGGAAGTGACTACATTCTCACCTTTTCCCCACCATACATCTGGAGAATCTCCTTTACCCACCTCAGGGACTCACATCACCCTGTGATGTGTCTTCCCTGCATCTTGTATTTTCCCAATACAACCACACTTGAAAACTTTGTTGTAATTATGTGCTTTACTATGTTTCTTCCCTGTTAAGTTCTGAGAAAGCAATGACGACTTCTCTGTTTTACTCATTTCTATGCCCCCCAATCGTAGCACAGTGTGTGTTCCATGAAGGTACTTGAGGCAAATGAGTAATGCCCTTGAGCTGCATGGTGCATCCCTACTGTACAGGATATCTCTTGCTCTGCATTTCTCTGTAAGAAAGCAGCCAGTTTCCTTTTAAAAATGGCTGTTTATTTAGTTCTGTGGGTTCCTGTTCCCACCAACTGTTTTTACTGTTAAATTTAAATCTGATTCAGATTATTTTTGCAGATTGTTTACTAATTAAAACCAAAGTTAACAATGAAGGAATATTGCGACTAAAGCATCCGCCAAACAACACGAGGAAATCCAATGACTATTGCCTTAAAGTCTTAAGTATAGTCCAGGAACACCTTCATTTTTCTTAAAAGCTCCTCTGGGTAGAACAACCGGTAATCTGCAGATATTGCTATTTTCCCATGGTTTCTTTTAGCTTACAGCATACCTGTCACCTCTAAAGTCTGTTTTCTAAGCATTGTACACAGAGGCTTCAAAAAGTTGGTGGAAAAATGGAATTCAAAGATAATGGAATTTCCCTACAAATTTTCTGAGGCCCGCTTGTATCTCTAAAACCACAGTTTTCAGCTTTGCTATCTGTGCAGGGTCCTGTGAGTCAGAAACTTGGCAACACTTAGCAGCACCAACAACCATCCCACCAGGAATCTCTGAGGGGTGCAAATGGTTCATGAGCTTGACTGCTAAAGTAAGGTTGGAGGCTGAACTTTATCCAGGGGTGCCTCAGAACCTACTTCAGAAAATCAGCCATTGAAAACTCTAAGGAACAAAGTTCTACTCTGACATATATGGAGTTGTGAAGAATCAGAACTGGCTCTTTGGTGACTGGTTAGCATTCCTCTGGTGTGGTGGGTTAGTGTGCTGGACTGCAAAGTCAGTTTGAGCCACCAGGTTGGCAATTCAAGCTCATCAGCCATGCCTCAGAAACCCTTCATAGAGTCGCTACAAGTCAGAACTGACTCAATGGCACTTAACAACAACAACAACCATAACAACCATCTGAGAGGCTTGTATGTGACCACTCAGGGAAGTAGTCCACCTAAATCATCTGTACACCTTCCTTACAGGTTGTTGTCAAGATAGTCACCTGTGCCTGCCTCCATCTTCTCAAGTGTGGTAGTTCTAAAAGGAGCAAGAATTATACAGTACAGATGATTCAGACATCCCTTAGGCACCACTGTAGAGCAGAGAGTTTATCTTCATTTTATTGCTGAGGATACACTCTGTGTTCAGATACACTGCTTGAGAAACGTCTTCAGACTTTGCCAAACTACTTCTCCACTAAGAGAGAGCACGTCTTTCCTGTTGCAGTCTCTGATTTTTATTGGTTTCAGTATCTTAACTGCCTATTGGACATCTTCATCTGAATGTCTCCCCTGCATTTCTGGCACATCTGCATTGTCTTTTCCTTAGCCGTCCTTCCAAATGCAGTCTTTCATGGTTCTTGAAACCAGTCCCTAATCTCTCTTGGGAACTTAAAAATATATTTCTATCAGGACCCAGAAAGGATCTGGGTTGACTAATTGGGCCCATAAGGAGTTATTCCCATGTCTGAAATATGCCCCCACCCACCCCCCCACCCCAGGCACAACACTTGAGAAACATCTGTCCAGTTCAATTAGGCACACTCTGTCTGAGCTCTATCTACTTACCCTGGTCTGAAATCAGACTGTCTGTCTTCAGTGCTCTGGTCTCACTAGGGTCACTCTTTTAAATAACAAACCAAGCAGCCACACCATTTAGTCACAGCAGGAAATCTTTGCAAATAAAATTGCTGCAAATGGTTGGTTGTTTTATGAGGATGACTTTTCCTTTGGCCTGCTGCTCATCTTGCAACACTAGCATCAGGGAAGAAGGCTCCTCAGGAGGGATCTAGGAGTACCCCAGCCCCAGGATGATGCTAGGAATATAGAGGTAGGAAAGTAGCTTTGCTGCTCACTTTCTGGATACTCAGTAGCATTTACAAGCCCTGTCTTCTCTAGAAACATTATTGCAACCCTGGATAGGGCTTCCAAGGTTGTACATCTTTATGGGAGCAGAAAGCCTCATCTTTCTCCCACAGAGTGGCTTGGAGATTCTAACTGCTGACCTTAAGGTTAGCAGTCCAACTTGTAACCTTTAGAAGCATTTGGAGTTCTGGTGTAGCACTATAGGATAATCACTGGACTGCTAACCTCAAGGTGGGCGGTTCTCACCCACCCAACCACTCCTTGGAAATCTTATGCAGGCTTGCTATGGATCGGAATTGATTCGACAACACTTAGCAACAACAAGGAAGCTCTTCTTTTTAACTGGCCAGACTATGGAATTCTTTTCATTTGGGGAAAGCCCCAGAGATGTAGGCAGCTTGTTTATTCCTGAACCCCACAGAGGCACCTATTTGAAGTAGTTCACTTGTTTCCAAAGCAAGATACGCCCCCCCCCCATGTTTTAATCATTTAATTTCGTTGTTGTTGAGAATATACACAGCAAAAATATATGGAACATTTCAAAATTTGTGTATCTTTCTTGCACAAGAGTCCACATTAGATTTTTTTTTTTTTGAATGACATAAAAATTTTTCAGAGAGGATCCTTAAAGTGCAATATTTCAGATCACTGCCAAATGAACAATATCTCATGTGTCAATCCAAATTCCTTCTGGTAACTTCTTAACTCCCTGTACCTTTGCCAGCTATAGATTTGATGAATTTCAGCTAACCAATGAATGATATTTTAGTATAAACCTGTCCCAAACACTTCACGGGACAGGCTTATACTAAAAAAATGTCTCCCTGAAATTTAAATTTAACTTGGCTCCTGGATTTTTATTTGCTAAATTTGGTATCCCTAATAAAAATTACACTAATTAAAATTAAGTTTCTGTTAGAACTTCATAGCATTCATTTATGCCTTATTAATAAGTGAAGCTGAATGCCTTACATTGTAGCCCAAGACTTGCTATGAGTTTTATTCCAACTAGAAGCTTGATTTGATTGGGAGAGTTGAGGAATTTCGTTAGTTGAGTGAGTGAAGGATCTCCTCAGTTCATGAGCAGAGTCCAAAAACCTTTTGGTACCACGAGATCTGAAAATAATTAGATAGTGAATAGCTGCTTGCCAACCCACCTGTAGCTAGCTTCCTGAGTTAGGGAAGATTTGTTAGCTGTGAGTATGACACCTCTTCTGTTTGTCCTTAATCACATTTCTGGAGCAATTAATGGTTATTTTCCTTCTTACTGTATTCTCTGGTGCTCTGACAGTTTGTGTCTGTCACTCAGATGACCACACATGCCACACAGTTCTCGGCTATCTTGATGGCTGGAGAACCCAGTGCTCCTTCTCTTCATGTTGTTGTTGTTAAGGACTATTGAGTCGGTTTCAACTCATACCGACCCTGTATAGGGTTTCCAGGAGTCCTGGTGTGGCACAGTAAGATAAGCACTGGTATGCTAACTGCCCGGTCAGCAGTTCAAACCCATCAGCAGCTCCTCTATATAGAGTTGATATGAGTGGGAATCAATTTGAAGGCACTAACAAACAACAATAACAACATAGGATTTCCAAGGAGCAGCTGGTGGGTTTGAACCATCAGCCTTGCAGTTAGCAGTCCAGTCCTTATCCTACTGTGCCATATCAGGACTCCAGAAAATAGGGTTTTAGAGGTGATAAATCTTTACGGGAGCAGAAAGCCTCATCTTTCTCTCTTAGGGTGGCTGGTGGATTTGAACTGCTGACCTTGTGGTTCATAGCCCAACACGTAACTCACTACACCATCAGCACGCCTCTTACTCTTCATACAGAGCTACTTTGGAGGCTTTAGAAAGAATATGCAAGTTGAAATAGATAGATCTTAATATAGCAAACCTCTTTTGAATCTTGCCTAGTTACTTATTCCCAGTGTCCTAAGTTTTCCTATGCAGTTTGCACCTCCTAAATTATTTCTTCCTAGGGAAAGTTGCCATTCATACGAGTTCGATTTCCCCTCCTGGCCTGACCTTTGAGGGGTGGGGAATAGTGACTTTGAATAACTGATGTAATGAAAGATCCTTTGTTAGGTTTTTCTCTAAAGAGCTGTGTTGAACATAATCTTCTTGTAACTTTGAGGCAGCTTACTGGAACATCCTTAGAACCACTGCTGTCACCGGATTGTTCCCATGGGATGCCCACTTGACTCTCTTGGCCTGGAAAATGCTCAGAGGTTAAGAAAGAAAGAGTAGTTGAGTCAATTAGTTTTCAGACACTGTGAGCAAGGGCTGCTTGGTCATTATCCATCCCTTGTTGTTGTTGTTAAGTGTCGTCTAGTCGGTTCCGACCCATAGCGACCCTGTACAACGTTTCCGAGGGTGTAAATCTTTACGGGAGTAGAAAGCCTCATCTTTCTCCCGCGGAGCAGCTGGTAGTTTCAAACTGCTGACCTTCAGGTTCGCAAGTTGTTACTAAATGTTCATTGAGTACCAAGCATAGGTAGATTTACAGTAATGAAAATATGTATTATTCGTTCATTTAATGTAATTTAAATGTGAACCAATCAAAAAGTTGCATGAATGCCTAGTTAAAGCTATACTTTCATATGAAATGTTTATAAAGTAAAGCAAGATACACGTATATAGAGGAGAAGAGAATTTATCTGCTCGGAGGTGTAGAAGAATATAGAAACTGGGGGAAGTAACTGAAGAATCTAGTAGCGATCCTAAAAGATATTCAATGCTTACTTCAATCCAGGTATGATTAAATATGAAGATTATTCACATTTTTCTGCTTCTCTTTAGTTTTTTAAAATTCATTTTAGTTATGTTGTTGTTGTTAAGTGCCATCGAGTTGATTCCGACCCATAGTGACCCTGTATAGGGTTTCCAAGGAGCAGCTGGTGAGCTTGAACCACTGACCTTGCAGTTCAAACAACTTTGCAATTTGACACATTAGCCCACAGCGCCACCCCAGGACTCTTTATCGCGATGGTCATTTCAGTAAGGAATTCTTTTGTTTCTTTTCCATTAACTAAAATCTGAGCAAGGCATTCTCAAATGTGTAACACTAAGACCCTGATATAATTCTTTCTTTAATAGCAGTCTAATTCTCTGACTGGCTTGTAAAATTCAGAATTTATCCATGACGTATTTGATGTTTCTTCTTTCTCTTTTCCCCTTTTCCTACTCATCGTCCTCTCTTTTTATCTTCCTCTTCTCTTTTCTCCTCCTTTAATCAACGGTGATTGAGAAGAGTTGACAGGGGATAAAGATGGGGACCCAATGGAAAAGAGTTGTATTTTCCCTGAAGACAGTTTTTAGGAGGTGTGTGGAGGATGCACATGTATCTGTGCTGGAGGAGAACATACAGATGGGATACTGGCTGTGGGAAGGAACCGGATAGTCACACAGAGGAAAGAAGCAGCAGTGTCAAAAGGCTATGGGCCTCAGTGGAGGGGGCAGATAGACAGGTCTTATTCTATTTCAGATTCTGCCACAGAAAACATGTGGGTTGATGGAATGGCACTTGTGGGTTAAGAACAGCATAAGAAACCCTGGTGATGCAAGGGTTAAGTGCTTGGCTGCTAACCCTAAGGTTGGTGATTCTAAGGGCTTTGTGGGAGAGAGACCTGGAGATCCTTTACCAAAAGATTCGAGTCAAGAAAACCCTAGTGAGCATTTCTATTCTGATCCATGGGGTCACCGTGAGTCAGGAGTGACTCAGTGACATACAACAAGAAGGTCACAGGGTCGGTACTGCAGTTCCTCCCCAGCTGCCCCCTCAGGCTGAGGAAGCCAGCACCTGGTATTTGAGTTGTCTTCCTGCCTGTATACTTATTGCAGCGATCCAGTGTGATCCAGTGTTATCAAAGTCCTGATGGAAACCTCCTCAGCTGCTCTGTGCACCTCCCACCAGCCCAAGCACCCCCTCTCCTGCTCTCCTGCTTTGCATTTTTCCATAGTACCTATCTGACTTATTGTATACCTTTATTTTATTTTTAAGTATTTTGTTGTCTGTTTCCTGTCCACTGAATTCAAACTCCTTAAGGGCAGGGATTTTTTTAACTGCTGTATCCCCTGCTACAATGCCTGATGCATTGTAGACACTTGATAAATACTTATCTGATGAAAGCATGAATAAAAAGACAGGAATAATCATCCCAATTGTATATGTTTTTATGAAGCCCGTGGACATCCAGCCCAGGCCATGAGATTCCAGGATCTGACCTGGATCAGCTTCTATAGCCTACACTTCAGCTGCTCTTCAGGTTGCCTGTTCATCATGCCTTAAAGCAAGCTCAGCTGCGTGAAGCATGAGAGCATTTCAGAGCTGGAAGAAGAGATCGCGTTATTATCTACCTTGAGAGCAGCCCCGACTCAGGGTGACCCATTACATGCACAGTGTACTGAAATACTGCCTGGTCTGTGTTGTTGTTGTGATCACTTACAGATCAGATTGTTGTGATCCACAGGGTGTTCTTTGGCTGAGTTTTACAATGAAATCTCCAGGCCTTTCTTCTGATTTCATCTTGTTATGGAAGCTTTACTGAAACATTCAGCATTTTGTGTATTGTTCAGTACTGCTCACCATTCAAACAACCCACAAACTTCCACTGACTGTTGATTGGTGGCTGTACATGAGATGCATTGGCCAGGCATGGAAGCTGGGTCTTGGGCAAGCATTGTACTACTGAATCTCCATTGTCCATTACTGATGTTCTAAAGGAAGTTTGGCTCCTGTAGCATCAGAGTGTTTTAGAGTTGGCAGAGATCATAGTGCATATCTAATGCAGCCCCTTCAATGTATGTCTTCTTAGTGAAGCATGGACAGACGGATGGATGGATGGATTTTACAGATATGAAAACAACGTCTCAGAGAAGTAACTTAGCTGACTTAAGGCTGCTGGGCAGGTACAGAGCCTGGGTGTGCTGACCACAGGAGGAACAACGCTCCTCACTAAGACATGCTGCCTTTCAACCTCTCCCTCGTGTCCTTGGATGGACTGGCAGATGGCCATCGTGTTCCTGTTAACCTTTACCATGGTCTCGCAATACCTCAATGACTTTTCCTTCCTTTGTTCTTATCTAGACCAGGGTGCAAAGTCACAGTTAATGGGAATTGAAGCTGGTATTATTTAGGAATTGAGTGGGAGCCATTGCTCCATCTGCTCTCTTCCCACCACAGGAGAAAGGCTGACTTGATGGAGGTAAGGATGGGGGCGAGTTGCCAGAAAACGAGAGTGCTGTCATTTATGGTTACAGGCATGGGCTGGGAGCCTGAGTGAGGGCTGGACCAGAGCCAGCCCAGGTCACCTAACGAACATGAACTTCTTGAGGGCAGAAATGTGGCTTTAGTGTCTAGACATGTTTTAAATGGATGGTGGTTTCAGTCTTTCTGTTGTTTTCCTCCTTTGGGCTGTCAGGGATGCAGAAGTGGACATCTGGAAACACTCCTCTAGGACCAGGCTAGCAGGATTTGGGACAGGCAGGGTGTCCAGGCTGACTGGGCTTCAATAGTGGCTGTGGGATCTGACTCAGCATTGCAGAGGCCCAGCAACAGGGTGGGGCTTAGGAGATCCTCAACTTTCTGGATTCTGTTGGGTTTCATTGGTGGTGCATCCTCTTCTGGGAGGGACTGATGGGGTTAGCTTGTCCAGACTGGCACAGTCCTCAAGCTGGGCTGGCTGGTCACATATGAAGGAAATGCTGCTGACAGATTAGAGCTCCCTGCTGCTGAAATCTGTTCCCTTTTGTGCAGTTTCCAGCAGCAGCAGCCGGCCGGGGGCTGCCTACTGCCTCCCTGGCTGCTCAGGTTTTCTGTCCCCTCATTCATTACTGCTTCTTGCCGCCCCCTCTTTCTTCCATTCTTTCTTTCCCATCTCTTTTTCTGTAAGGTGTTCAGATGATTGATCTTTTGCTGACCTTCTCTTCTCTCAGCTTTCGTTAAAAGACTTTGAGAAATGCCCCTGCTCTTGCCTTTTATAGTCTGTATTTTGAAATGTGTGTTCAGTTTTTGCACACGCATATACACACATTCATGTATATATCTATTCTACACTCACACAGTACATGTGTGTATATGTATGGATGTTGGCGAGGGTAGAGCATTAAGAAAACTGTGGAAAATACTTCTGTGCATTAAATTCCCCCAATTCTCCCTACCACCGAGACAGTTTAGGCGACCCCAGAAGGGTTGAATATGATATAGAAATTGGGAGGAATCCTTTAAAATGGCTTGCCTAGAATTAGCTCTGGTGAGTATCAACATTTCCTTCAAACTTGATTCTGTTTTATTATAGGCTTGATGACTGTAAGATGGTTGCTAAGTTACCTTAGCACATTTATTTTTCAGCTAAAGGAGATAGAAACTCAGCAGTCAAGTGGTTCTATGTATTTTTAATAAATTCCTGCTTTTTCTAAAGTAAAGTTCTTTCCAGATCAAGCCAGAAATAGCCACAGAAATCACATTTTGACAATAAATGATCATTCTAAGTGATCCTTTCTACAGTTCCTTGAAAGACATTACAGTTGGAGTCCAGTTGAGGATAGGTGTCAAAGTACATGTAAAAAACAACAAAGTAGTTTCCTACAAGTCGATCCCAACTCATGGCAGTCCATGTGCATCACAGTAGAACTGTAGTGTGGTCCATAGGGTTTTAGTGGCTGAGTTTTCAAAAGTGGGTCACCACTCTCTTCAGACACTTCTGGGTGGGCTTAACTATCAGTGTATCATTAACAGCTGAGCATTGTAACCATTTGCACCGCTCTGGGCCTCCTCAAAGTCTATTTAGCATTTGATAATCAAAAAATTTCACAACAAAGACCCAAGAATCAGATACCGATAGCAACATTAGAATGCTGAGTAACAAAGACAAGGCTGAAGAATGAGACCAAGTGCCAAGTGGAAAGAGAGACTGCAAAAATATGGACACAGAGAATTATGGATCCCTGACACCCTGGCAGCCAAACTTGCATAGCACAGCCATATTGGGGCAAAACAAGCAATGTTCCCAGGCACATCATTCAGGAGTGACTTAGAAGCCATGTCCAGAGCCAAACAAGGGTGCTCCCTCCTCACCCTATGAGCTAAGTGCACTCACCTCCTCACCTTACCCACCATGCCCTTGCCAGCTCCATCCCCCTGTGCCTGAGTCAACAGATGTGTGGTGTTCCCCAACCTTCCCCCCATCCATCCACTTACACATGTAATTAAGGTCCATCAGCACCCACTACCACCCCACTGCCTGAGCCTTAGAAAACAGCATGAGTGGTTGAAAAAAACAAACAAGCAGCCCCCACCTCTCTTCTAATCCACTGACAAAGGGGCCCACAGAATGTTGGCGCCTATTCCTATACCCAACTGCCCACACTGAGGGCCCATGGACTGGCATACTAGCATACTGCTTAGCCCAACTACTGCCACTGGGAGCCTTTGAACCAGAGGCACCTGCTTCTGTGCCCATTTACCTGTACTGGGGGCCTGCAGACCAGCAGCACTTCTTACTCCCTCCAGTCACCTGTATGGGGGGCCAGACAACTGTGGTACACCCTTCTCCATGTTGTGCTGTACTGGATTGGTGGATAGGGACACATGATTTTAGTAGACATCTGTAGGTAGGTGACATCTCCCCTTCCTCGCCCCCTTCTCTCCCCTCCACCATATTCCCTGAAACTGAAGACTTGTGACCACTCTGACCACCTATACAGCCCTGGAAGCCCAGGACCATCATTGAGAGTTTCAATATCACCCAGCTGGAGGCAGACAACCTGTGCACCATCTACCTAACCCCCTGGCAACCAACAATGTACACACATATAACACACGACTCAGCAATCAGTGAAAATGTTCCTTGCACCATGCTCAGGTAACTGGCTGGACAGACGCAGCTCACCAGCCATGTCAGATGCATCCGTAGCCAACCTGCAACACCAGCGAATAGCCTCCTGTGCTCACACCCACCCACTGCCTGCCTACCCATCCCAGAGGCAGGTGGTGAGAGCTCCAGTGAAGTTAGACTAGTGGCCAGAGGAGCCCACAAGCTCCCACCTACTCTGATGTATTAAAATAAAGCAAAAATCACAATACATCAATAAATATAACACCTTAATGCCTCAGAGACACCAAACAATATCAAATCACATTAAGAAGCAGGATAAAATAGCTTCAGCAAGTATCCAAAATACAGAACCAGACAAACTTTCAGAGAGAGAAATGATGATGGAGCTACCAGATAAGGAATTCAAAATACTAATTTACAGGGTTCTCTAAGAGTGCTGGTATGGTGCTGTGGGTTAATGCACTGGACTGCAAAGTGTGTTTGAACCATAAGGTCAGTGGTTCAAGCTCACCAGTCACTCCTTGGAGCCCCCATACAGGATTGCTATGGATTGGAACTGACTTGACGGCACTTTAACAACAACCAAAAGGTAAGGAAATCACGGACAAAATCAACAGTAACAAAGACAAAGCAGTAGAACAAATCAGGGAAGCGGTACAAGGACAAAACGACAAATTAAACAGGCAATAGATACCATACTTAAATAGCAATTAGAAATTCAAAAACGTAGCAATAAGATTTTATATAGCCAACTCAATAGAAGGACATATGAGCAAAAATGAATCACATGGAAGACAGAATTATTGAAATAGAGGACAAATACCTTGACACCAATTTGTTTGAGGGAAATCAGAAAAAAAAAGAATAACAAAAAATGAAGAAAGCGTAAGAATTTGTGGGACACTATCAAGAAGAGAAAGGAGCTCTGGTAGCGTAGTGGTTACAAATTGGGCTGCTAACCGTAGCGTAGTGGTTACGAATCGGGCTGCGAACCTTAAGGTCAGCGGTTCGAAACTACCAGCCGCTCCGCGGGAGAAAGATGAGGCTTTCTACTCCCGTAAAGATTTATACCCTCGGAAACCCTGTACAGGGTCGCTATGGGTCGGACCCGACTCGATGGCACTTAACAACAACAACAACAACCTCAAGGTTGGCAGTTCGAAACTACCTGTGGTTCCGCGGGAGAAAGATGAGGCGGTCTGCTCCCGTAAACATTTATAGCCTCAGAAACCCTACGTAGGGTCACTATAAGTTGGAACCGACTCCTTGGTACTTAATAACAACAACAACATCAAGATGAGAAATTTATGTGTGCTCAGAATTCTAGCATGAGATGAGGCAAACTACAAACAAGATAAGCCTCACAGAAAGTTTGCTGGCAGAAAACTTGCCTAATATCATGAAAGATGAGAAGGTATCCAGTCAAGAAGCCCAGTGAGCTCCATGCAGAATAGGCCCCAAAAGAAACTCACCAAACATCATAATCAAACTTGCAAAAACAAAAGACACCGAAAATAGTTCAGGAAAAGCCAACAGTACCTATAAGACTAAGTTCTCATTACTGGCAGGCAAAAAGGCAAGTGAGTGACATTCATCAAACATTGAAAGAAAAAAAAAATTCCAACCAAAGATTATTTATCCAGAAAAGTTATATCTCATATGTTATTGTTATTGAGTGCCATCAAGTCAGTTCTGACTCATAGGTACCCTGAGTAGGGTTTCTGAGGAGCAGCTGGTAGGTTTGAACTGCCGACTTGTGGTTTGCAGTTTAGTGCTGATCCTAGAGCGTCATGCCAGGAATCTTATCATATGTCTCTTATGTATGCAAGTGAAATTAGAACATTTCCAAATAAACAGAAATTAAGGGAAAATTTAAATACCAGACCAACCTTATAAGAAAAATTGAAGGGAGTCCTTCAGACAAAGAATCAACATCAGATAACAATTTGAGATTAGGACACAAGCCAGCATTAGCCAGATACCACCAGATAAAGAATTCTCAGAAATAAACCAAAGCTAAAAGACTGAAAGCAGAAAGCCAGCAATGTCAATCTATAAGTGGCAATTACATCAAAACAAAAAGGGGAAATAAACAGTATAGAACTTTCATATGGAGAGGAATTCAAGATGATATAAAAAAATAAAGACGGCTCTCAACTTAGGAAGATAAAGATAAATTTAAACGTAACTACAAAGAAAGTTAAATCTACTTAATCAAAATAAAAAGGAAGAAAAATATAAACACTCAGTAAATACAAAATCAACAACAATGAAAGAAAAGAAAAGAAAATCCATTAACAAAAAGAACTGAGTACAGACAATTAAGGGGAATAAAGAAACTGTCAGCATCACACATGCAAAAAGGCACAACAAAATGATGGCAGTGAAGTCATAGTTTTCAATAACTGTACTGGATGTAAATGACCAAAATGTACCAGGAAAGAGAGAAAGTGGCAGAATGTATTAAAAATTAAAAAGTACAACCCATCAATATACTGTCTACAAGAGATATACCTAGGACACAAAGGGACATTGTTGTTAAGTGCCATGGAGTCAGTTCTAACCCATTGTTGTTGTTAGGTGCCATTGAGTTGGTACTGACTCATAGCAACCCTATGTACAACGGAACGAAACACTGCCCAGTTCTGAGCCAACCTCACTATTGTTGCCATGCTTGAATCCATTGATGCTGCCACTTGGCCGGTCCATCTCGCTGGGGTGTCTTCCTCTTTTTCTCTGACTCTCCACCTTATAAAACATGGTATCCTTCTCCAGCAACTGGTCCCTCCTGACAATATGTCTGAAGTATGAGAGACAAAGTCTGGCCATCCTGACCTCCAAAGAGCACTCTGGCTGCATTTCTTCCAACACAGATCTGTTTGTTCTTTTGTCAGCCCATGGCACTTTCAATATTCTCCTCCAACACCATAACTCAAATGCATCAATTCTTCTATGGCCTTCCTTATTCACTGCCCAGCTTTTGCATGCATATGAGGTTCTGATCCATAGCCACCCTGTATAGGGGTTCCAAGAAGCAATTGGTGAGCTTGAACCTCCAACCTTGCAGTTGCGAACTAAAATCCAAAGGATGGAAAGATACATCAAGCAAACAATAATCAAAAACAGAGAAAAAGAGTAGGAGTGGAATATTAAAACCAAATCAAACCCACGGCCGTCTAGTTGATTCTGCCTCTTAGCAACCCTATACGACAGAGTAGAACTGCTCCACAGGGTTTCTGAGAATGTAAAGCTTTGTAGGAATAAACTGCCTCATCTTTCGAATGCAGAGTGGCTGATGGTTTAGAACCATCAACCTTGTTTTTAACAGCCCAATGCTTAACCCACTGCACCACCAAGCCTCCTTCTTGTAATGTTATTGTTGTTGTTAAGTGCTGTTGAGTCGATTCTGACTCAGTGACCTAAGATTTGTGAGGAGTGACTGGTGAGTTTGAACTTCTGACTTTGCTGTTTAAACTGTCCTTGTGATCCAGTGCATTATTCTACAATATTATTGTTGTTGTTGTCAAGTGCCATCGAGTTGATTCCAACCCATAGTGACCCTGTACCCTGTATAGGGTTTCCAAGGAGCAGCTGGTGAGCTTGAAATACCGACTTTGCATTTCAAATGGCTTTGCAGTCTGGAGCATTAACCCCTCTGATAATATAGATTTTAAGAGAAAATTCACCATAAATTATAAGGAAGGATATTATATAAAGACTGAGAAGTCATTCCTGGGAGAAAGATAAGATTTTCAGCTCCCATAAAGATTTGCAGACTTGGTAACCCTATTTTGAGTCACTATGAGTCAGACCCAATTGCATGCAACAACAGTAGCAGCAATAGTTCAGTCCACCAAGATGAACAAAAAACATAATCATAATAAATACATACATACCCAATGACAGAGATCCAAAACATATGAAACAAATTCAACACATTGCTTTTGACTTAGGACAGAACAACTAGAAAGACACTCAACCAAGAATAAATGCTATAATCAACCAACTTAACACCATAGACAGACAGAACACTCCATCAAACAGCAGCAAAGTATAAAGTCTTTTCCAATGCACATAGATCATTGTTCAGAATAGTCCACATTTTGTACCACAAAGCAAGCCTCAATAAAATCTAAAGTACCAAAATAATATAAAGCATTTTCTGTGCTCACAATGCCAAAAATATAGAAATTAATAACAAGAAGAGCAAGGGGCGGGGGGGGAGGGAATCAAATACATGGAAACAGAAAAACATCTTGCTTAAAAATCATTGAGTAATAGAAGAAATCAGTGATGAAATTAAAAAATTCCTAGAATCAAATGAGACCACAGGACAGCACAATCTTTGGGACATGGAAAACACAGTGCTCAGAGGTCAATAAACACACACATCTAAAAAGCAAAAAGGGCCAAGATCAAAACACTAACCGTACAACTTGAACAAATAGAAAAAGAGTAGCAAAAGAAGCTCATATACAGCCCAAGGAAAGAAAATAAAGATTTGAGCAGAAATAAATAAAACAGAAAAACTGTGGAAAGAATTGGCAAGTTAGTTCTTTGAAAGGATCAATAAAATTGACAAACCAATTGAAAATAGCAGGAGAAGAAAATAACCAAAATAAGAAACAGATGGGTGACATTAACCATTGGAAATTTAAAAAGGATCAGAGCAGAATACCGTGGAAAACTGTATTCCAACAAATTTGAAAAGCTAAGAGAAATGGAAAAATTCTAGATAACACATAACTTGCCTAAACTAACATTAACTGAACAGATCCTAACACAAGAGGAGATTGAAGAGGTAATTTAAAACAAAAATAAAAACTTGCAACATTATAAAAGAAACAAACAAAAAGGCTCTGGTCCAGATATCATTACAGGAGAATTCTGCCACACATTCAAAGAGCTCACACCATTACTATTTAAACTGTGAGTATTTCAGAGCACAGAAAAGTAAGGGCTACTCCCAAGTTCATTCTGCAAAGTTAGCATAACCCATAGCCAGGCAAAGACACCATAATAAAAGAAAATTATGGGTCAGTATCCCTCTTGAATATAAACATAACAATTATCAACAAAATTCTAGCCAACAGAATTCAGTAGTATGTCAAAAAATAACACACCATTGCCAAGTAGGATTCCTAACAGGCATACAAGGATAGTTCAATATTAGAAAATCAATGAAATCTGCCATATAAATAAAAGAATCACTTGATTATCTCTGTTGAAAATAATACATTTGATAAACTCTAACACCCATAATTGATAATAACTCTGGGCATTGATAAAAAGCTAACAGCCAACATTTCAGAAAATGTCTGAAAACATTCCCCTTGAGAACAGGAACCAGAAAAAGATCCTCTTTTTTAACTAATTTTATTAAACATTGGATGGGAAGTATTAGCTAAAGCAAGACAAGGACATATAGGCCATTCAAACTGGTAAGAAGTAAAACTATACTTATTTGTAGATGATATGATTCTATTCATAGAAAATTCCAAAGATTCCACAAGAAAGCTAATGGATCTAAATAGATTTTAAAAAGTAGCAGGATACAAGATCAACATACAGAAATCTGTTGAACTCCTCTACAGTAACAAAGAACATTCTGAAAAGGAAACCAGGAAAACAGTACCATTTACAGTAGACCCCTGAAAGCTAAAATATTTAGGTATAAATCTAACCAGGGATGTAAAAGATCTATACAAAGAAAACTACAAAACAATATTGTAAGAAACCAAAAAGGACCTACATAAGAGAAAAAGTATATGATGCTCAAGGGTAGGAAAACCTAACATTTAAAAATTGTCTGTGCTACCCAAAGTGATTTTTAGATAAAATGCATTCTTGAACCAAATTTCTACCTCATTCATTGTTGTTGTTATCTGCCATCAAATAGTACAGATTTGATGGAAGTTGTTAGCTGCCATCAAATCTGTACTACAAATCTGATCCATAGCAACCCTATGCACAAAAGAATGAAACACTGCCCAGTCATGCACCAACATCACAATCGTTGCTACGTCTGAGCCCTTTGCTGTTGCCACTATGCCATTCCATCTTTGGTGTCTTCCTCTTTTTTTCTGACCTCCACTTTACCAAATATGATATACTTCTCCAGGGGCTGATCCCTCCTGATTATATGTCTGAAGTATGAGAGATTAAGTCTGGCCATCCTGGTTTCCAGGGAGCTTTCTGACTGTACTTCTTCCAACACAGATTTGTTTGTTTTTTTGGCAGTCCATGGTACTTTCAGTATTTTCCTCCAACACCATAACTCAAATGCATCAATTATTCTATGGTCTTCCTTATTCACTGTCCAACATTCACATGCATATGAGGTTATTAAAAATACCATGGCTTAGGCCAGCAGTTCCTTAGTCCTCAAGCTCTTGAACAAAGAATTTTCAAAGAATCTTTGCTCTCAAACACTTTAAAAAGGTCTTGTGCAGCAGGTTTGCCTAATGCAATACGTCGTTTGATTTCCTGACTGCTGGTTCCATGAGTGTTGATGACTGACCCGAGCAAAATGAAGTCTTTGACAACTTCAATCTTTTCTCTGTTTATATGGATGTTGTTTATTGGTCCACTGGTGAGGATTTTTTTAATGTTGTTTTTACACTGAGAAACAACCCATACCAAAGGTTGTGGCCTTTTCACCTTCATCAGTAAGTATTTTAAGTCTTCTTCACTTTCAGCAAGCAAGGTTGTATCATCTGCATATTGCAGGTTGTTAATGAGTCTCCCTTCAATCCTGATGCCACATTTTTCTTCATATCATCTGTCCTCTGGGATTATCTGCTCAGTATACAGATTGAATAAGTATGGTGAAAAATTACAACCCTAGCACACACCTTTCCTAATTTCAAAGCATTCAGTGTTCCCTTGTTCTGTTCTAACAACTGCCTCTTGGTCAATGTACAGGTTCTTCATAAGCACAATTAAGTGTTCTGGGATACCCATACTTTGCAATGTTGTCCATAGCTTCTCAGGATCTGCATAATCGAAAGTCTTTGCATAGTCAATAAAGCACAGGCAGACATCTTTCTGATATTCTTTGCTTTCAGCCAAGATCCATGTGACATCAGCAATGATATCCCTCCTTCCACGTCCTCTTCTGAATCCGGCTTGAACTTTTGAACATTCTCTGTCAATGTATCACCTTTAGTAAAACTTTACTCTCATGGGATATCAATGATATTGTTTGATGATTTCCGCATTCTATTGGGTCACGTCTCTTTGGAATGAGCACAAATACAGATCTCTTCCAGTCAGTAGGTAAGATAGTTGTCTAGTTGTCTTCCAAATTTCTTGAAATGGATGAATGAGTACCTCCAGTGTTGCATCAGTTTGTTGAAAGATTTCAGTTGTATTCCGTAAATTCCTGGTGCCTTTGTTCTTTGCCAGTTCCTTCAATGCATCTTTGACTTCTTCCTTCAGGATCATTGACTTTTGATCATATGCTACTTCTTTAAATGATTGAACATCAACCATTTCTTTTTGGTATGTTGTTGTTAAGTGCTGTTGAGTCAGTTCCGACCCATAGCGACCCTGAACAGGGTTTCTGAGGCTGTAAATCTTTATGGGAGCAGAAAGTCTCATCTTTCTCCCACGGAGCAGCTGGTAGTTTTGAACTGCTGGACTTATGGTTCACAGCCCGATTTGTAACCACTATGCTACATAGTGACTGTGTATTCCTTCCATCTTTTGATGATTTCTGCATCATTCAATATTTTGCCTGTAGAATCCTTCAATACTGCAAGTCAAGGTTTGAATTTTTTCTTCAGTTCCCTCAGCTTGAGAAATGCTGAATGTGTTCTTCCCTTTTGGTTTTCTAACTTCAGGTCATTGCACATTTTTTTATAATATTTGACTTTGTCTTTTCAAGCTGAACTTTGACATTTTCTATTCAGCTCTTATATCTTCTCACTTCTTTTATTTGCTTTAGCTTCTCTATGCTGGAGAGCAAGTTTCAGAGTCTCTGCTGACATCCATTTTTGTCTTTTCCTTCTTGCTTGTCTTCTTAATGAACTTTTGCTTTCTTTCTGTATGTTGTTGTTGGTGTTATCCTCAAACCCTTCAGTTTTTAGTGTCTAATGCATCAAATCTGTTCTTCAGATGATCTCTAAATTCAGGTGGGATATATTCAATATCATATTTTGGCTTTGGTGGACTTGTAATTTTCTTCAGCTTCAGTCTGAATTTGCATAGGAGCAATTGATGGTCAGTTCTACAAATTGCCTATGGCCTTATTTTGGCTGATGATATGGAGCTTTTCCACTGTTTCTTTCCACAAATGTAGTCAATTTGATTTCTATGTATTCCATCTGGTGAGGTCCATGTGTATAGTCATCTTTTATGTTGTTTTAAAAAGATAATTGCAATGAAGAAGTCATCGGTCTTGCAAAATTCAATCATGAAATTTCCAGGATCGCTTCTATCACCAAGGCCATATTTTCCAACTACTGCTCCTTCCTCTCTGTTTCTAACCTTTGCATTCCATTTCACCAGTAATTATCAATACTTCTTGATTGTATATTTGATGAATTTCAGACTGAAAATGTTGGTTGTTGTTGTTAAGTGCCGTTGAGTCAATTCCGATCCATAACAACCCTGTATAGGGTTTCCGAGGAGCAGCTGGTAAGCTTGAACCACCAATCTTGCAGTTCAAACGACTTTGCAGTCTGGTATATTAACCCACAGTGCCACACCAGGACTCAGTTCTTCAATTTCATCTTCACTGGATTTAGTGGTTGTTGCATAAATTTGAATAATAGTGGTATTAACTGGACTTCCTTGTAGGAATATCAGTAGTATCCTATCATAGACAGCATTGTACTTCATGACTGATCTTGATATATTCTTTTTGATGATGATTGCGACGCCATTCCTCTTCAATTTGTCATTCCTGGCATAGGAAACCATGTGATTGTCAGATTCAAAATGGCCAATACCAGTCCATTTCAGCTTTAGAATATCAATGTTTATGCTCTCCACTTCATTTTTGACAATTTCCAATTTTCTTTGATTCATACTTCGTACATTCCATGTTCCGGTTATTAATGGATGTGTACTGCTGTTTCTCTTCATTTTGAGTTGTGCCCCAACAGCCAGTGAAGGTCCCAAGGGCTTTACTTCATTTGCGCCGTCACTGTCAGTTCTACTTTGAGTAGGAAGCGCTTCCTGATTCACATTTTGAGTGCCTTCCAACCTGAGGGGCTCATCTGGCACTAGATCTGACAATATTCTGCTGTTCTTCATCATGTTTCAATATTAAATAATCTGGTGCTGACACTGTGCCACTGCTATGCATAAGGTTTTCAGTGATTAAATATTTGGAAGTTGTCTGCCTCTCCTTTTTTCCTATCTGTCTTTGTCTGCTGTCCACTGTGGTTGACCCTGCTGGTATTTAAAATACCCATGGCATAGCTTCCAGAATCATGGAAACATGCAAACCACCACAGCATGACAGAATGACAGACAAGTGTCATTCTATAATAATACAGAAAAACTCATCACCAGCTTTATATAGAAGAGAAGGAAGCCACAGTTAAGTATTGCATTACTGAAGAAGAAAAACAAAGTAGGAAGTTCACCTGATCTCATATGTATAGCCTAATGTATAGCCACAGTATTCAAAATAATCTGGTTCCAGTTTAATGACATATAAACCAATGATATATAATTGAGAATCCTGACATATTTATCCAGTTTCCCTTAAATGTGGACGAGACAATCTCTTTAACAAATGGTGCTGGCAAAACTTGACGTCTACAGGAAAATGCAACAAACCCCATATTTCACACCATACATAAAAACACCTCAAAATGGATTAAAGACTTAAATATATAAAACTATAAAGAACATGGCAGGAAAAAAAATGGGGATAATGCTTAGGTGCCTAATATAATACCAATATAACTAAAGATGCATAAAAAGCAAAAGATGAATTTGATGAATAGAATCTCATAAAAATTAAATATTTCAGCTCATTCAAAGACTTCTCCAATAGTAAAAAGAGAGTCTACAGATTGGGAAAAATATTTTGACTACACTGCATCTGACAAAGGCTAATCACTAAAATTTATATAAATTTCAACAACAAAAAGACAAATAATCTAATTGGAAAGTGGGCAGAGAATATGAATAGACATTAAACTAAAGAAGACATTTAAATGGGAACAAACACATGAAGAAATGTTCATGATCATTTATCCATTGGTTGTTAAATGCCATAGAATTGGTTCAAACTCATAGTAACCCTGTATAGGGTTTCTGAGGAGTGGCTGGTGAGTTTGAACCATTGACCTTGAGGTTCAAACTGACTTGTGGTTAAGTGTTTATTCAACAGAGCCAGGACTGCATTTTGTTGTTGTTGTTGTTAGGTGCCATTGTGTTGGTACCGACCTATAGCGACCTTATGCACAGCAGAACGAAACACTGCCCGATCCTGGGCCAGCCTCACTACTGTTGCCACGCTTGAGTCCATCGATGCTGACACTTGGCCAATCCATCTTGTTGGGGGTCTTCCTCTTTTTCTCTGACCCTCCACCTTACC
>NW_006408604.1:10185133-10186385 GCF_000296735.1 Chrysochloris asiatica
TTAACGCAGAGTAACTGTCACAGGTGTTGTCTGTTTCCCTGGTATATGGCCGTTGGTATTGGTTCTTGCCTGGTTTTTGATGTTTTATAGGGTGTGATTGTAGCTTGGCTATATGGCAGCAGTTACAGACTCTTCTTGTGTAATATATGGAGATAAAGAGTCCCCCAAAGTTAGAAGGGGGAGCATACAACAGCAAAACGGCACCAGTTGGGGGTGGGGTTGGGAAGAGAGAGAGAGAGGAAAAAAAAAAACAAAAAAACCCCCAGCAACAATAAAAACTAGACTGAATACTGAAGTCTATAATCACAGGAAAGAGAGGGGAGGGAGAGAAGAAAAAAAAAAATCTGTGGCCTAATATGAATATGACTTTAATGTTCTCTCTTCAGCTTCTTGCTTTCAAAGCTGCCTGAGAGATTTCAAGATACCAGTGCTGGTTGTTATGCTATACCTCAGGATTTAATTTAATTTTCAGCCTGTTTTGTTTATAAACTCTCTTTCCCATTCTACAGCCCTGTCCTGCCCTTTCCCATATTAAAAAACAAAACAAATGACAAACAAGCAAAAAACGTTCAGGACCTGCTCTTGAGCTGAGTGTGCACATGCGTGGCAGAAGAACCCACCAGTGGTGAGGGTAGGGGGTGTCCACTTGCTCAGGCTCCCCCTCTAGTCACCAGAATGGAGGTGGGCAAAAAAGAAAGAAAGAAAGAAAGAAAGAAAGAAAGAAAGAAAGAAAGAAAGAAAATCAGAACAAAGCAAAACTGTCAAAGTGTATTGTCCGCTTTTGCTCCAAGGTTCCCGTGGCGTTTTTCTGTGGTGTTTCTTCTCCCCTGCTTGGTCTTGCCATTTTGTCTTGCCCAAGATGTTGGCTCCAGGCCTCTAAGCCCAGACCGGCAGTTTCAAAAGTAAGCAATTTTTTTACTTCAGCTTCAAGTTCCGCAATCTATAAGCCTTCAAACCTTCAAAATATTCCTATTTCTGTGGTTCTGAGTTTTGGAGCTCTGCCCTTGATCTTCTTTGCCTGGTATTCTGTGGTATTGCTGACAGTGAACTTCACTGCACCTCCAACCTCTGGATAAAGGATTCTTGGTTGGCAGTTTTTTTCTTTCAGGGTTTTATATATGTCTCCTCATTGCCTTCTTGCTTGCATGGTTTCTGCTGAGAGATCTGAGCTTAATCTGACTTGCTTGCCTTTGTATGTAACAGTTCTCTTTTCCCTAGCTGCTTTTAGGATTCTGTCCTTATCTTTGATTTT
>NW_006408604.1:10186685-10203546 GCF_000296735.1 Chrysochloris asiatica
CTTCCATCTCTTTTGTTCCACTCCATTGCCCTTTCAGTATATTGTCTATTTCTGATATTCTATTATTGATCATTTGGACATCTTTCTGTAGGTTTTGAATTGTTTCCAATGCTGTATCTCTCTTATTTGATTGTTCCTGTAGCACTTTGCTGACTTCTTCTTTATTTTTATCAACTCCATTGTAAATTGTTTTGAAACATTTTACAATAATTTTTCTGAATTCCTTCTCAGGCATTTCCAAGTCCTGCCCTCCTTCCAGAATAGAGTCCTGGTCTACCTCTGGATCAACTGTCTTGGTCATTTTATCTTGTTTCTGGACATGTATTGATATGGTCATCTGGTTTTGTTTCTTGGACATGTTTAGTATTAAGGCCCAGAGCCTTAATACTTAATTGAGTGTGTCTTTTGTTATTTTTTATGCTTTGTGATTGCTTCCAGGGAGATGTGATCAGGATGTAGGCTTCCCTTTTCACTCTTCTTATTGTTTAATCAGAATAACTTTCACAGATGTTGTCTGCCTTCCTGATATATGGCAGTTGGTATTGGTTCTTGCCTGGATTTTGATGTTTTGGAGAGTGTGGTTGTAGCTTGCCTATATGACTGCAGTTGCTGTCTCTTCTTGGGTAATAATGGGTGTTAAAGAGTCCCCCAAAGTTAGAAGGGGGAGCATACAACAGCAAAGCAGCACCAGCAAAAAACAACAACAACAACAACAACAAAAAAAAAAAACAAGAAAAAAAGCAACAACAACAAAAAGACAAAACTAGACTGAATACTGTTGTCTGTAATTGCAGAAAAGGGAGAGGAGGGAGAGAAAAAAAAATTTGTAACCTAACATGAGTATGACTTTAATGTCCTCTCTTCAGCTTCTTGCCTTCAACGTTGTCTGAGAGATTTCAAGATGCCACTGTTGGCTGTTATGCTGTACCTCAGGATTTAATTTCATTTTTGGCCTGTTTTGTTTTTAAATTCTCTTTCCCTTTCTACAGCTCTGTCCTGGCCTTTCCTGTGTTATAAAAAAAAACAGCAACAGAAAAACAAACCTTTCAGGGCCAGCTCTTGGGTTGAGAATATCTGTGCACATGCATGGCAGAACAACCCACAAGTGTTGAAGCTGGGGGTGGTGTCCACTTGCTCAGGCACCCTCTCTATTTACCATTTACCAGAATGTAGGGGTGGTCAATGAGCAGATACCAAAAAAAAAAAAAAATCAGAACAAAGCAAAAATGACAAATTGTATTGTCCATCTTTGCTCCGAGGTTCCCACTGCATTTTTCCGTGGTGTGTCTGCTCCCCCATTTGGTCTTGCTGTTTGGTTTAGCCCAATCTGCTTGGGTCACCAAGCCTATCAGATTGAAAAGTATGCAATTTCTTACTTTTGCTACAAGGTCCACTAGCTATAAGCCTTAAAACCTTTTAAATATTCCTATCTCTGTGCTTCCGAGTTTTGGAGCTCTGCCCTGGACCTGCTTTGCCTGGTATTCTTTGGTATCACTGATGGCAAACTTCACTGCACCTCCACCCTATCTGCCATCAAGCCCAGCCTCCCAGAAGCCACTGTTTTGACTGGAACCATTTCAAACAGTATTCTAATGAAACTAAGACAAGTGTATTACTGAAAGAGCTTGATCTGCAGCCATCTCCTAATGGTGGAGACATGTTAAATATGTTTTGTTTGAAATAAGCATATGTATGTATGAACTGGAATCCTAGTAGCAATACTTTTTGACTTACCTTTTAATACTCTAAACAAAATAAGAGTTATGACACGAATAAACATCCCATGCTCAGTATTATTCAAAATAGCAAAAGATGAAAACAACATAAGTGTCCGTCAGTGGATGAATGGATAAACAAACTGTTGTATTTACACATAATTGGATAGTATACAACAACAAATAATAGTGACAGACCTGCCAGACAGCTCACACCATGAATTATTTTGGAGGATGTTATAATGACTGGAGTAAGTCAATCACAAAAGAGCAAATATTCTATAAGACCACCATATATATATATATATATATTTTTTTTTTTAATCAAAAAAACAAAAAGTTTGCACACAGGAAAAAAATCAGTTAATGGTTACCTAGGGTGTAAGGGTAAGGGAAAAGAAGGAAAATTACTAATTTGATTTAACATACATGTTAATAATGGTGAAGGGCATGGCATTACACAATATGGGGGAAGTCAGCACAGCATGACCAAGTCAAGAAAGGAACAAAATTAAGAGGAATGCAAAAATAAAGTGTAACTACAATAATTACTGGGTCCTGGAGTGGTGCTGTGGGACAAAGCATTAGACCGCAAGATTAGTTTTCACCACAAGGTCAGTGGTTCAAACTCATCAGTCACTGCTTGAGAATCCTATACAGGGGTGCTAGAGTTAGAACCAACCCAACAGCACTTGACAACAACACAGTAATTACTAAGGAGCTCTGGTAGTGTAGTGGATATATGTTGGGCTGTAAAGTGCAAGGTCAACAGTTTGAAGCTACCAAGATTTCTGCTCCCGTAAAGATTTACTGCTTCAAACCTTGTATAGGGGTTCTTATACAAGGGTTCTATGAGTTGGAACCTATTTGACGTGTAACACCACCACCTCGATAATTACTATAACATAGATAGTCCTGAAACAATACATTAACAATCAATCATTTACAAATGGATCCATAAATAGATAGATATGCTAAATATGTGAGGGACGGTATAAGGGAGTACACCTACTTGCAGGTGTAGCGTTGGTTGTGAGTATTTCTATATGTATAATTGTAGGTGCTGCATGTATATTAATATAGACAATAGAGCACACAAAGGGCACAGTCATTTGAAAACTTCTCATATATAACCAGACATGTTGTAGGATCTGAGTTGCTAAGTTTGAAGGCAAAAGAACTTAGACTCAGCCACAGTCAATTGCCACAAGGAAACTGTTTATCATCTACTTTAGTTGTCACAACACAGTTCATAAAGGCAATGTTCTGCATCCTACTTTTGTGAGTAGCATCTGGGGTCCTATAAACTTGTAAGCCACCATTTAAGATGGACCTATTGGTCTCTTCCTATCCAGAATAAAGGACAGTGAAGAAAAATAAAGACTCAGGGGGGCAATTTGCCCAAAGGACTAATGAACCATGTAAACCATGGCCTACAGGACCTGGAGACCAGAAGAGCTAGCTAGTTCCTAGATACCCCTTCCAGCTGCTCTGACTAGGATCAAAACAGAGGGTCTAAGACATAGTGGGTGAAAAACAGAACCGAATATCAGATTCATTTAAAAAGATCTGATTTCTGATAAATAGAGACTAGGGGAACTCCTGAAACTATGATTGTAAGACCACCCTTCTGACAGAACTGAAGCCATTTCTGAAAGCCACTTTCCAGCAAAATGAAAACAACTGAGATGCATATGTTCCTTAAAACAATCAGTTATAGGAGATCAAAAGGACACTGCTTGTCCCAAAGAAAGGATGAGAAGGTAGGAAGGGGTAGAAAATCCTGATGAAGCAGGGACATTGGGGCAGAAATAGAGTACTGAAACTTTGTATGGAATGCAGCCAGTGGCATGGAACACTTTATGTAACAACTATTGAATGGGGGATTAATTTGCTTTGTAAACTTTTCCTTGAAGTGCACATACACATAAAAGTAACCAATCTGACTGAACAAATTGTATTTGTTCTTGTTGTTAAGTGCTGTCAAGTCGGTTCTAACCCATAGCCACCCTGTATAGAGTTTCCGAGGAGCCACTGGTGTGCTTGAACCGCCAACCTTGTGGTTCACATGGCTTTGCAGTCTGGCGCATTAACCCACAGCACCACACCAGGACTCCAATTGTATAGAAAGTGTTAAACTGGGAACCTAATTTGCTGTGTAAACTTTCACAGAAAACACAATGTAACAACAACAAAATATTTTAAGTTATTAATATGACTAGTAATGATAATATATGATCCTTTTCATAAACTGTGTATATGTGTAACATAGACTGTGACTTATCATAGTGATTCTATAAGCTGCATAGGGTTCCATCACTGCATCTCCTATGTGTTCATTTCATCTGGAGAATGGAGAATGGGCCACCTGTTTAACAACCTGATGTATCTAGAGCATAACCAAGATCCATGAAGAAAACTGAAAGACTCTGAGCTAAAAGTACTGACACAAATGTTTCCCCTAAAATGAATTGAATGTATTGTGTTTTTACTCAAATTTAGTTTGAGAAAAATTTTATACATGTGAGTACTTTTTCTAGGAAGCTTGTGAGGCTAAGTTAGGTCTGGCTCAGTTAACCCAGTTTAAGAACATAAGCATATTTAGGTAGCGTATCTAGTGTATCTAGAGTCAGGACTGACTCCTGTTAGTTTCCTGTTGTTTTGTTCATATGGTGTGGCCTTCACCCCCATGCCTACAATGGCTGCTGTTTTAAGCAGCAGATTAAAGTTAGAAATCTCCCTTTCAAGGAGATTTCACAGAACTCGCGCATAATGCTTTTGCCAATATAGCTCACCACTGGCCAGAAATTGGTCAGTGGCCACAGAGAAATTGCAAGGGAATCTGGGAAGTACAGGATTTTATTTTGTCTTATTTTAAAACTTGGCAATAATATTGTTGTTATATGCCAACAAATCAGTTCTGAGTCATAACAACCCTGTGTACCACAGAATGAAACCCCGCACCATCCTCATAATTGTGGTTACACTTGAACCCACTGCTGCTGTCTGTGTGTCAGTTCATCTCTTTATGAATCTCATCTTCTTCCTTGACCTTCCACCAAGCATGATGTCCTCCAGGAACTGGTCCCTCCTGACAACATGTTCAAAATATGAGAGTCGGAGTCTCGCCATCCTCACTTCAAAGGAGCATTCTGAATGCACTTCCTTCAAGACAGAAACCCAGTTAAAAATTACAGCCCTGTTCACTAGAGAGGGGGTGGCAGTGCCTTGTCTTTGGTTTGTTGTTAGGTGCCATCGAGTGGGTACCAACTCATAGTGAGTTGGTACCCACTGCCTAGTCCTGGGCCAACCTCACCATTGTTGCCACGCTTGAGCCCATTGATGCTGCCACTTTGCCAATCCATTTCTCTGGGTGCAACTAGTAATCTCAGAGTACTTGCTGATCTAATTTAGATGATACCAGATTCAATTAGAAATAAGAAACATCTTGATGATCAGGTAGGAAAGCTAACAGCATTAAGAAATAACAGAAAAGGAAGGGACAGAAAAAATTTGAAAAATCTAACAGAAAACCTTGAAAAGAAGCATTCTTTGAGATCGTTTTGGGCAGTCTGTCATATTATTATTGTTAGGTTGTTGTGAGTTGATTCTGACTCATTGAAACCCACACTGCCCAGTCCTGCACTATCTTCACAGTCATTGCTGTGTTTGAGCCAGCCTGTTTGTACAGCCATTGTATCTTTCCATCTCATTGAGGGTTTTCCTCTCTTTCACTGACTCTCTATTTAACCACTCATCTGTCAGTTTGTTGTGCTGTGGTGGTTTACATATTGATATAATGCTGGAAGCTATGCCACCAGTATTTCAAATATCACTAGGGTCATCCATAGTAGACATGTTTCAGCAGAGCTTCCAGAAGGCCATACTCCCTAAAAAGCATATACCTCCCCTACTTGAGAGCATCCTTGTACAGAAAAATAGCATAGTCATTGTTAATTCATCAATAAGCACTTAAATTATATTGATTATATCCTTCATTTAAGAAGTCAGAAATCTCTATAATATCTTCCTAAAAATTTCTGTTTAAAACTTCAGATAATCGAGGAAAAACTCATTGCTTTAAAATATCAAACTTCAGCAATTTAGAAAATTTAATAAGTTATTGAGTTAGCACTGTGTGCCAAGTGCTCTATATAACCTCTTTTAATCTTAAAGGTATTCTACAAGGGCATTATTACGTCTATTTTTCAGATAACAAAACTGAGCTCTAACAAGGTTAAGTGACTTGTCTGCTTTACTTGGTTGTAATGTTGGATTTCCAATCTACATCTTTATGAATTTAAGGTATACGTTTTCCCTCTGAGGACTATTTCTTTTGCTGGGTGGCTGAGTAAATGAGGCCAGACTCTGATGTATACGAATCCATCATTAACCTGTAGGCCAGGGTGTCTTCTTTGTAATAAAGAGCTTCCTTTCTCTGCTGAATCTTGTCCTAAAAATTGTTGTTGTTAGTTGCCATGGAGTTGGCTCTAATTTTTGGCGACCTCATGTATAACAGAACAAAATGTTGTCTGATCCTGTGCTAATTTTCATCAATTTTGGCATGTTTTGAGTCCATTGTTGTATTTGTTGCATCCATTTAGCTTGTTTAGGGTATCCTTCATTTTCTGTGACCCTCTATACTTGACCAAATATGATATGCTTTTTTAGATATTAGTTGTTCCTATGATGTATAGAAAGGAGCTCTGGTAGCGTAGTGGTTATGAACTGGGCTGCTAACTTCACGGTCAGCAGTTTGAAACTACCAGCTGTTCTGCAGGAGAAAGATGAGGCTTTCTGCTCCCTTAAAGATTTACAGCCTTGGAAACCCTGTACAGGGTTGCTATGGGTTGGAACCGACTCCACAGTACTTAACGACAACAACATGATGTATAGAAAGTAAGCAAGTGTTTACTGATGACATAGCCACAGTATGGCCAGCATTACTTCTAAGGAGCATTCTGGTTGTATTCTGTAGAGAGACACCCTAAAGACTAGATCATGATGAATCCAGAATCCATCACAGCATCCAGTGCATGTAAGAGGACCTCTCTCATTGAGCCTGCTTATTTTACTCTCCATCTGAAGCATGTCCTATCTGTATTTTCCAGCCTTGCTCTGATCATGTTTATGCCTTCCTTTTCTGATGATTTTTTTTTCTTTTCTTATTGTTCATTCCAAAGTCTATTAACCCACATATGGAGAAGCAACAACTTGTAGTGTCTGCAGACTTGCAAGTCTCTGGAACTAAAGTGGGAACAGACTTACTGTGCTGTTCTAAAATCTACCTAAGCTCCTGGAGGCGACAGGCACATTGAGTCGCCTGCCAGAGACATATGAAAAACAAAGCCAGACCTTGGCCTCTGTCATGATTTACAAATGTCCTCCAGGGCCGCTATTCTGTTTTGACAGGTTAAATTAGTTGGGATTTGTTTAAAATTTATGTTCAGTCAGAGATTGGGAAAAAGCTCAAACAATGCTGCTGGAATTGAATAAAATGGGATGAATAGAGGGTCATTTTTCTGCACTAAATGGTATTATGTTCTCTCCTAGTTTATTTAGTGACACCCTCATTAGGCATTTTGACTCCTTAGTAGAGACCTAAGTGTCAGATGGTACAAACAGTTTACACTTGATTGGTGTAGCGCAGTGGGTTAATACACTGGACTTCAAAGTCAGTGTAAACTGCAAGAATGGTGGTTCAAGCTCATAAGCTGCTCCTCGGAAACCCTATACAGGGTTATTATGTGTCAGAATCGACTCAGCGGCACTTAGCAACAACAATAACACCTAGCCTAAAGGTTGGTGGTTCAAGGTTACCCAGCAGTTCTGTGATCTGCTTCCGTAGAGCTCATTGCCAAGAAAGCCGTATGAGCAGCAGTTCTACTCTGTAACACTCATGCTGTTATGAGTTGGAGTGAACTCTCTGACAGTGTGTGTGATTTTTTTTGGTTCATTAAGTGACTGTGCCCCATACTGAGGATAGTTATGAAGATGCTACACAAAGTTCATCTGCTTATCTCTTCAGGTGTGGGGAGTCCCATGGCTAAAAAGTCATTTTGATTTGCTAGTTCGAACCCATTTGTTTTGTAATACAAAATCAGTTACTTAAGAAGCTAGCAGAATGAACCCAGGAAACCAAGGGCAGACTTTCAGAATATGCTGGTTAAAGAAACCAAGATTTTTCCTGGTACTTCTAACACAGGCCTTTAAGAATCTTTTCTGATAGAGAACAAGATAGTGGAGTTAAGGAGGAGGGGAAAACAACATTCTCACATAGCTGATTCTAGCTAAATTCTTTGATCTCATTGTCACAGATATTAGCCACCTGCAAACTCAGAAATTCATAAAAGAATATTTTTGAGCTATGCCAGGATCCCCTCCCCCACATGTATACACACGCACTTTGTGTGCTCACTCACCAAGTTTAAAAATAGGAACCATGAGGTTGCCATGACTCCCGGTGCTACTGGAGCAGGCTTCCTTTCCCTTTGATGTGATTTCACTTGGAGCACGATTTAACAAGGATCTGGCTCAGAGCGGCCTCTAGCGGCTCACTCCTTAGGGAAGAGCTTCCTTCCATGAGCATTCAACCCAATTTAAAAAGTAAACCATATTGGTAGCCAAGTTAAACTGTTGTGTGTTCTTAGGCATGCTCCATGTGACTAAGTTTGTGCACTCTTTCACACCAGCCTTGGGGAACAAATATTTTGCTGTAACGTAGTGGTTACGAATTGGGCTGCAAACCTTAAGGTCAGCAGTTCGAAACTACCAGCTATTCCGCGGGAGAAAGATGAGGCTTTCTGCTCCCGTAAAGATTTACAGCCTTGGAAACCCTGTACAGAGTCATTATGGTTTGGAATCAACTTGACAGCACTTAACAGCAACAACAATTGTATACTCAAAACTAGGGGGAATGGTCCAGAAGTTCACAGTCTTTCTGGCAGAGGAATTCAGGGAACAGTTGAGACCAGTGGTAGGGAAAGTGGATGGCAAAGGAAGCGATGACGAATGGGGTAATTTAAATGGAAGGTGTGTTCCAGTGATCAGAAATGAACGTTTTTCTTTTTCAGATAAAGACATTTTCTAAACTTCATCACCGGATACTGATCCTAAACTTCAGGAAGGTGTTGATGTTTTTATTTTTTCCCATGTTGTTGATCTATTCCACTTTTCCTGGTTATCAGTGTTTCTCAGTTGGGCTGAACATTAGAATTTCCTGCGAAGCTTTAAAAAATTAAAAACTATATACAGATCCTAAGGTGCTAATCCCAACCTGCAGAAATTCTGATTTAGTTACACTGGGTCAAGGGCCGGAGAACTGACATTCACTGTAAGTTTCCAGAGTGATGCAAAAGGGCAATCAGGGTTGAGAACCACTTTCCCAAAGTCTGCTGTCATTTTTGTGACCCCAGTGACCAGAATAGGGTAAAAGGCAATGATAGTATTTGTACAATTTGAACTTGGTGCTAATAAAAGTATTCCTTTCTTTGATTCTCCCCTGATGACATCTAAAAAATTTGGCCCCTATTATTACTAAGAAATGCAGATTATAAAAGCAACACAGGAAATGGATATTTCATCTGAGGAGATCTTCCTCCTTCTTTTGCCAACACTTCATGTGTCTATTTTATGCAGAGAGATGAGTTTCCAACAGTAAAGCTGGCAACATGAGCATCAAAACAAATTTTACTTTAAAATGGTATTTCAATTCCCCTGTACATAGAGTACAAACCCCAAAGAAACAGAACTTTTAAAGCTTCAATTTTGATGTGTTTGCTGGCCTTGATGAGAAATTGATGCTTTGCTAAATTTCGGAGCACACAAGTGGCTTTAAAATGAAAGTTATTAACACTAGAAAATGATGTTCTTTGTATTACTACACTGTTATTACATTTAATGGAATTGCTCCCTGAAGTCCTACAGAACGAAAGGAAAAACAGCATTTAGAAGGAGGAAGACACAGGGTGAGGGCCAAGGTAAGAAAATAAATGGGGGCACCTTGATGTTAACAACTCTTCCCTTAGAGACTACAAGTGTCTTCCTTTAGGGAAGCCAGCTAAGATGGGCTTGCTAAGCTACTAGCAGGAACTCTGTAGTTCATAATGTGTGCCATTGTTGTGGTTCTGACTGGGCCCAGTCTTGGCAGTATCTGCTATGAGCAAGCAAGGCTTGATGCCACTTATCTAATTAAAGACTTTGCAGGCCATAGAAAAGTTTATTTTGTCCAAAAGACAAAGTGGTAGTGGTGGTTGGTGGTGGCTATGTGCCATGGAGTCAGTTCTGACTCATAGCGATCCTGTATAGAGTTTCTGAGGCTGTCAATCTTTACAGGATCAAAAAACCTCATCTTTCTCTCATGGAATGCTGGTAGTTTCAAACTTCTGACTGTGAGGTTGGCAGCCCAACTAGTAACCACTCTGCTACCAGAACTCCTTAAAAGACAAAGATGAGAGACCATGCATACATGTTAAGTTGGTTCTGACTCATAGCAACCTTGTGTAGGGTTTCTGAGGAGCAGCTGTTGGGTTTGAGCTGCTGACATTGTGCTTAGTAGTTCAGTGCTTATCCTATAGCGCCACACCAAGATATACAAGATGGCACTTAACAACAACATAGAGTGGTTGCCCCCTAACATCGACTCTATGATTTGTCTAAGCCATCCATGGTCATCACCTCTTTGAACTCCTGTATGGCGCTGTATGATCAAACCTGGGCTGTGAACCACAAATCGGCAGTTCAAACCCACCAGCTGTTCCTTGGAAACTCTCTATAGGGTTGCTACAAATTGGAACTGACTTGGTGGCACTTAACAACAGTAACAACAAGATTTGCATACCATGTAAATGATTGTTAGGTGACTGCAATCATGGGTTGTAACCCTGTTTACCCACGCTGTCGTCTCATCCACATTTATCAGGAGAGAAAAGATGGCATTTGGCATCATGCCCTTAAGAGTACCCAACTTATATTTCATTGAATGAGCAGGAGGGACTAAATCCACACTGCTTTTTCTTCCCCAAACTCCAGGTTCCACATCTGGGCGATTATGTAGAGCTTCATGGCTTCTCTTCATCAATAGCATAGTATGAAGGAGATACTAGTCATTATTAGTTCACATAGTGTGTATTTATTATATAACCAGTTGCCTGTTGAGTCAATTCCACCTTATAGTAACACCGTGTATGTCAGAGTAAAACTGTGTTCCATAGGGTTTTCAATGTTTGAAATTTGGGAAGTAGAGCACCAGCCTTTTCTTCTAATGTGCCTGTGGGTAGATTTGAACTTCCAACCTTTCAGTTATCAGTGAACAGGCACTCCATTTATTATATGGTCTATTCTAATACTGAGCTGGAGTCCTGCTGTGGTGCTGTGGGTTAATGCATCAGACAGCAAAGTCATTTGAATTGCAAGGTTGGTGGTTCAAGCTCACCTGCTGCTCCTTGGAAACCCTATACAGGGTTGCTATGGGTTGGAATCGACTCAATGGCACTTAACAACAGCAACAATATTGAGCTGCTCCAAGTTTGATTGAAGATGCCTTCTGCAGGAAGTCCAACTCTTGTATTATTTATTCCCATTGACTGAAGCTGTAAGTAGGATAGTGTGTTTAGCTGCTTGTTTTTATAGAATTTTTCCCCATTTTGCTAGGAAGTCATAGAATAATACTGAGTTTTGCATGTGAGGTTAAATATGGATTTAATATGGATCTGTAAATTTTGGTGGTAGAAAGCTGGCAGCTACACTTTTTAGTGTTTTTAAACATTTATTGTGAATTGGGTGAAGGTTTATAGACCAGATCATCCATTTTACATTCAACAGTTTGTACACATTTTGTTTTATCTCATTGATTGCAGATACCTTAGTATAACATCACTTATCCCATTTACTCCCTAGGTTTCCTGTTTCCATTCCTCCTTCTTTCCTAACTCCTCTGAACTTTGTTCTTGGGCAAATGCTGCCCTTTCAATCTCAAATGGTTGATTCTTCTAAGGTATGATGAGGACCTTACTAGTGTTGTTGTTTTCCTAGGGGGATCTCTCTATTGTTTGGCTGAAAACCGAGCCGCAGGGTAAGATGACTTCTAAACTTGAAGGATGACTAAGGAACATAGTCTTGAGGTTCCACAAGCCTCTGTCCAACCAGTAAAGTTGGTCTTTTTCATAATTGTTGAGTTTGTTCCACATTTTTCTCCCACTCTGTGCAGAACCTTCTAGTGTGATCTAATCAGAGCAGGTGGAAAGTGGTAGGGAGGCACTACCTAGTTCTTCTGTTATCAGGTTCATGAAGACTGATGCTCACGAGGTCCATTTGTTCATCGGACTAATTGTTTGCATGCGTCTTAGATTTTTTTCATCACTCTTGTTTCCAACAGACAGGGGAGAGATCAATAGTTGCACCTTAGATGGCTGCTCACAAGTTTTTAAGTCCCTAGTCACTCACCAAAGTAGACTGTAGAAGATTGTCTTTGTGGACTATTTTATGCCAATTGACCATGATGTCCCCCAAGACTATGGCCTGAGACCCCAGCCCCAACAACTCATTCCCTCAAGGTGTTTAGTTGTGTCTAAGGAGTTTTAATAACTTTGCAGTGGACACTCTTGATAGCTCTTGTACTTTACCAGGTATCCTTTCTCTTGTTGGCATTGCTTTCATCTTACCTGAGAGATGCTAACTTCATTTCATCCTGGCTAATTAGCATTGTCTTAAGAACCAGGCAGTGAGAAGAAGAGACAGTAATTAATTTGCTCAGAGTGCCTCACAGTGCTGTCCACTAGTTTGGCACTTAACAATAGCAATAATGGGCTCAACCATAGCAATGATTGTGAGGTTTGCACAGGACTAGGCAGTGTTTTGTTCTGTTGTCTGTAGGGTCACTATGAGTCAGTGCCAACTTGGTGGCACCTAACAACAATGAATATACATATATACTCTTAAGGTAAAGTTAGGAAGTGAGAAAAGAAAGTGTGCTTAAGCATTTGCAATCTTTTGGGTCCTGTGTAAAGGACACACTGTATGCCTGTCAGCACTGGCAGTGACATGTGCTTCAGACTGTGAGGTTTAAAAAAAAATCCATGTCTTCCAGTCCTTCCACACACTGGAAAGAATCCTACTTCTCCACACGTGGTTGTACCAGCTGTTAAATCAGTCACTTTGGTTATTAGTAAGCAACGGGGAAATATGCCTATTGAAAATAAAGACACGAAGAAGGACTGGGTCATATGTGAAAAGGAAAAGGCTTTCAGAAATTAATAAAACCAGTCTGTGACTGTGGGCCGAGGTGCTGGGCCACTGATAACCAGGTAAGCGTGCAGTTGGTTCATTCTGCATTTGGCCTATCCTGATACAGTAAAGATGTGACGGAGGGAGAAAAGCCTGCTTCAATATAGCAGCATTATGCTTTGATGAGAAAATGAAAACCTTGCTTTTTTGAATTTAATTTAGGAGTGAAGAGGTTGTTCCCTAAAGGGGTATGTGCTCAAAATTCATCAAATAAAGACTATTTTCCTTTAAAGGGGAATAAGGACCAGGGCCTGTTCAGACCATTAAATCCCAAAGCATGGCAAAGGCTCTCGTAGGCATCTGCCAGGAAGCTGATAGCTGGTGGCTTCCCTGGATGATGAATAGCCCGTGGCATCTCTACTTTTTGGATGGAGACACTGTCATTGAAACCTCAAAGTGGCTAAAGTCGTCTTTCTCAAATTAAGTTAGGGATAAGAAGTTGTAGCCTATGCCATTTTGAATCAAATGAGATTTGTGTGTGCTGCAAATAACGAAGAATTGAATATCTAGGACAGAAATCTAATTTTCCCACAAATCTCTGATCATTCCCTTTGTTTGCTGGATGAGCTCCACATTCTGTAGCAAGCCACTGAATATCTGCATCTAACTTTCATGACTGGGTTGATTTATCTAATTGCCTCCTTCCTCCAACTTCCTTCCCCACCTGAACATATTCTGCTAGTGATCCAGCAACAAGGACCTTCCCTAAATGTGACCATCCTTTACTAATCTATGCATTTGCATATGTAGTTCTCTCTAATGCTCATCTCTTTCAATCCCCCTGATGTCCTTTAAAATATAACTCAAGGGTCACCTCCTCCAAGAAGCCTTCTCTGACAATTCCAGGCTGAAATATTCATTCTTCTTTTTGTGTTCTATAGCTCAGTTATAGCACTTAGTTTTGTAAACATTTCAGATGAAAGCCTGAGAGTGTCTAAGACTGGGACTGTCTCATTGATTTTTGTAACCACCCTAGGGCTCATTACATTAGATTGCTGTTGTTTGCTGGCAAGTCGATTGTGACTCAAAGGGGTCCTAGTGAACAGAGTAGAACTTCCCCCATAGAGTTCTTCTGTGGAATTGCATAGGCTGTAATCTTTGCAGAAGTGGATCTCTAGGTCTTTTCTCCTATGAGAGCCACTGGTGGGTTTGAACAACCAACCTTTTGTTAGCAGATGAGTGCTTAAACATTGGGCCACTAGGACTTCTCATTGCATAACAGACATGCACATTTTTACTCAATGAAAATGTGAATGAATCAGTAAAGAAATGAGAGATGGGTCTTATGAATGTGAAATGATAAAAGTGATTGTTCTTTTCAAGTATTAAATATGCTATCCTTCATGTGTGAAGGGGATTTTTTCTGTTTCACAGGCAGAAGAGTCATTGGTTTGAAAGTAGTGTTATGTATTTACTTTATGTGCAGAGAGTATTCACATGGTGTCCTATGCCTTATAATGGGTAACAGATCCTTGGAAGATTCCTCCCGGTCCACACCTGTTATTCCTGCATGGTGCCTCTAACTGTCATTTTTATCCACTCCCCTTCCATAGTCACTGTCCCCATTAGCTTGTGCCTAGATTTCTATAACAAGCCGCTCTATGCCCATTATCTTAAATTTCACAAAACTTGTTTTTCCCACTATCAAATATAATGATTTTTACTCATGTGATTAAGGAACTATGGAGACTTCTTATTGCTAAATTGAAGCTTAGTCTGTTCATCAGTCCTGCCTAGTCATTATAAGCCTGGTCTCAAATTACTTTCTCAAGTGGGCAACATTTCTAGACAACTCCTCCCCCTTCACCACCTTGTTGAATGGAATAGTGGAAAGAGCTCCACTGGGATTTGATCGAGATGCCAGCTCCAGATTTGTTACTTCCTTTGCCAGGAAAGTCATTTAACTTGTTCAGAATGTGGTTTTCTCACCTGTAAAATGATGTAGAAGAGATGCTTCCTAGGAATGAATTTGAAAGCATTGACCCCTAAGTTTCATATGGATTCAAACATTCTTTGCTTGAACATCTTTTATGTTCTCGTCCAACTCTATTGTCAATACAGTGATGTAAATGGAGTTTGACTCCAGAAATTTGGCCTTTTGCATATCACATTATTATATAGCAACTGACTACACATCAGAAAAGGAAATGAAGACAAAGGTTCCCCATGAAAAACTGCCTCATATGGACACACACAACAGGAGCAATCCTTTTTCAGATTAGTTTTAGTTTTTCATTCAGCCAAGCTTTGGATTCGCTGGATAAAAAAAAAAAAAAAAGGCCAGATTTGATTTTCTTTGATTGAAAAAGATTCATTTTATATTCTTTCTGCCTGAGCATACACTAACCTGCATTTATTTGCAGGCTACTTACCCAATTCTGGGATATCTGAGTTCCTTGATTCGGTTTTCCTTTTCACAAGCATAGTTTTTCATATAGCTTTGATTTTTTAAAGAAATTTTAAGCTGAAAAGGATAAAGTCCAGAACATGGACCTCAAATTTCTTCTTGTCACCATTTGTTATTTGATAATGGCATTCATTATTCATCTTGTCCAAGGTCTACATCTCATGATATTCTCCATACTTTCCACATTGCATGTGGATGACATAGTTGTGTACCCCATTGTTTGAGTCAGAAATCTGCCAGTCATCTTTTATGCTTTCCTCTCTTACTTTCCTCATCTATTTTCTAATTGTCTTGGTTTTTATAGAAAAAGATTTCTCAAATCTGTCCGTTTATTTCCATTTCCTTTATGATCCTGTGACCATATTTTAATTGCATATGTAGGTATCAAGATATACACATGCACACACATTTATGTAATCATTTGTTTAATATTTATCTTTTACTGTCTAGACAATTAGCTCTATGCTGGTAGGAATATGTATGCTTTAATCACTATTGAATTTTAGTCGTTACCATTTTGAATAACTCAGAGCAGGTACTCTTAACATATTTGTTGAATGAATAAGTTAAGCTACTTGTAAAATCAAGTTTAGGATTATCAAGGGCCTGGATAATCCTCTGAATTTTGAATTATCTATTTAAGACTCTGTGTCAGCAACCTTGGAACAACAGTGCTCTATGGATTGAGACATGGGCTGAATGGATAAGGGAGGATATCTATATATCTATATAAGTCTCTCTCTATATATTATATAAGTGGTGATGGGATTTAACTACCAACCTTGTGGTTCACAGTCCAGTGCCACACCAGGTAATATATATATATTGTGAGTTGCTATGATTCTGAAAGCTATGCCACCAGTATTTTAAATAATCAGCAGGGTCATCCATGGTGGACAGGTTTCAGATGAGCTTCTAGACAAAGACAGACTAGGAAGAAAGAGTGAAAAACTACTTCTGAATCTTTAGTCACTGAAAACCTTACGAATAGAAGAAAAATACTGTCAGATATAGTGCCGGAAAATGAGCCCCTCTGGTTGGAAGGCACTCAAAATGCAACTGGGGAAGAGCTGCCTTCTCAAAGTAGAGTTGACCATGATAACGCTAATGGATTAAAGCTTGTGGAAGAAAAGCCCACAGGACCTTCATTTGCTGATGGGGTACAACTCAAAATGAAGAGAAAGTTGTAAACATACACTGAAAATCAGAACTTGGAATGTACGAAGTATGAATCTGGGAAAATTGGAAGTTGTCAAAAATGAAATGGAACACATAAACATCGATATCTTCGGCATTAGTGAGCTGAAATGGACTGGTTTTGCCCATTTTGAATCTGACAACCACATGGTTTACTATGCTGGGAATGACAAATTGAAGAGGAATGATGTTGCTTTCATTGTCAAAAAGAAAATATCCAGATTAATCATGAGGTACAACATTGTCTGTGGTAGGATAA
>NW_006408604.1:10205942-10207379 GCF_000296735.1 Chrysochloris asiatica
GCCAAACTTCGTCTCTATACTTCGGACATCTTGTCAGGAGGAACCCATCACTGGAGAAGGATATCATGTTTGGTAAGGTGGAGGGTCAGAGGAAAAGAGGAAGACTCTCAACGAGATGGATTGGCCAAGTGGCAGTATCGATGGACTCAAGCGTGGCAACAATAGTGAGGGTTGGCCCAGGATCGGGCAGTGTTTTATTCTGCTGTGCATAAGGTCGCTTTGGGTCAGTACTGACTCAATGGCTCCTAACAACAAACAACGTATATATCTATATATCAATATCGATATCAATATATATTTGCTTGTTTATTTATCCACAAATATATAAGAGTTTGAAAGAGGATGTTTGTACATGAGTTTTTACCTTTCCTGCAAACACAACTATGAATGTGGTAGAGTATACAGCGGGAAAAATGATGAAAACTTTCTAGTTATTATGAAACATCTTAAGGCAATGAATTGTGGGGTCTGGGGACTCAGGACCATAGTCTTAGAGGACACCATGGTCACTGGCATAGCATGGTCCACAAAGACAATGTTCTATATCCTACTTTGGTAGTTGTGTCTGAGATCTTGAAAGCTTATGAATGGCCATCTGAGGTGCAACTATTGGTCTCTCCATTTGCGGAAGAAAGAAGAGTGATATGAATTTAAGAGGCTTTGAATCAATTAGTTCAGTGGACTAATGGAACATGTGAACATCAATCTCCATGACTCTGAGACCAGAAGAACTGGATGGTGTCCAGATACCACTACCAGCTACTCTGAAAGAGGGTCCCAGGGGAATGGGAGAAAATATGGAACAAAATTCAAAATTATTTAAAAACAGAAACAAATTATGACTGGTTTACTTGTCAGAAGAGACTGGAGAAACCTGAGACTGTGACCTCGACTACCTTCAGGTTTGGAAAGGAACTCACCTTCATGGGCCAGTTTTCAACCAAGTATTAGATAGGCTTATAGGGGACAGACAACAAGGAAGGTATGCTCACTATGGAGGGGTCAATCATTCAAAATCAAAAGGGCAACCTATTCTTAATGGCAAAGTTGAGAAGGGACAGGAAAGTGGATGGAATGCAAATAGAAATCACAAGGAGGAAGTGGTGTAGCTGTTGTTGCATGGAGAAGGATGGTCATCATTGAGAGAAAACCAAGTCCATGATTTGTTGAATGTAAAGCTAATGATCTTGCCCATACACTTTCATGCAATTCACATACACATACACACACACACAAGACTCTGTGTCAGGTTCTACTTTTAAATCCTCTTCTTGTTAGGTGCCATAGAGTTGGATCCAGTTCATAACAATCCCTGTGTACAACAGAGCAAATCGCTGCTTAGGTCTGAGCCATCCTCACAATATTTCAGTCCATTTTTGCAGCCACTGTTGTCTGTAATCTTATTGAGAGTCTTCCTCTTTTTCTCTGACCATCTAC
>NW_006408604.1:10207838-10211381 GCF_000296735.1 Chrysochloris asiatica
TTGCTTATTGGTCTAGTTGTGAGGATTTTTGTTTCTTTACATTGAGCCATACTGAAGCCTGTATTCTTTGATCTACATCAATAAGTGCTTCAAGTTCTTTTGACTTCAGCAAGTAAGGTTGTAACATCTGTGCATTGCAGGTTGTTAATGAGTTTTCTTCCAATTCTGATATCACATTCTTCTTCACTTAGTCTAGCTTTTCAGATTACTTATTTAGCATAGAGATTGAATAAATATGGTGAAAAGATACAACCCTGATGCACACTTTTCCTGAATTTAAACCATGCCATATCCCCTTATTCTGTCTGAATGACTGTTCCTTGGTCCATATGAGCAAATTCTATATGAGCACAATTCTATATGAGAACATGTACAAGTTCCATATGAGCACAATTAAGTGTTCTTGGCTTCCTATTCTTCACAATGCTGTCCATAATTTGTTATGATCCCCACAGTTAAGTGCCTTTACATAGTTAATAAAATACAAGTAAACATCTTTATGTTCTCTGCTCTCAGCCAAGAGCCATCTAACATTAATGCTGATGTCCCTCATTCTACATCCTCTTCTGAATCTGGCTTGAATTTCTGGCAGTTTCCTGTTGATGTACTGCTACAACCATTTTTGAATTATCTTCAACAAATTTTTATTTGTACATGATATTGATGATACTCTTTTATTATTTCTACAACTTTCTGGATCACCATTTTTTGGATTGGGCACAAATATGAATCTTCAACCAGTTGGTTGGTTGGGTGTTCCAAATTTCGAGGTGTACACTGTGCTTCTAGCATTGCATCCATTTGTTAAAACATCTCAACTGGTATTCCATCATTTCCTTGAGACCTGTTTTAATCCAATGCATTCAGAGTAGCTTATACTTCTTCCTTCAGTATCATTGGTTCTTGATCATATGCTACCTCCTAAAATACTTGAATGTCAGACAATTCTTTTTGATACAGTTACTCTGAGTATTCCTTCCATCTTCTTTTGGCATTTCTCGGATTGTTCAATTTTTTTTGTTGTTGTTCATAGAAACCTTCATTATTGCAACTTGAGGCTTGACTTTTTTCTTCAGTTCTTTCAACATGACAAATGTCCCATGTGTTTTTCCCTTTTGGGTTTCTAACTTCAGGTCTTTACGTGTTGTATTATAATACTTTGTTTTCTCAAGCCACCTTTTGAGATCTTCAGTTTATATCTTTTACTTCATTATTTCTTTCAGTTGCTTTAGCTTCTCTGTTTTCAAGAACAAGTTTCAGAGTCTCTTCTGAAACACACTTTAGTCTTTTCTTTCTTTCCTGTCTTTTTAATGACCTTTTGCTTTCTTTGTGTATGATGTCTTTGATATCATCCCCAAACTCATCTGGTCTTCCATCATTAGTATTCAGTGCATCAAATTTATTTTTGAAATGCTTTCTAAATTCAGGTGGGGATATATTCAAGCTCATATTTTATCTCTTGTAGATTTGCTTTAGTTTTATTCAGCTTCAACTTGAATTTACTTATTAACAGTTGACAGTCTGTTCTGTAGTCAACCCTAACCCTTGTTCTGCTGGATGATATTGAGCTTCTTCATTGTCTCTTTCCACAGATATAGTCAATGTGATTTCTACATATTCAATCTGGTGAGGACCATGTGTATAGTTACCGTTTATGTTGATTTAAAAAAATGTTTCCAGTGAATTGGTCATTGGTCTTGCAAAATTCTGCAATATGATCTCTGGTGGTGTTTCTGTCAAGTCAATATTTTCTAACTACTGATCTTTCTTTGTTTCCGACTTCTTATTCCAACTGAAAATAATTATCAATGCACCTTGGCTGCATGTCTGAACATTTCAGACTGCCAAGGTAAGTGAAATACTTCAATTTTGTCATCTTTGCTACTAGTGGTTGCATAATTTGCATAATGTTGTTGTTGTTGTTGTGTGCCGTGGAGTCGGTTCCGACTCATAGTGACCCTACACAGGGTTTCCGAGACTGTAAATCTTTACAGGAGCAGACTGTCTCATCTTTCTCCTGCGGAGTGGCTGGTAGTTTCGAACTGTTGACCTTGTGGCTCGCAGCCCGATTCGTAACCACTGCGCTACCAGAAAGTAGTATTAACTAGTCTTCCTTGTAGGTATATGTATATTATCCTATCACTGATAACCTTGTACTTCAGATCTTGAATATATATATATATATATATTTTGACAATATATGTGGTGGCATTCTGATTCATTTTGTCATTCCCAGCATAATAGATCATATGATTGTCCAATTAAGAATGGTAAATACCAGTCCATTTCAGTTCACTAATGCCTAGGGTATCTTTAAGCATTCCATTTCATTTGTGACAACATCCAATTTTACCTGATTCATATTTCAACATTCCATATTTCAATTATTAATGGGTGCTTGCAGCTGTTTCTTTTCATTTTGAGTTGTGAAACATCAGCATGTCATTAAGTTGATTCTACTTGGAGAACATAACTCTTCCCCAGTAGTACTCCCAACCTGAGGGGCTCATCTTCTAGGCACTATATCAGACAATGCTCTATTGCTATTTTTATAGTTATTACAAGCCATTATTTTCAGAAGTACATCTATAGTTACTTCTTCCTAGTCTTTCCTTAGTCTGGAAGTTCTGCTTCTCTTTTTCTTCCTCCTCCCCCGCATTTCTTCAACCAATATTAGAGCACCTACTCTGCATACTCCTCAGAAACCCTATACAGGGTCACTAGGAATCGGAACCGACTTGACAGTACTTAACAAAAAGCAACTGTACATGCAGGGCTGTACTCAGTGTGCAGGGCAATGTGAAAGATAAGATATGACTCAAAACTTTTTCATATAAAAATGTTGAATGAAAGTAAAAGAAGATTCTTAAGTCCCTTAAATGGGTAGTGTAATTTGTATGCTATACAAGAAAGGTGTTATCTCTGTAGGCTGAATGATTTGGAAGATTTGGAGATAGTGGTATTACAATTAGACATTGAAGAATGTAAGCTATGGAGGTTCAAGGGAAGGCAACATTCTTTCAAGCAAGAGTAGTAGCATGAACACAGACTTGGATTTGATCCTTGAGACTTAATGGTCATGTGAGGGTTATTTAGGAGTCCCCTGAATGGAATTATAGACAATAATGGGAAATAAGAGTTGTATTTCTGAAAGACAGCATGGTATCATTGAAAGGATACTGTATTGGGAGTCAGCATCTAATTATGTGACCATAATCAAGTTATTTACTCTCTCCAAATCTCAGTTCTTCTGTCCAGGAGGAAAAAAAAAAATAATAATAATAAAGAGCGTGCATCAGTAAAGAATGCTGTTGTTGTTAAATATTGATGAGTTGTTGCAGACTCATATCGACCTTATGTAGGGTTTCTGAGGATGGGCTGGTGTGTTCTGGCTGTTATATGCTTTGATTCTGTTGTTGCTGTTGTTAGGTGCCATTAAGTTGGTACCGACTCATAGCGACTTTCTGCACAGCAGAACGAAACACTGTCAGATCTTGAGCCAACCTCACTACTGTTGCCACGCTTGAGTCCATCGATACTGCC
>NW_006408604.1:10212971-10225158 GCF_000296735.1 Chrysochloris asiatica
TTCTTCCTTTTTGATTTTCTGATTCCAGATCTTTGCACATTTTTTGGGTAATATTTGGCTTTATCTTCTCGAGCTGATCTTTGAAATTTTCTGTTCAGTTCTTGTACCTCCTCATTTCTTCCATTTGCTTTAGCATCTCTACACTAGAGAGCAAGTTTCAGTGTCTCTTCTGACATCCATTTTGATATTTTTCTTCTTTCTTGTCTTCTTAATGAGTTTTTGCTTTCTTCATGTATGATGTTCTTGATGTTATCCCATAACTCTTCTGGTCTTCGGTCTTTAGTATTTAATGTATGAAATCTGTTCTTCAGATATCCATAATCATCTGTAAAGGAGTTGAGATAGGTACAACTGCATAGATTTTTTTTTTTTTTTAAGGAGCCCTGGTGGTGAAGTCAGGAGCTCTGGTGGCACAGTGGTTGAGTAAGGTTAAAAATTCAGTGGCTCAAATCTACCAGCTGCTCTAAGGGAGAAAGAAGCAGCAGTCTGCTTCCTTAAAGATTTGTTATTGTTCTTAAGTACTGTCATATCAGTTCCAACTCACATCAACCCTATAAAGGGTTTCAGAAGCTTTAAATTTTTATAAATGAAGAAAGTCTCATCTTTCTCTCATGGAGTGGTTGGTGGGCTCGAACCACAGACCTTATGGTTAGTGGTTCACTGCTTATCCTACAATGCCACCATGCTCCTCCATAAAGATATAACCTTAGAAATCCTGGAGCAGTTCTATTCTGCCCTAAAGAATTGCTCTGGATTAGAATTTGACTTGACAGCAATGGGTTTGATTTTTTTGTTTGTTTGCTTTGCTAGCACAGTGGTTATGTATCAGCTGTTAAACAGAAGGTTAGTGTTTCATACCCACCAGCCGCTCCAAGATGGAAATCTGCTTCCATAAAGATTACAGCCTTGGGAACCCTATGGGAAAGTTCCTGCCTACCCTTATAGGGTCATTATGAGTTGAAATCAGTTTGAGGAGGCACAAACAGTTAAGCATCTACTACTAGCCAAAAGGTGGTGGTTCAGTCCCACCCAGAAGTGCCTCAGAAGACAACCTTGGGAATCTGCTTTTGAAAGTTTACAGCCTTGGAAACCTCATGGAGAGTTCTACCCTACGTGCATGTGGTCACCATGAACCATAATCAAATTGACAGCAACTAACAACAACAGAAAATCTTTTTGCTTGACAATTTTTCATTCTGTGAAACAGCTCTATTTAATTGGAATCCCTGGCTTGGGCTACATGAATGCTACTATCAACCAGTAAGTCACAGAGAACCCTAGCACTAGATTAATATCATTTAACATTACTTTGGGGAATGACCATCAGAAAGACTTGATGACATGGCTATTTTAAGAAGATCAATCTCGTACTGCTATACAAGAAAAAGAAGGAAGAGTGATCTAAAGTGAGGAGCCAGTTGGGTCTTTGTGAAGTATTGCAATGTGAGGTGACAATGGCCAGAATTTTGTTGGCCACAAGAGATTTCAAGAGAGCCTCAAAGGAACATTCTTGGGGATCTGGTGATATCCTGTATGCCAACAAAATGGAGAATAAAATAGTCAAAGTTGACCTTAAGCAGTTCAGATTGAGAGGATGGTGATGGATTAATGGAAATTGAGCAGTTGGGTTGATAACCATCATTTTTCACAGGAAATGCATTGAATTCTGAGCTGAAGGATGGACATGTTAGTGAAGACTTCTTGCAATGCCTGCAGCTATACAGCCTGGAACATGGAGTTACAGATTTGACATTCATCAGCATAGAGCTGATGCAACTGTCAGTTGTCTAGTTAAGAGAGAGATCAGTTCTCTAAGGACAAGAGTATATAGGGAAAAGGAAAGTATGATGTGGACAGAGCCTGCACATCCACTATAGTCAGTCAGAGGGAAGAAAGAACCAGAATATTCTTCAAAGACGGAAGACTTGGTGGAAACAAGGAGTGAGACATGTGTAGTCAGCTCTATTTGGGGGAGCTGGGGGCAGAAACATGCTAGTGAAGCCAAAAGAAAGAACTATTTTAACAGAAGAAAAGGAGCAATAGTGTCAGATGTGGTGAAGAGGGCAGGCACTTGTGGAACATCCCATATTATTTTTCTCCTTCCAGAAACTATCACTAATGAGAGATTGATTATGTCATTTTCTTCCTATTCAGGCCAGTTGTCTAATTTTTAACATCACTGTACTACTTTTTGAACAGTGTTAAAAAACATAATTAAAAGGAAGGGAAGGAGTTCAAACCAATGTTTTTTTTCTAGTAGTGGTGAAGGTGTTATAGGCCGTGGAATTGATTCCAACTCATAGTGACCCTGCTGCAAATGTTTACCAGAGCAGAAAGCCTCATCTTTCTCTCGTGGAACAACTGCTAGTTTTGAAGCGCTGACCTTGAGGTTAGCAGCCAGATTCATAACCACTATGATACTAGAGCTCCTTTTTATAATACTAAATAAACAACAACAACAAAAACTTTCATCAAGTCGATTCTGTCTCATAATGACCCTATATAGGATTACTTAGACTGTAACTTTTTATGGGAGCAGATAGCCTCATCTCTCTCCCAAGAAGCAGCTGGTGGATTGAACCTTTCACCTTACAGCCAGCAGCCCAATGCCTAATCCACTGCACCACCTTTTTCTAATACTGTTGTTAAGTGCTGTTGAGTTGGTTCTGACTCGTTGTGACCCTGTATGTGATTTTCAAGAAGCGACTGGTGGGTTTGAACCTCTCACCTTGTGGTTAGCAGTCCAGTGCTTATCCTGCAGTATCACAGTGTGATTCCTTTCTAATACTGCTGCCTTCAAATCAATTCTGACTCATAGCGACCCTACTTAGGGTTTCCAAATAAATCTTTATGGGAGCAGAAATCCTCATCTTTCTCCCATGGAGTGGCTGGTGGGCTCAATCTGCTGACCTTGTGGTTAGCAGCCCAATCCATAACCCACTATGCTACCAGGGATCCTTTTTCTAATACTGGGTGTGGAAACAGATTAGTGGGGAAGGGACATAGCACTGCTGGTTAAACTGCGATTTGGTATCCTTTATACGGTCCTGGTGTGGTGCTGTGGGTTAATGCGTCAGACTGCAAAGTTGTTTGAACTGCAAGGTCAGTAGTTCAAGCTCACCAGCTGCTCCTTGGAAACCCTATACAGGGTCACTAGGGTCGGAATCACCTCGATGGCACTTAACAACAACATGCACATTTAAAAGTCGGGCTCCACGCACAATATCCTGGCCCTGTATTTGTTATCTGCATGGTCCTGGCCACATTACTTAACCTCTCTGAGCTTGCTTCTTCTTCTGTAAAAACAGAGGTAACACTAGAGATTTCATACTCGTTTTTGAGCTTTTAAATGAGCATGTGTGCAAAGTGTTTAGCAGGAAGTTTAAGCAGGTGCTCAACTAAGTCATTGTTTCTGTTATTTTTCCTAATTGTGGTTTTGCACTGCCCTTGTGCCTGTTGCTTTAATAACTGTGAATTGAGCGGAAAACTGTGTTTAGAAAGTATAATGATAAAGGACAGGTTTCTTCTTAAGTGGTTTTTAAAGATACACACCTGTATATAAAATATAGGAAATTAATTGCTTCTGAAGTTTCCCTGCTATTAGATCTTAGCATCAGTTTGTTCAAAGCATGAGATAGCACATTGGTGAGGAGCACTGAGAAGGGGGCCTGTGAATCCTGCATGATGAGAAGAATGGAATGTAGTCTGTCCAGATTGAAGCATTTTACTGACACTAGAGCAGAGAATCATGCTGAAAGGAAAAAAAAAAAATCATCTGTATATTTCTCAGGGAAAAGATGCATGTGCTGACAATTTAGATTTTTGCCCAAAAATGCTGGCATTTTATTTCTGGGGGCGGTTCTTATGTTTCCAACAGCGTTCCCACGGCATACCATGTTCTCTCCTCCTCACCCTTCTCCTCCCACCCCTCTCCCCATATGTCTTCCTCTTTGTCTCGCCCACCATACTCCTGGTGTCTTTCTGTCTCTCTCTTCTCTTGTAGGTTATTTTCTTTGAGTTGCAAAATGAATCCTGTCACAGAACAGAAGTAGTACTTTCCCCAAACCCATTATCCATTTCTCCAGTTATTTCTTTTCTGGAAGTTCTTAAAAGAACAAGAGATCTGGGAAATAGTCATAGCTGTATGTTCTGTGATGTATTTCTCCTGTGCTTCTCATCCTTTTGATAATGTCTTTAGCACCATGTCCTCCTTCCTCCTCCTTTAAGCTTCCTCCATCATAGCTCTTGCTTCTCTCCACTACCAGAACGGTCTCTTTGTAAGTATATTTATTCCCAGCCCGAGAATTATCTGACCTTGTAACTCTTCATCATGCAAAAGCTGGGAGAGAGAAATGATACAAAATAGGAGGGGTGGAAGGAAGTAGAACTTCAAAAGTGCTTCAGGAAGTGGGAAAAGATGACCAAATAACAGGTGCAGCAGTGAATTACTGAGATAAAGAATTCCGATAAATGACATGATGCTGCAGAGTGTAGTCTGCATTAGTTACCCCTTTTTTCAGAGGATGAATGTTAGATTATTGCTAGTACATTTTGTTGTTTCTTTAACAAAAGCTCAGGATAGCTAGTGCCAAACAAACGACAGAGAAAACAAAACATTTGTCTTTGACTATGTCTCTGACTTCATTTCTCACTCAGATGGACACCCAATACCCTGACTGAAAACGCCATTGTAATATACTGTTTGATTTGTCTCAGGAGAAGACATTTGGTATACATAGAGGATGTTACTGTTGGACTGGTGAGGGATGCAGAGGTCTCTTTTGAGTGAGTGAATAAATAACATAAATAAAAAAACAAAAAAATAAATAGATACCACTTTTGTGGAAAAAAATAAGATCCAGAGTGAATTAAAAGATTAAAAAAAAGTGACTCTAAAACTGATGGAATCACTTTCTTACACAGTAATTATCTTGGCATTCTGACCAGACTCACTAAGTTTATAGGTAACTGTTGGTAATGGAGCAATAGCAAATTGTACTCTGTCCACCTATTCATCTATCCCTCCATCCATCCATCCCTCCATCCATCCATCCAATTTGTATTAGGTCTGGGTTGTGTGCATAACCTATGAATGGTACTGTGGTAGTTTACACCTGGTGTCTACATTTAAAGAATTCTCAATACTGAAGTACACACAAAGAAATATTAAGTTAGTATGCCCTCTTTCTGGACTTTTCTACATGTTTTCTTTATTCCAGGCTTTCCAAATTTCTTTGAAGCCAAAAACTACAGCTCTATGATTTGCTCCTTAGGGGTGAAAGTGTCTACAAGGTAACACACCAGTTTGGGATTTTTAAAAATTGGATTTAATTATTATTTTTAATAGGTACTAGAAAATATTCTGGTGTATGGGGAATTATGGTGGGATGATGAAAACTTGGTGAAAAATTAGACAGTATTTTTAAACAATCCCCAGCTTTCCGTCCTTCTCCCGCTCCTGAAAATTGCATTGGCTCCCACATTCCAATATTAGTATTGCCAAGCATACACAATCCTGGCTAGGTTACTGAGTGTATCAGTCTTGGAGGATAACCTAAGTTATAGGCCATTGGATGACAACAAAGTAGTTGCAATTCAAGGAGGTCTGAAATCATTCATTGTGTAGGTACCGTTTCCTGAACTCCTGCCATGTTCCTGGCTCTGTAAATACCTATATGGATATGAAAGACAAGTTTCATTCTCTTGAGAGGCTCATAATTTCCAGGATCAAATCAGCTGAGAAAACACTTGAAATACCAAGTGGGATCAATTTAAAGTGATGCTTGCATGAAATATAAAAGATCAGATATGAAGGGTAGGGGAAGGTATACTGCCCCATGCCCAGGAAAGAGGCAACATGCAGAAGTATGTTTCTAGAATCCCCAGCTTCCCAATTATTAGAAGCTTTACCTTTTGCCTCCCTAAACTATTACCCAGAACTCTTACTAAGTAGGAAAATGATCTGCATTCCCTAGCCTTTTACCCACTGTCTCTCTGAGCCCCCACAGCGATCATAGCACCAGGTCTTCCAACCGTGAGAAAAACAGCGGCTGTCTGAATCTATATCTTTGTCTCTGTTTCACAAACCAGGCAGAAATAATGGGTAAAATGTTGTGCTTTTAATAGGATTGTTGTTGTTAGGTGCCATAGAGTCAGTTCCAATTCAATGGAACAAATCATCATCATCATCATCATTATAGTAACAGTATTTATGTATTATTTAGAGTTTTCCAGGCACAATCACAGAAAACTTCTCACTTTTCCAGAGGTTAAGAAACATTGCTATATTTTCACAGTTAACAAAGGACAGTGAGAACCTGTGGGTCACCCAGTTGTAAAGGCTCAAAGGACCAACTGCAAATCCTTAAAACTCCGTATGCTTTTTCTGTACAACCATGATAATCTGAAGAATCATTATGATATTATAACTCTACATATCAACTGAAGAACTCATAGGGAAGCACCATTGAAACTGAAATGAGGTCTGTTCCCTGAAACTAAGGCCAGATTGTACAGAGTCAGACTATGGAACTGTGTGCTAATCTTTATTCTTCCTTGTCCTTAAACAGCCACTTTGTGTCTTCTTGTCTTGGTCTCCTCATCTGTAAAATGAAGAAAAGGAGCTAAATGATCCCTAAGATTAAGAGCTCAGGATTTGGAGCCTGGATGATTAGGTTCAAGTAGCTCTGCCACTTTCTAGTTGTGAGACCTTAAGCAAGTTACTTAATTTTTTTGGAACCTCAGTTTCCTCACCTGTAAAATGGAAATTAATAATTGTACCTACCTTACCAAATTTATATACGTGTTCTACTAAAATAATAATTTTAAGTTCTTACACCAGTATGTCGCCTAGGTTAAATGCTATATAATTGATTGCTAAATTTTAAAAAATGTTTCTTCTGACTAGGATATTATGAACCTCTGAAGCTTCATTATTACTGGAAGTTGGAAAATAACAAAATTTACAAAGGAACTGGTTAAAAAGAAAAATGCTGAAATGAGAGTTATGACAATTTCAGCAAGAAGCTCTAGATGGACTATAGTACTGTAAGAAATTAGACATTTCATTGATATGTGTGGACATTCATAGTCAAAGATCTCAGTAGAGGAGGAGAGGGAGGTAGTATCATATTCTGGACCTTCCAGAATCAAAACAAACTATTTGAAGACATGTAGGAAACTCAAGACTGGTAAAATTACCTTGTTAAGTGCCGTCAAGTCGGTTCCAATTCATAGCGACCCTGTATAGGGTTTCTAAGAAATGGCTGGTAGGTTTGAACCACCAATCTTGCATTAGCAGTGCAGTGCTTATCCTTAAACACCACACTAGGATCCAAAATTACCTTGAGTGTCATTTTTATGTTCATTTTGTGGTTAATTGATGGTCAACCCAGAGTCAACAGCTGGCTTACTCCTCCTCCATGCCACTCCTACTGCTTTGATTCTGTGCTGCCTTGCCCTGGCAGCCATCCCCACTGCATCAGAACCCAAGGTTCAGTGAAGTGGGCACTTCTCTTCACAAACTCTGGACCCTCTGGCCTGGAAATTGCCCCATCTATACTTGCTTGAAGGAGCTCTGGTAACATAGTAGTTATGAATCGGACTGTGAACCGCAAGGTCAGCAGTTCGAAACTACCAGCCGCTCCGCTGGAGAAAGGTGAGGCTTTCTGCTCCTGTCAAGATTTACAGCCTTGGAAACCCTGTACAGGGTCGCTATGGGTCGGAATCGACTCAACAGCACTTAACAACGACAACAATACTTGTTTGAGTACCATTGCTTGGTAACCAGAGGGAGTGTGAAAGCATGCTGGCTGCCTGCATTTTAGCTATGTAAAAATTTTCCTTAAATTAGGAGATTTTATTAAATTCGGCTTTTAAGGAGGCAAATGGACTCAAACATACCAATGATCATGAAAATGATGCAAGAGCAAGCAAATTTCCTTCTGTTATACATAAGGTCACCACAGAGTTTGACAAACTAACAACAGCATAAAGAAAGCAGAAGCCTAAAGAATGCTTTGTATCTGATCTGCTTGGTTTTTTATCATTCTTGATCAAGTTCTGTATCTTGTTCATGCGGTGACACAATCTGTAATTCCTGGTTGCTGGCTCAGCTTTTGAATCCGTCGTTGAAAACAGGGACCATAGCCTTGGTTTCCTCATCTGTATGAACATATTTGCAAAATGTGTTGTGATGATTAAATAAAATGTGTGAACTCATCCAATGTAGTACTGTCATCCAATTGCCTTTCTCCTCCTCTTCCTTCTCACCTGCCCACTTCGCTCTGCCCCTCCCCTTCCACCTCCTTTCCTCTCCTTCCTGGTATTGAAAGTGACACAATCCAGTGACTAATTGCTGATCTGCACTTTGGTTTCCCCAGAAGAAGATGTGATCCCTCCTGGGGATACTGTTGTCCTGAGGCTAGATAGTGACAGCAGGGGAAAACAGAGCATGCTGGGAAATGAGCAGCATAGTCTTGTCCAAGGAAGAGTGGTTAAGAAGGAACTTTTTGATAGGCACAGAGCAAAAGAGATTGTGTCTTGCCACAAAGAATTGTTTGTCTTACACTATCATCTTAATTTTCTGATGAGAAACGGATGAAGAGAAGAAGGGAATGACGATCTCTAGAGGCCCCACTGTGTAGGATAAGTACTATGTACTAAACTCTAGTAGCGTAGTGGTTATGAATCAGCCTGCTAGTCTCATGGTCAGCAGTTCAAAACTACCAGCTGTTCTGTGGGAGAAAGGTGAGGCATTTTGCTCCCGTAAAGATTTACAGCCTCAGAAACCCTGTACAGGGTTGCTATGAGTCGGAACCGACCCCACGGCACATCACAACAATAACTAAGCTCTAGTAGAATGAGATGAGCAAAATACTTGTGGAGTCATTGGAAGAGTCGGGACTATCGCAAGGGGCTTTATCTTGCTTATAACTTCTGCTCCTCAGAAGCAGCCTATCTTAGCTTTTGTGCAAGGAGTTTATATATGAGAAATGATCCTTGTAACAAGAGTCAGGAAAGAAGGAGCAGACAATGAAAAGAACTTTATTCAAGTGATACCCATAGTAGGTGACTGGTACTTGATCCCCTCAGGACTTTTGTAACAGTCTTACAAAATGCAGCTTGCAACAGTCAACTGACCAACGTTCAATCTCACATAATAAATCCAGTCTAATATTCCCACCTCCTTAATCTAACCCCTTTAGTAACGTCAAAGTCATTGCAGCATCTGCCACCTCATCCCTTAGGCTGTGAACTCTGAAGCATATTAGGAACACTTTGCCAGGACTTTGTACTGTAAGGTACAAGAAAGTGCTGTCATACCAATAAATTCTTTTCTGTCTAGCTATATCTCACTCCACCCTGCCTACCACCACCCAGTCTAACTCCCTCGATTCCACTCCCACATGTGCTCTCTGCTTTCTGCAGCTCTATGTTAGTCAAGTCTTTCTATTGCAGTTTCTTCAGTATGTAAGCTCTTTCCTCCCAGAAGAGGGGCTATATTTTTCTGCTGTAGTTGTACTCATGACCTGACTCTAGTTACTTGTCTGAAGGCAGTGAGGAAAGACAGAGGCATGTACTCAGGAGAAAGTGGTCATTTTCAGAGAGACCTGCCTCAGGTCAGGTGTTGGCAGGATCTCTAAGTAAAGGCAATTTTCTTTGGCAATAGGGTAAGAGCTGATTTTGGCAAAGAGCTTATTTTACCTTCTATCACCTAGATGTCCCCATTGCAGGTCTCAGGTTTCCATTCTTCCTATTAAAATTGTCACAAAGATTGTGAGTTCAGTCTTTTGCAGCATTAGCCCTTTACAATTAGTTCCCAGATCTGATTTTCAACAGTTTGTCCTATACTCTGGTAGCATAGTGGTTATGAGTCAGGCTGCTAATCTCAAAGTCAGCAGTTTGAAGCTACCATTCGTTCTTTGGGAGAAAGATGAGGCCTTCTGCTCCTGTTTAGATTTACAGCCTAGGAAACCCTATACAGGGTCGCTATGAGTTAGAACCAACTCCACGGCATACCGCCACCACTAGGGTTAATCAAACGCACCAGTCTTTCTACACATGGCTATGAACACTCTGACTTTCACAGCATGACTTGAGTTGATAGTTGGCTGACTTGACCTTTCCAGTTTCTTTCTTTTAAGACTTGCAAATATGTTGACAAAGCCAGCCAACTGAACATATGTTGTTCAAATGCCAGAATCACCACACAATCCAACACATCAGCCTCCACTTCCTCGTCTCCTATTCCACCACAGGTAAGAGTCAGTATTTATGATGATACTACATGCCAGGAGCTACCACTGCTCTGCTTACTCCCAGAAGTTGCATATTCCTTGAACGTCACAATCTGATCTTGAGGATCTGATTTCTGTAGACACTCCTGATACTAACTATCTTACCCTGAGTTTCCTTGAAGGCAGAGCCAGAGGCCAATACTTATGTATAGATAGTTTATTTGGAAAGTAATTCCAGGGAATAAAAGTTAGGGACCTGAAGAGTGAGACAAGGAAGGAGAGAAAGTTGATAGAAAGATGTATTATTGAGTTAGGCATTGCTGAGGGCCAATTGGTCATGGATACTGCAGAATTTTCTAAGGAGCCTTGAGAAATGTGTCTTCTAACAGCCTTACCAAAATAACAAAAGGAGGAAGCATTTATTCATGTTGTTGTTAAGTGTCGTTGAGTTGACTCCGACCCATAGTGACCCTGTATAGGGTTTCCAAGGAGCAGCTGATGAGCTTGAACCACCAACTTTGTGGTTCTAAGCGACTTTGCAGTCCAGGGCATTAACCCACAGCACCATACCATTTATCCATAGGCTCCCATGTTTTCTCGGTCACTTCCAATTGTATATGCCCAGCAGTAGTAGCCCATGTCATGGTAGCAGAGAGGCTCCCGGGCAAGAAGCTGGAGCTGGACAGTATGCGACTGACATAAAGCATGCTACATGAAGCTGGCTGAAGCCCGAGCAGCAATGGCCTCCCTGCCCAAAACTGGAAGGGCAGGTGAGGCTGAGAGGCTTAGAAGTGGTACACAAGTAGGACCTGTCCATCACTCCCATTCAATAGACTGCCTATTTCATGCCTGCCTTCAAACAGTTGAACAACTTCAAGGGGAAGCTGGAGAAACACAATCATGACAAAACCACAGATTTCAAATTGTCTGTCCCACCCAGCACCTCTGCTACATTTCCTACTATGTTAACATTCTCTGGCTCCAAAATAGCTTTACACTCCCTCTTCTCACTTTAAACCTATTACATCTCCTCCTTCTCTTTCTAGCACTCTATACTGGTAAAGCTGCCTCATAATTCATTGAGAAAATAGAATTGTTCTACCAGGAACTTCCTCATTTTCATACTAACAAATCTACCAGCCTTCCTGCATCACTCCATCACTTCCCTCCAGGTACTATGGATGATGTGCTCCTGCTCCTATTAGAAACTAACTCTTTGCAATAAATAAATAAATGAATACGGATTTCCTCAAATCCTTGAGAAAACAGAAGAACTCGAGTCTAGTATTTTGGACTATTGAGTCCTGGATCCTAGTGTTTTTGCTTTCTCAAGGACTTTGTTATTTCTTTCTCTCTAGTATACCATTTCCATCAGTCACAAATAAGTTCTAAACCAAACCAATTGTGACTCATAGTCACCCTATAGCACAGATTGGAACTGCTCTGTAGGATTTCTGAAACTAAATCTTTACTGGAGTAGACAACTTTATCTTTCTCCTACAGAGCAGCTGGTGGGTTTGAACCATTGACTTGGAGGTTAGACGTCCAATGCTAACCCACTCTGCTACCAAGGCTCTTAAAATAAGTCACAATATCTCCTCTATGAAAAAGAAAACAAAATTTCCTTGACCACACATCCAGCTCTGCCTACCTCCTCATTAAAAAAAAAATCCGCTTAATAGCAAAACTTCTTGAAAAAATTGTCTATAATTGCTTTTTCTACTTTCTCACCTCATTCTCCTAACTCATTTCATTTGGACCTCCAGTCATATGATTTCAGTGAAGTAACTCTTGTGGCTCTTGCCCAAGTCACCAGTTACCAACATGCTGTCAGGTCCAGTAGTCAGAACATTGTCACCTTGTTCTCTCTGAAACCTTTGATGCAATTGCAGCTTCCTCATAGAAATGCTTTTTCTTGACTCTCTTGAAGCCACGCACTTGTGATTTTC
>NW_006408604.1:10225258-10233282 GCF_000296735.1 Chrysochloris asiatica
ATAGAAATGCTTTTTCTTGACGCTCTTGAAGCCACGCACTTGTGATTTTCCTTCCGCTCATTGGCAAGTTCTTCTCAATCTTCTTTGTTAGTTTTTTTTTTTTTTTTCTCTCTCTCTGTCTCTAAATGTTGGCTGTCCAAAGGGCTCTTCTTGGGTCCTCTTGTTTCTTTTTCAACTTCAGAGTTTTTTCTAGATGAGCGTATCTAGTGTACTGCATATTCAGTACCTGCAGTAGCTCTCAAAAACACACCTTTGACCCTGATTATGTCTCAGAACTCTACACTAAACTACTTACCTACCAGGCATCTAAAAATTAGCATGGCAAAATATAAATTTTTCTCCTTCAGAATTGTTCCCTCTTTACTCTTCCCCATCTCAATAAATGGTAAAACCTCCATTTGCATAATTGCTATAAATTTCCCTATATTACCTTGTGGTCTCATTCTCATGTCCAACACATGAGCAAATCCTACTGAACATGCCTTCACATCATCTACAAGGGTAAGTTACAAAGCACTGCTACTAGGGTTCTAGTTCATATATGTAGAGTTTATTCTAAACAAAAGGTGGTTAAACATGTCTCTGTGATCAAACAATGAAATTTCTCTCAGTAATCCACTGTATTAGTCTTGTTAGGGTGCCCTCAAAAATAAAAAGACAAACAAAACAGTGGTTTCTGAGGGGTTCAACTGGGCCAGTTAAATTCAAGGCAGAGAGGCCAGGTCAGAAAGTTAGGGAGACAACTTACTGGGGATTCTAAATACATTGCTAGATATTCTCAAAAGATATAGGACAATCATGAGGGCTTATTATGAAAAAGTTTTTTAAAAAAAATTAAAACTGTATTAGTAGGAAAAAGGTCAGGAAATTTACAACAAGGATTTTTTTTCTGATCACGACAATTCATCTGCTCATTCTTTCAGGGTAGTAAAAGGTGTCCCACAAGAATTTCATTGGGAAATCTTACCCTATCTGCCATACAATTCTGAAGTTGGCCCTTCTGACTTCTTTTTGTTCCCCAAACCCAAAGACCATTGAAAAGGAACATGATATGAGTCCCTCGAGGATGCACAAACTACCATTTTGTCATGGTGTCCATCAAAGAGTACAGAATTCTTTTGGGGAAATTTAGAGAAATGGAAACATCTCCTCGATGGAGACTATGTTGAGAAGCAATAGTGTCAGATTGTTGATATTTTTGTTTAATAAATGTTACTATGGGTTTTGTAGCAAGTCTTTTTGACTTGCCCCTGTATATCAGTGTACTCTCCTATATACTAATCACCCTAATTTAAACCACTGGTGTTCTATTCTTGGATAGCTGCAAGACTGGATTAAAAATAAAAACACAGCAACAAAAAAAGTAAATAAATGATGTCACTTATGTGCTCAAAATTATCAATGAATTTTGATAACTCCTTAGATTAAAACCCCATACTGTACCTTATCTTTTTACCTTTCATTCCTTGGCCTGTATATGTTCCTGATCCTTTCTGTTCCTCAAAAGATGCCAGACTTCATCCTGCCTGAGGATATTTGAACATGCTGCTCCTTTTCCTGTCACACTGTTCATATGGTTGGCTCAATCTTGCCATTTAGATTTCAGCTTAATTATTATTTCCACACAGTGACCTTTCCTGCCTACCTAACACCAGGTACCTGCAGGTCACTCTTGTATAATTCTATTTAGTGACTATCATTAGTCAATACCCTTATTGTATCAATTTTTATTACTGTAGTTTATTATTGTATAGTGTATTATTATAGTCTTTTAGGCTTGATTAATTAGTGTAAGGCCCATGTATACCTGTTCTTAGCTGTTTCTCAAACACTTAACCTAGAATATAGTAGGTACCCAGAATATGTTAAAGGTACAAGTCAATATAATGCACTCACTTTGCAAGGACCCCTTACAGATTGCCTCCCACACCCACAGAAGGCATTTTCTATGTGGAGAGTCTAGAAGACTCTTCTATGAATAAGGTACTTATTTGTTTGTTAGGTTAATGCTTTACTAAAACTTCAAGTGTTGGGGCACTTGGAAGAGCAATTATATAATCGCCGTAACATTGAGGACTTGCTCTAGATTTTCTAGCCCTTCATAAATCTATTGGTGGAAGGAAGACAATCAAGAACGTTAGCTCTTTCTTTAACTAACTTGCTTTCTGACAATAGTATGAACTTTAGTTTAGTGAGGTTGAATACACTGTAGTTGAACACTCCACAAGAAATAAATTGGCCTCTCAAATGCTTCCCTTAAAGGCCTTCAAGTTGATTTTTGACCTTAGCCAATTTTGCTACTCACATGTGTTAGTGTCATTCCCTTTTCATCATGGTAAGTCCGTTTTACTTGTGTAGACAGTTTGGCACAGTGCTAGAAAGGGCTTGTCATTTTTTATTGGGGATGTAAGAAAAGAAAGACCTTTTAGTTGAATATGCCAGAACTGAGGAGCCAGACACCTTGTGACAGATGCCAGGCCACAGGTGCCTGGGAAGTGACACAAGCCAGGGGATTATCCACATGAGAAGGTTACTTTTTAATTAGACAAAAACAGGCTGATTTCAACATTTACCTATGTCTCCATTAGACCCAGGGACTGAGACTCAGGCAAGTCTTTGCCGGTGTTTCCCCGTACTCTAATTGAACCGTACCATACTTGGGGCCAGCTCTTTTCCCAGCTTCACACAGGAACCCATGGTCTGGGTTAATTGCCCCTTCTACCCATTTAAAAGTACACAAGAGAGTTTAATCGGAAGTCTTCCATGATTCATGCAGTAGTGTTGTGATTAACCAGTTTGGATCCTTGCAAGCAATGTCTTCAGAATCATAATGAGCAGGAGCATCAATTAATGAAAGTAATCGCCCTAGCAAATTGCCTTGCATTTTTTTAATGAAATAACAAAAGGATTGCCTCCTGACCTTTGGCTCTAATACAGGTATATTTCAGAGGGGACAAATTGACGTTAGAATGGATTCCTGAAACAGATGCAATGTAATGATTCCAAAAGTAGCTGTGTGAGTTTAATATCTGTGTTCTGGACTTATTAAAGGCTTTTTTTTTAATGTATAGAAAGGAGACATTCAGGCAGTGAATAGACATGTTGGCTTGGCTTGGCTGTAATTCCTGAACTTTGTACTTTGAGGGACTTCTATTTAAGTAACACTGTGTAGCTGCTTGTATGGTCAATCAGTGTGTTGTTGTAATTCTAGTTAAGATGAGTTTGTCTTAAGTGAAGTTCCATTTTAAAATGAATATTTGTTCAAATGTATCTGGGAATTTGTACATTTTTCTGAAAAATAACTATATTCATGCTTTGGAATTTATAATGGAATAGATAGATGGGTGATTTGTTGATAGCTATTTGATTAATGTGGGTGAGTGTTCATTTGAATGCAAAATAGCAAACCCAAATGAGTGACAGAATGCCCTGGAAGTGAGTGGCTCAGTGTGTGGGAGCCAGTGTGAGAGTGGTGAGTTGTATACGTCTGTGTAAGAAACAACCCACTCTGTTAGGTGAAGGTGTGGGCCAGCCCTGGGCTTCCGTTAATGCCTTGAGTGGTTGAGACAGCTTATGTCTAAGTAAAATTTGTAGGTCCTTACTCTTAAATATTTGAGAGGAAGGGTTGGCATACAAATTCATCTTTAGTCATTGTGCTCATGGGTAAGTTGGAGAGAGGGACTCATTGAACCATGTTTTCTCCACTGTGTTTCTGCTTATGGTTTGAGGAGAATCAGTAAACTGAACCCCCTTTTGAAAAATCCAATACACCAAAGCCCGCATAATCACGGTTGTCTTGTGATGTTATTAACTTTCTCATCTCTAGTGATCTTAACCTCATGTAACAGAAATTGCCTTCCAGGATTGTCATGTGATTAACTAAAGGGGCTTCCACATCCTCTTGAGAAGTTGCTGTGTACACCAGCATTATATTTTCTCCTGTTTGTATTTGATCCTCTCTCGCCTCACAGGAGTTTCCTAGAGAAGCTTCCTATACCATAGCATGCTGTAGGGCAAGGCAAGCAATTTACACTTGGGTAGAAGCCAGCAACAACTCCCTGTCTCTCACACCTCACCCCACCCATCCATTTGTGAGATTGCCTTGGTCCAAGTTTTTGCTCTTTTTTTCTTGGTGCTTTCTCCCTACTACTGACAGGTTTCTATGGTCTTTCACACTTATGATATCTCCTTAAATACTCCTAGTTAAGCTTCTTGAAAGATCAACCTAAGATGTTTTGTCTCCTCTACTGAATAAAGTGGGGGAAGAACAAGGAAGAATGTGTGTGTGGTCTGCAGGCAGCAAAGGTGCTCTTCTGGTTGACTGTAATTCTCACCTGCTCTTCCAGAGAATTGTGCAGTTGAATCCCTGATGGGGATAGATGAGAATGGGGAGGATGGTCCCAGAATAGAAGACTAGGGTTTGCCATGGCAAACAAATGGAAAAAAATGATTGCCCATATGGAGAAGCAAGAGACATTATAGAATTATAGAATCAAGAGACAAAGGAGGCTGTTGAGGAGACGGAAGCAGGAAGCTATTAAAGATTAATGGTGGTGGTGTGTTACCTTCTTGGTTCTGGCTGGTGGTGGTGGTGGTGTGCCATGGAGTCGATTCCGACTCATAGTGACCCTGTACAGGGTTTCTGAGACTGTAAATCTTCACAGGAGCAGAAAGCCTCATCTTTCTCCCACGGAATGGCTGGTAGTTTTGAACTGCTGACCGTGAGGTTAGCAGCCTGACTCATAACCACTATACTACTTGTTGTTGTTGTTAAGTGCCATTGAGTCAGTTCTGACCCCTAGTGACCCTGTTTAAGATTTCCAAGGAGTAGCTGGTGATCTTGATCCACTGACCTTGCAGTTCAAACGGATATCCCAGTCCAACGCATTAACCTACGGTGCCATAGCAGGACTCCTGAATAGGGTTTTGGAGGTTGTAAATCTTTACAGGAGCAGATAACCTTATCTTTCTCCTACAGAGCAATTAGTAGATTCAAACTACTGACCTTGAGGTTAGCAGCCCAGTTTGTAATCCACTACACTACCAGGGGTCCTCAAAGAATAATGATATGAAGTGGAATTTCCTGAAGAAGCAGCCTTTGTGGTTGAGGACTGGGCTGCTATGTCTGACTTCAATCCCTGTGTCCCCTTGGGATTTGTTTGTTTGTTTTTCTCTTCTAAGGCAGACTATAAAGTCCTGGCATGGTGCTGTAAGATAAACACTCGAACACAAGGTCAGTTTGAACTGCAAGGTCAGTGGTTCCAACTTACCAGCTGCTTCTCAGAAACCCTAAACAGGGTCGCTGGTTCCAACTTACCAGCTGCTTCTCAGAAACCCTAAACAGAGTCGCTCTGGGTTGGACCTGACTAGACCACACTTAACAATAACAACAAAGTCAGATTCTGGCCATAGAGGAAACTACCTTGGCAGACAAAGAGAAAAAGAAGGTGATTTTCAGAAAAAGGATGAATCTGTTTTCCATGCTGAATCCCCCACCCACTTCCCAGGCTGTGCTTTCACCTCCACCCCAGTGCTTTCTAATTATTAACATTGATGTATGACAGTGTACGGCTTAGGTAGAGAGGTTTCTGGGGGTGGTGAAGGGATAGGAAATCCTTAAGAATAAGTTGCCCATCTGTTATGGATTTTGAAAAAGGAGACAGTTCCTGTGGGTTCTCTCACTTCTACTTCATGATCATTCAGTAAATGTTTACTGGATGCCTACTAGGTGTAGATTCTGGCCTTGGAGTCCTACTGTACTGGCTGCATAGTTAGGCACATTCACAGGTAACCACAGTTAGTTTGTATTGCTATAGTACGGTGGTCATTAGTATATCATTTTATAGAATAGGAATTTGAGGCTAATAGCATTTTTGATGGTGGTAGTAATAAGTTGTGCTTTCTAGTATCTTTTCACTTTTTGCATTGCACTGCTTTTATTTCAAATTAGAAAGTTGCCCCCACCGCCCCAGGAATTGCCATGCTCCACCTCTGAGATTCAGTAAGTTTTAGAGTTAGTTGGACCTAGTTATGAATCCCACTTCTAACACCTGCTAGCTATTTAACTTGTATAACCTGTCTGTACTTCAGCTTTACCAATTGTAAAAAGGAAATATTAATATTACTTCCTAACTTGAAGGAATGCTGTGATGATTGAGTGGGAATAAATATAATTCATGACACATTTAATAGGTAGGAAATGGTACTCACTTCCCTTTCCCTTATTCATGCTTATGAGGACAAGTCACTCTTTTACCAGGTTCTGTGGTTACACAAAATTTAGGAGTTTTCTATAGTTCTTAATCTCATTATTGAAGTTTCAAGCCCTTGCATGTTAAGTCACACTGGGATAGGCACAATATGTTGTTGTGAAGTGCTGTCGAGTCGGTTCTGACCCATAGCGACCCTCTATAGGGTTTCCAAGGAGCAGCTGGTGAGCTTGAACAGCAAACCTTGCAGTTCAAATGGCTTCACAGTCTGGTGCATTAACCCACAGCACCACACCAGGACTCCGAGGAGCTAAGTAGGAAGGGCTTTCTTATTTATAAAGACCAAACATTGTATAACTGATATTGTGTTTAAACAGGACTGCTGCTGTTGCTGTGAAATGCCATCAAGTCGGGTCCGACCCATAGTGACCCTGTATAGGGTTTCCAAGGAGCAGCTGGTGAGCTTGAACCGCCTACCTTGCAGTTCAAACGGCTTTGCTGTCTGGTACATTAACCCACAGCGCCACACCAGGACTCCTTAAACAGGACAGGAGTAGACTAATAGGGACACTTGGCGGTCTGAAATCCACTGTATTTTTATGGTCTTCTGAAGAAAACATTCTATGAGATTTACCTCCAGAGGACAGATTAATCCTACAATTGGAAATGTGAGGAAGGAGAATTTATTGCTTTGAAAGCATTTTTTCCCTCCTACCTTCTTTTTCACCTTCATCCCATACTCCTATATTTCATCCTTCTTGAAAGACGCAGCTTGATTTCTTAGATGGTTATTCTTCTCCCTGAATTGTCCTCCACAGCATCTCACATTCCATCTGCCATGGTCCACCGTGACAGTGAAGACTGCTGCCCCTTCAGCCATGCTCTCTCTGAAGAGTAAGATATTAAAAGTCAGAAAAACCTTGGGTAAGGTGAGATTGCCATGGGCCTGGATGCTAATGCTTTTTCATAGTAGGTGGTTAGATAAACACAGCATCTTAGCACAGCCATTTATTTCAATATGTTATCTAAGTGCCTACAGACCGCTCTCCTGCCTCTGTACTTGCACAGTATTTATTACCTGTAGCATCACCTTAGCCCTACTGCTACATTTGATTCCTGAACATTTACTGAGACTTTTATAAAAGGAGAATATATATTGTGTGCAGACGTAAATTAGGTATACTTATATTCTTGCTCCCATGGAATTTCCTACCTGGTGATGGTTCACGTCACCAAGTGCTCTTTAAAACTTTCATTGTAAGTTTAAAAAAAGAAAAGAAAGCCTACAAAAAAGGATTTTGTAATCATTAGCTCAGTCATTTCAGATTCAGATCAGTGTGGACAGGGCTTTGATTTGGAAAAAGAGATTTTGGGAGAAGTAAACAAACACTGGCAGAAACACATTTCTGTCACCATTTTGTGTAGAGCTCAAACATACCTGCTTTTAAAAATCTGGTTAAAGTTCTATGGAAATTGACATGAAAAATTAAGGTTTTCTGAAAAAGATCTTAGTCTTACGACATCATCAGGACCAGTTTGTTTTGCTCTGTCTTCAAGGGTCATATTTTGCAATATGGTTCTGGGGCTCAGTGGAAATACCAGCATTCAGGTTCCCTGAGATGATTCGTTTGGAGCATAAATCCTTGCATCCTTTCTTTTCTTTTTAAAATTGTTTTTTTGTGAATTATGTGATAGTTTACATGGGAGAACATTAGTTTTACATTCATCCTATCATATATAGTTTCATTGCCATGGTTACAATCCCCTCCATGCATCATCAACCAACCAAAGGGTATACCCTGCAAGCCTGCCCCC
>NW_006408604.1:10234128-10235138 GCF_000296735.1 Chrysochloris asiatica
GCTCACAGCTTCATTGCTGTTTTTCTCTCACTTCCCTTTATCGGTGACGAACTTTGTCACCAATCAGAGTGCATGTCTGCTTATGTATTCCCATTGAGTCTTAGTCTTGGAAGGGGGTTTGCCCTGAGGGGACACTACCACTTGCCTTGATATCTCCTGGGCGACAAACTTGCTTGTTCTTGTAGTAATTAGATGGACTGTCGTTACTGTTTCATATTTTTCCTGTTGGTCTGTCTTTCAAGAAGTATCTTCTATTCTTCTAGTCACTCCAGGCTGGTCTTCTTGCCCTTTCAAGTGGAAATTTCCCACCTCAGAAGATTCTGGATGGGGTTCAGAATTCTACCTATGGTCTTACGTAATGCAGAGGCTCCGCAGGAAGCCTATTTCACTGGGCACATTGTAGCCCCATTTTAGGTATTTCAGTCAGCTGTAGGCAGAAGACAGACTTACAAGCTTTCTATGGTGATATTTCTGGCTATTCCTTTCTGTCCCCCTCAAGTATCTATTTTATAATGGTATGTCAGGGAAACCAAGATTCAAAAGACAGCCAAGCATCTTAACGTTATTTCCCCCATTTTCCCCATTCCAACTATGTCTCAATCCCTGTATCCCAGAGCCTTGTTCCAAGGTTGTGCATATATCATTATTTACCTCTGTCCCACTTAGCCCATGCAAATCTGCCTAATTGTTTTCCCATCCTCCTTGTTCTTACATTCCCTTCCGCCTTCTTGTGTATTGCCTTATTCCCTAGCACCCAAACTATCCTGTGTCTATTCCGTACCCTGTGCTCCACCTTTCCCTCCCTCCCCTCACCTTACCTCCACATCCCAGTAACCAGCAAAGAATTCCTTCCTCCCCCGCTTTAGTATGGGTTCTTTTTCTTAGTCTTTTATAGTAGTGGTCTTATGCAGTATGTCTTCTTTTGTGGCTGACAGATTTCACTCAACATAATATCCTCGAAGTTCATCCATGTTATGTGGTAGCTTGCAGCTTCCTTGTTATTCTTCAAG
>NW_006408604.1:10240086-10242209 GCF_000296735.1 Chrysochloris asiatica
TCACTCCAGGCTGGTCTTCTTGTCCTTTCAAGTGGAAATTTCCCACCTCAGAAGATTCTGGATGGGGTTCAGGATTACACTTATAGTCTTATGTAATGCAGAGGCTCCGGAGGAAGCCTATTTCACTGGGCACGTTGTAGCTCCGTTTTAGGTATTCCAATTATTTATAGGCAGAAGACGAACTTAGAAGCTTTCTATGGTGATATTTCTAGCTATTTGTTTCTGTCCCTCTCAAGTGTCTATTTTATAATGGTATGCTAGGGAAACCAAGACTCAAAATACAGCCAAGCATCTTAACATTATTTCCCCCATTTTCCCAATTCCAACCATGTCTCAATCCCTGTATCCAGAGCCCTGGTGTTCCAAGGTTGTGCCTACATCATTATTTACCTCTGTCCCACTTAGCCTATGCAAACCTGCCTAATTGTTTTCCTGTCTGCTTTGTTTATCCATGCCCCTTCCCCTTCTTCTGTATTGCCCCCCTCCCTAGCACCCAAACTATCCTGTGTCTGTTCCCTGCCCTGTTCTCCACCTTCCCCTCCCTCCCCTCATCCCACCCCCTATATCTCAGTAACCAGCAAAGAATCCCCCCACTTTTGTATGGGTTCTTTTTCTGAGTCCTATGCAGTATTTCTCCTTTTTTTACTGACTAATTTCACTCAACATAATGTTTTAAAGGTTCATCCATGTTATGCAGTGGCTTGCAGCTTCCTTGTTATTCTTCAAGGTAGCATAATATTCCATTGTGTGTATGTACCATAGTTTATCTAATCTTCAGTTGATGGGCACTTAGGCTGTCTTCATCTTTTTGCTATTGTAAATAGTTCTGCTATGAACATTGGTGTATATATATATATATACTCGTATTATGGTTCATATTTCTTGTGGGTAAATACCAAGTAGAGGAATTGCTGGATCATAAGGTATTTCTGTTTCCAGCCTTCTGAGGATGCATCATATTGTTTTCTAGTGAGGTTGGACCATTTTGCAGTCCCACCAGCAATGCAGGAGTGTCCCGGTCTCTCCACATCCCTGCCAGGATTTATTGTCCTCTACTTTTTTGATCATTGCTGTTATTGCTGGTGTGAGATGATATTTCATTGTTGTTTTGATTTGCATCTCTCTAATGACTACGGATCATGAGCATTTCTTCATATGTTTGTTGGCTGCCCCCAGCCACTTTTCAGCAGGATGTTATTCAGTTTCCATGTATTTGACTTTATTTCCTTGGTCTTCCTACTACTGATTTCTTATTTGATAGCATTGTGATCTGAGAAGAAACTTTGTATTATTTTGACATCTGTATATTTTTGAGGTTCATTTTGTGGCCTAAGTCATGGTCTACTCTGGAAAATGTTCCATGTGCACTGGAAAAGAGTGTGTATTGCGCTGTTGTTGGGTTGAACACTCTGTATACATCTATGAGGTCCAGTTGGCTGATTGTGTTGTTTTACTTTGTCTTTGTCAAGTTTCTCTCTGGTTGTTCTATCCATTTTTGAAAGTGGTACATTAAAATCACCTACAATTATTGTAAATTCATCTGTCTTCAAATCTATTAGCGTGTGCTTTATATATTTTGGAGCTCTTTCACTGGGAGCATGGATATTTATTATGGTAATGTCATCTTGTTCAATTGTCCATTTAATCAAGAGATATTGGCCAGCTTTATATTTTTGGTGGCTTTTGCCTTAAAGTTTACTGTTTCAGAGATTAGTACTGCCACGCCTGTTCATTTTTGACTGCAATGAGCTTGGTAAATTTTTTTCCATCCTCTGACTTTTAATCTGTTTTTGTGTCTGTGTGTAATATGTGTCTTTTGCAGACAGCATATTGAAGGATCTTGTTTTCTTATCCATTCTGCCACCCCCTGTCTCTTAACTGGTGTATTTAATTCATTTACATTCAGTGTAATTATTGATAAGTACGGATTAATTGCTGCCATTATGTTTGGTGTTTTGTGTTGCTGCTTTCTTTTTTGAGTTCATGCTTTTTGTGTTGTTTTTTGAGTTTTCTCATAGTTTTAATGTTTCCATGTTTATCTTGGATTTTCATTTTCTTGGTATGTTGTGAAGTGTTAATTTTCTTTGAGGTAAACTTATATTCCATTAACTTTTCCCTCCATA
>NW_006408604.1:10244108-10247507 GCF_000296735.1 Chrysochloris asiatica
GCAAACAGTGGGGGGCAAATGAACAGATATCGAAAAAAGAAAAAAGAAAATCAGAACAAAGCAAAACCAACAAAGTGTCTTGTACACCTTTGCTCCAAGGTTCCCATGGTGTTTTTCCGCGGTGGGTCTGTTCCCCAGCTTGGTCTTGTTGTTTGATCTTGCCCAAGTTGTTTGATCTTGCCCAAGTTGTCAGCTCCAGGCCGCCAAGCCCCGACAGATTCAAAAGTCTGCAATTTCTTATTTACGCTACAAGTTCCACTAGTTATAAACCTTCAAACTTTAAAAATATTCCTACCTATTTGGTTCTGAGTTTTGGAACACTGACCTGAACCTGCTTAGCCTGTTATTCTGTGGTATTGCTGATGGAGACCTTCACTGCACCTCTACCCTATCCTCCATCCAGCCAAAGCCTTGATTACTTTAAATGTGATCTTATCTGTACAATTAGTAATTATTCTCACAAGTAGAAAAAAACTACTTCAAGGGTCCATTTATGTATTCATTCACTCAGGTGTGGACTTATTTATTAATTCATACTGTCATGCATTCTGTCATTCAAAAGCATCAATTAGGTGTCCATTGCATGTAGTTTGTCATTCCTCAGCCTCAAGACAATTGACATGCAAAGAACACCTAATAAATACTTTTGAGTGAAGGAATGCATGATTGTATGAATGAATAAATCAATCCATAACTGAGTGAATGAATACAATTTTTTAACGTTCTGTGCAAGACCATTCCTTAAAATTCTGATAGTTAAGAACTTTGGTAGCTATTTTATTTAATTCTCACTAATAAGTAGAATATTCCTTAGTTTAATGGCAACTTGAAAGCTAATAACCAGACTACTGAAATTTAACTTGAAAGCTAGTAGTCAGACTGCTGAAATTCATTTTCAACCATATATGCACTATTCTAAATGTGCCTATGACTTGGATGCTAGCAGACAGGCTTCAGAAAGCTCAGTGAATGAATTTATATGTAATAATTATTCTCAGAATAATTCACTCTGCCAATTTTGTGTTTGTTTGTTACTTTGGCTTGTTCTTGTTAGTGTACATCATTATCTTCTTCTTCTTCATTATCCTCATCATCATAGGCACTATCATTCATCAGTATTTAGCACCTTAAAACCCATGGCAATGTATTAGGCAGACACTATAGGTGGAAGTATTTGACTTAAATGATAGGACCAATGCTTTCAGGAACTTGGTACCTAATATGATCCCACAATGTAGTTATAATTCATAGGCATATATTTTTTAGAATTCTGAAATCTCCTGGGAAATACTTTCCTTCAATTCTCTAAAGAATTAGGTACTTTGCATTATAAAATTATTCTTAAAATGTTTCATCTTTTCAGTTCAGTTGTCCTCTTTGGGGTAGGTGGAAGGCTAAGTAACCTAAAGTTTTCCCTTGGGCTTACAAGTAAGAGGCGGCATCAATCTTCTTCATTAGGAATCACAAACTACAAAATTCAGAGGACTCAGCAGGACTCTGTGGTATGGGAACATTTCACAGTGAAGATATGACCTCTTTTTCAAAGTGCTCAGAGTCTAGGTCAGCTTTAAATCATAATCACAGAAACATAATATTTCTTAGAATCCCAAAATCCCTAGGGGAACAATTTCTTTCCAGGTTCTCTAAAGAAAGGAGTTGGTCTTTGTTTAAAAATTGCCTCCATATCAAACCTCTGTCATGGACTATATTTCCCCTACCATATCAGAGGAAGCATCTTACTGAATAGATCTGCTTTTCTCCTGTTTGCTGGGACTTATTGAAAGAGCTGACTGCAAACAGATTTTTACTGCCTCAGTGTGGACTTACACCAGGTAGCACCCAATAAGCTTTGACAAGCTGACATCCTCAATAAATCAGCAGTGATGGGCCATGGAGGGACTAAGGAAAGGAGAGAATCTTATTCCCACCTACTTCCTGAGAGAGAATCTGCTTAAATCATAGAAGATCCACTTTTAGAAATGCATTAATTTCCAGGATTGAAGATTTTAGAATTTTAACATTTGGAATGCAGGTTTAGAAACAATAACCATCTTGTCAATGCTAAACAGAAACTGGGAATTACACACAGGTGGTAAGCTTAGGAGTACTAGTTTGGTGCTGGAGGATAAACACCAGACTGCAAGGTCAGTTTCAACCACAAGGTCGGAGGTTCAAACTCACAAGTCACCCCTTGGAAACTTTATCAGGGTCATTATGAGAACGAACTGACTCAGCAGCACTTAGCAACAACAACAACATAGGTGGCAAGGAGTCCTGGTGTGGCACTGTAGGATAAGCTCTGGTCATCTACCCACAAGCTTGATGGTTCAAACCCACCAGCCACTTCTTGGCAACCCTATAGATGGTTGCTATGAGTCAGAATGACTCAATGGGACTTAAAAACAACATAAGTGGCAAAAGAGCAGTAAGAAAGGAACAGAAAAACTCCTTACAAAACACTGGTGATAGAGCATCTTACATAATCTGCATTGTGATTGGTAATGATAGCAAGTGTATGTTCTCAAGGAGGAAAGATTGTGTAAACCTAGAGTTCTAGGTATGTAAGCTTTATAGCCCCAACTTTTATCCCACCTGCTACTACCTGCTTTTCTTTCATAAGCATTGATTTTTCTTTCATAAGCATTGATGATCTTGATAGTAAAAAAAAAAAAAAAAAGAAAGAAAGAAAAAAAAAACTAGAACCAGATTCTGAGCTGTTTGCTTACAGAATTTTCATTTATGTGCAGAATGAAATATTATGGTACAAATACTGATGGTCCATGTCAAAGGAGGAAGTATTTCATGACTGATTTTTTATTAGAGAAATGTGGATACTGATTTCTGCTTAGACTATTTGTAGAATAATTACATTATTTGATTCTTTTAGAAGGAAGTTGACACGTCTTAGAGAGAGACCACACTGGCTGTCTAGAGTAAGATGGAGACTTTTTGGCTCTGTGAGGTTTAAACCAGTAAAGTCAACATTCTTTGAAGATCACTTGCCAAATTGTTAGAACTAATAGGAATGGAAATTTGATAGAGTGAAATCATCAATATCTGCTAATTATATTTGCTAGAGCATTAAAAGGAGCCCTCTGGTAGTGTAGTAGTTATGAATCAGGCTGCGAACCACAAGGTCAGCAGTTCGAAACTACCAGCTGGTCCGCAGGAGAAAGATGAGGCTTTCTGCTCCCATAACGATTTACAGCCTTGGAAACCCTGTGCAGGGTCACTGTGAGTCGGCACTAACTCCATGGCATGGAACCACCAGGACCATAAAAGTAGCATATCAAATGGACTGGCAGTGAGAGCTAAAAAGCTTTATTATTGGGGTGACCTTTTGTTTTCCATGTTTTATTGTGAATTATATGATATTTTACATGGGAGAACTTCAGTTTT
>NW_006408604.1:10248052-10249389 GCF_000296735.1 Chrysochloris asiatica
CTGTCTACTCTGTGTGTGGAGGGGGAGGGAATGTTTCTTGCTGTAAGGATTTGTTCCCTCTTTTGGGTTACTGCTCCATAGGTGTTGGGGTGACCTTTGACTAAGGATGTTAAGAGAAATAACTAGTATTTCTCATTTTACATTCAAATGAAAAAGTTTATATTTGAATCCCTATTCTACTTTTAAAAATTACTTTGTAATTCTGTGTTTGTTTGGTATCTCTTCATCCTAGCAGGTGAGTATCTTGAAGGAAGCACTATATGCTAGCTCTTGAATTTCTGTGTCACCTGGAACCTTGCTTTGCTCTCAGTTGTGCTCAGTAAATACCTATTGAAGTAAATGAATTTAAAATATTTATACTATAACCTTAAGGAGCTCTGGTAGCGTAGTGGTTACGAATCGGGCTGCGAACCTTAAGGTCAGCAGTTCGAAACTACCAGCCGCTCCGTGGGGAAAGATGAGGCTCTCTACTCCCGTAAAGATTTACACCCTCGGAAATCCTGTACAGGGTTGCTCTGGGTTGGAACTGACTCAACGGCACTTAACAACAACAACAACAACAACAATACTATAACCTTAAGCAACTAAGAACTGTTTGAATGTAATTGTAACCTTGGTAGAGATTGACCATGTTAATGTCAGGGTTAAAAATATTAAGTTAGGAGATATGAGTATCTGACCTATATTTTATGGAAAGATGTTTCAAAAGCTGGTTTAAAAAAAAAAGAAAAAGAAAAGAAAAGATTATCTTGATCTGATGGTGAGTTTCTAAAATATCCTCTAAAGACAAAATTCTAATGAAAACAAACTGGACAGTTGACTCTTACACAGTGTCGGGGCTTTGGGCACCAGCCTCCCCTGCATTCAAATATCCACATTTAACTTATGACTCCCCCCAAAATGTACCTACTAATAGTCTACCATTGACAGAAACCTTACTTATAACATAAACAGTCAATTACCATAGTTTGTATATTATATGTATTATATGGGAGTCCTGGTGGTCCTGGAGGGGAGCACTCAGCTGCTAACCACAGATCAGCAGTTCAAACCCACCATCCACTTTGGGGAGAAAGATGAGACTTTTGGTTACTGTAAAGCTTCACAGCCTCAGAATCCCTATTTGGGTCACCATGAGTCAGATTGCTTTGATGGACGTGGCTTTGCCTTTCTGTTTTTGTTTGTTTGTTCTGGTATGTGTTGTATACTGTACCCACATAAAAGCTACATTTTTAATACCAGATAAAGCATTTCACAAAAATTGCAAGGTTTTCACACCTGCTGGTATAATTGCAGCAATGATTTCATAAATTTCTTTCTTTCTTTTTTTTTTTTTC
>NW_006408604.1:10249614-10281666 GCF_000296735.1 Chrysochloris asiatica
TGGTACTATCATGTCATTCAACTTCATGTCTGTGGTCTGTGGTACTATCATGTCATTCAACTTCTTGTAATGTCATGACTTTTCTCTGCAACTTGGAAGAACTTCCAGCTCTACTAGTTGGCATTTCGTGTGAGTCCCATGGTGTTACTCACCGTTTACAGTATTGGACTAAACATGTTGAAAAATCACTTAAGAACTGTGAGAGATCACTTTTTATGGTGATGGACACAATTTTCTAGAGAGACAAGGAGCTCATGCAGAGATGATTAACATTACATGCATTAAAAAAACAAAAAAAACCTGTGTATATATGGGCCCAGGCAGGTTCAAACCCCCATGTTGTGTAAGGGTCCACTGCATTAGGTATTTCAGTATATATATCTGAGGAACATATTCAGCAAGGTTTGACATATATTTTAATAGCTGTAACCCACACCTCTAAGGAGCTCTGGTAGCGTAGTGGTTATGAATCGGGTTGCTAACTTCACGGACAGCAGTTTGAAACTCCATGGGAGAAAGATGAGGCTTTCTGCTCCCGTTAATATTTATAGCCTCAGAAACCTTGTACAGGGTTGCTACAAGTCGGAACTGACTCCATGGCCCATAACAACAACAACAACAACCCACATCTCTATCAAGATATAGAACACCTTTTCTCTCTAAAAATTGTCTCATGCCCCTTCCCAATCAATTCCTACCCTCCTTCCCCTCCAAATATCCCTATAGAACAGAAAGAACTGCCCAATAGGGCTTCCAAGGCTGTACTCTTTATGGAAGCTCACTGCCACATCTTTCTCTCTTAAAGCAGTTGGTGGGTTTCAGCCACCAACCTTTAAGTTAGCAGTTGAGTGCCTAATGATTGTGCCACCAGAACCTGTTCCCAGCCATCCAAAAAAATTACAACTATTCTGATTTCTTTCCCTGTAGATTATTGTTGTGTTTTTTAGAACTTCATATAAATGCCGTGTTACTAGTTTTTTATAATATGTATTATTTTGTATCTGGCCTCTTTCACTGAACATACTGTTTTGAACATAATTCATCCATGTTGTTGTAATTATCATCATTCTTTCTTATTGCTATGTAATGAATATACCAGAATTTGTTGTTTTCTGTTGGGTATTTAGGTTGTGACCCACTTTTGGCGATTATGAATAAAAGTGTTCTGAACAGTTTTGTTCACATCCTTTTGTGAACATATGTTTTTATTTCTTTTGGCTAAATAACTAGAATTTCTAGGTCATAGGATTTAACTTTATAAGATATTACCCGACCATTTTCCATAGTGATTGTATCATTTTTCAATTCCACTAATTAAGGTATAGATGTTCCATTCTACAAACAGATAACAGAGGAAATCAGAGGGCTAAAAGAAGAAAATAGTAATACAAAACAATAATACCTGTAAAAATAGTTACTGTTTCTAGAACTTGTGTCAGATTTTTAGACTGCAGGATCTCTCAGGAAGGGCCCCATAAATCTGGTACAATATTAGAGCTCATTTTTGGGACCTTTAAGTTCACTGACTCTATCGTAAACAGTTCTGCCTCGAGTCTATCCAGTGGTTTGGTTTGGTTTTCTTTGTTATCATATTTTTCAGTTCTAAAATTTCTGTTTCCATGTTTGTTATCTTTGCTGATGCTTTCTATTTTAACTTGACTCAAGAGTATTCATGATTGTTTGAATGTTTTAATAACAGCTGCTTTAAAACCTTTGTAAGATAACTCCAACATCTATGTCATCTCACTGTTGGTATCTATTGATTATCGTTTTCCATGTGAGTTGGAATTTTCATGGTTATTTATTTGCCAAGTAATTTGCAATTGTAGGCTGGATTGTTTATATATTATCTTATGAGGCTGTGAATTTTGTTTAATGTCACCACTTATTTGGTGGTACTTCAAATTCTGATATTCTTCCCAGCCTTCCTACTTATATTTGCTTTTCAAAGACCTCAAATATTCTCAGTCCAGGTTTTAGACTTCTGTTTAGTGGGAGAGAAAGGTGGGCATGTATTTACTCCATCTTACTTGGAACCAGAACAAGTAAATTTGAATTTTGGAAAAATAACATTCACAAGACTTAAAAAAAAAAAACTTCAAATATTCATTTTTGTCTTTAAGCTTGTTATTTATTGTCTGAGTTCCACCATTAGAATTTAAGTTTCACAATGGCAAGGATCTTTGTTCTATTACCAAAGTATTTCACATACTCAGAATAGTGTCTGGAACTGAACACATACCAGAAGTATTCAATAAATATTTTTGGATTTTGAGAAAGAAGATGATAAACAAGGAAGAATATCCTGGTATACACTGAGAAGTGCTAAAAGAAGAGCATTAGAATAACAAGTACTTATGATCTTGTACAAATTGATTAAGTAAATCTCAATTTGTTGTTTAGAATGTGAAAATGATATTTATTTCATAGAGAAAATAAAATATGTCTTTATTGCATGTAAGTGCTCATGAGACATAAATCCAATATTTTCCTCTCCACAACAAGACTAAAATGTAAAGTTTAGAGCAAGAAGAATAACTAAATTTGGAGCAAGAAGAATGTGACTGCTAGGGGTAGCTAGTTTAATGTAAAAAGATAATGAGTGAAAGCTGAAATTCTCCACTCCTATTTTCCTTGCATCTTCTCTATCAAGGAAAATTATCTTCAACTAGAACCAACAGAAGAAGATCAAGAGCTTTGACGTTAGACAAGCTTCATAGGTGACTTTTCTTAACTCCTCTCAGGTTAAACACAGATTCTCCTATAAAATAATAATAATACCTACCCCAGAGAGTTAGTTTAAGTGTGACAGGATAAATTTACTGTGTGTATGTGTGTGGGGGGTGAATAATAGACTTCTCATCCCCTCAGCAAGTTAAAAAAGAATTTTATAATGTCATTTCAATTCCAAAACCAATTGTGTTGGGCAGTGGTAAATTGGCAACTTTATTAATTTTGATACTGCTGACCTTTTAGTCCAATATAGCTAGGTTTAGTTCTATGCAACTCTTTACCTGATGAGTCACAGCCTTTACCTCATTTCTACTGCATAAAGCCTTTATGCAAATTCTTGGTGCTTTATTGATCAAAACATAACATCCATCAGGCATCCAGCTTCCCTTGGAACTCCATCTCGGGTCCACACCAGAGCAATGCTATGGCAGAGTTTTGTGATAGACTTAGAAATCTGTTCCTCTCACACAACATCACCCAATAACTGAATATTTCACCCATTGCAAATTCTTACTGTATCATTTCTCAACAAATGAACTTTATCCCTTTCATTCATGCATTGACTGTCTTTAATAACATTTTAAAAATTAAAATCCTACTCTTTTTTTTTTTTTACTCTTGCTCTGGTAGCGTAGTGGTTACGAATTGGGCTGCGAACCATAAGGTCAGCAGTTCGAAACTACCAGCGGTTCCGTGGGAGAAAGATGAGGCGTTCTGCTCCCGTAAAGATTAACAGCCTCGGAAACCCTGTGCAGGGTCGCTATGAGTCGGAACCGACTCCGCGGCACATAACAACAACAACATTCACCAAGAATAGTACATTGACAGGGAACTTCCAGAGGTTCAAACTGGATTCTAGTGAGGGGCATATCATTGCCAACCTCAGATGAATGTTGGCTGAAAACAGAGAATATTAGAAGATGTTTACCTGTGCTTTATTGACTACACAAAGGCTTTAAATTGTGTGGATCATGACAAGCTATGGACAGCAATGCAGAGAGTGAGTATTCCAGAACACTTAATTGTGCTCATGAGGAACCTGTACATAAACCAAGAGGTGGTTGTTTGAATAGAACAAGGGAACACTGAATGTTTTAAAATTAGGAAAGGTGTGTGCCAGAGTTGTATTTTCCCAACATATTCAATCTGTATGCTCAGCAAATAATTTGAGAAGCTTGATGAAGGAAAACATGGCATCAGGACTGGTAGAAGACTTATTAACAGCCTGTGATTTGCAGATGATATAACCTTGCTTGCTGAAAGCAAAGGCGACTTAAAATACTTACTGGTGAAGATCAAAGACCACAGCCTTCAGTATGTGTTAAAACTCAATGTAAAGAAAACAAAAATCCTCACCCATAGATCAATAAATAACATCCATATAAATGGAGAAAAGTTTGAAGTTATCAATGATTTCATTTTGTTCAAATCAACCATCAACATTCATGGAAGCAGCACTTAAGAAATCAAATGGCATATTGCATTAGGCAAATCTGCTATACAAGACCTTTTTAAAGCGTTGAAGAGCAAAGATATCAGTTTGAGGACTAAGGTGTGCCTGATCCAAACTGTGGTATTTTCAGTAAACACTTATGTGTGTGAAATTTGGATAGTGAATAAGGAAGACCATAGAAGAGTTGATGCATTGAGTTATGTTTTTGGAGGAGACTATTCAAAGTACCATGGACTGCCAAAAGAACAAACAACTCTGTATTGGAAGCATTACAGCCAGAATGCTCCTTAGAAACCAGCATGACCAGGCGTGGTCTTTCGTTCCTCAGACATACTGTCAGGAGGAACCAATCCCTGGAGTAGGACTTCATGCTTGGTTGAGTGAAAAAGACGAAGACCCCCAGTGAGATGGACTGGCACAGTGGCAGCAGCATTGGGTTTAAGTATGGCAATGATTGTGAAGTTGGCACAGGACTGGGCAGTGTTTCATTCTGTTGTGTATAAAGTCGCTACAAGTTGGTACTGACAATTCCCCAAGTGTACGGTTTCTGCTCCTGTAGAGATTTACAGCCTCAGAAACCCTATACAGTGTCAGTATGAGTCAGAATCAATTCGATGGCAAATTTATTTATTTATATTTTTTGGTGTTCTCCAGGCTACGAACCCTGGTGGCATAGGGGGTTATAGGTTGAGCTGCTACCTGTAAGGTCAACAGCTTGAACTCACCAGCCACTCTGTGGGAGAAAAATGAGGTTGTCTACTTCCGTAACGATTTACAGTGTTGGAGCTCAAAGGTTCTACTATGTCTGATAAGGTTCCAGTGAGTTGGAATCAACTTCGCTGGCAGTGGTTTAGGTTTGGTTTATCCCCTAAGCCTCCAGGTTTTATAAAAGGTTATTCTATACTGACCTTTTTATTTTACTTTACTCATTAAGTTGTGTTTAAGTCAATGAAAAAACTTTGTTTTATTTTAAACCATTTAGTTTTCCATTGAGTAATAGAGTTTGTGCATCTTTCTTTTGATGTTGACAGTTAAAGGTAGAATGTGATTGTATTAGAGGATAACACTTGAGACATCTATTCAGTACTTAATTCTACCACTAATCCCTGCTTTTCTTCAGCGTTATTGATCCTCAGATTTTTGCCAGTTGTTATATATTCCTATGATCAATGAGAATACCAGTAAACACTCTGAGTGAGTCATCAAACCAAGCAGCTTAAAGTGGCCTCCAGGGACTGTTGTGCCTATAGGTAAATGCTTGTGAAAGCTGCTAAGAGAGTTGTTTATTGTCTCCTTGAAGTACTCCAGAGATGGAAACCGACAGCCTCCCTCAGGTAGTTCATTCAAGTAATTAATCAGCTGGAAGGGTCCTTCCTTAATACTTAATTGAAATCTTTCCTGATGTAATTTAATTTATTTGCTCCCTTTTTCTCCTCTGTGGGCATGTATAGCAAATGATTACTGGACTGATATTAACAACCCTTCCTGAACTTGAAGACAAAAATTGCATCAGCCTATTCTCTTTAATCCAAACGACTCAGTTCTTACACTGTTCATCAAAGGGTTGAATTCCATGTCTTTAGCCATGTGTTCCTCAAACTTTTGAATTTCTCAAGATTGTTTGAAAATAATTATAGTCATGAACAATACTTTGGACTGAGTATTGTATAAAATAACTGCTTTAGAAATCCCATTGATTACTTCTGTGTGAGAAACTCATGCAATATTTTTGATGTAAACAAAAATAACAGGTGTTAGGACCAGGTTTTTAGGTAAGATTATTGATGGAATGTAATTTTTTAAAAAAATATTTATTATTGTCTTACCAGACTTTCCTTCACCTCACTGTGGTATGCCAACATTGCTTCAGAATTTTCATGAACATAGTCACGTGTCCTCCTGCCATGAAATTGCTTTTAATCCCTCTACCTAGAGATAACAAAGCACTTATGTTTTATGTTGTTCCTTTCTTGTGTGATCAATTTGATATATATATTTTTTTTTCATGTGTAATACAGTCCTTTGTCCAAAGAATCTGAAATAATAGACACGATAATTACTACAGATAACTTGAAGAGTGCATGACATCTCATTCCTGGTAAAGTGGCCTTTTGTTTTATGGAGAGGTGAAGGAAATGATGAGTAATGTGGATGAACTCAAGTAGAAGAGCAGAGAAATAAATTTCAGAACGATTTAACAACTCTCTTTGTAAAGTACTGTGCTAGTTACAGTGGGTATACAAAGATGGGCATACACAAGGGAAAGGAAAAGGAGTTAACAGGTTTGTCAAAACCAAGGTATGTTTGTGTAGTAGCAGTATATGTAAATATGGAACGATGTGAGGAGTCATACTACAATGTGGGGGTATTGAGCTGAAATCATTAGTTTGGCATTTGACTTAGCAGGCAGAAGGAGACTGGCCCCTCAGGAACTAGAGCTAAGTAAAAATGAGTAATGAAAATATTAGGAACATGCATTTTATGGGTAATAAGTAATTATAATAATGCTTAAAGTTTTAAAGCATTCATAAGATGCCAGGCAAAGTTCTAAGTCTACATGTATTAATTTGTTTAATGCTCCCCCCAACACTATGAGACACGTACTGTTTTATCCCCCTTTGACTGAGTCTGCAATATGAAAGTCAATAATAATAAGAAATTTCCATAGGGATACATGGAATCGGTGGGACAGTCTGAGTGTCAGAGGAGGGGTTCACTTGGTGACAGTTCCAATAGGATTTAGAGAGATAGAGGGGCAACTAATTTAAGTGGATGCACAAGAGAATGCACGATGAACCATGAAGGACGGGACTGCTGCACCAATTATTTCAGCATAGTTCTGCAAGTAGATGAACACAGAGTAAGAGAAATTGCAGTTGTGCTGGGGTTTGCTTCAAGCTATCAAGCGATGGTAGGGAGACTGTGTGAAGGGTCTAGCCATTTGGGCAGCGAGTTCCACAGGCATCAATTACTTCCCTCCCTTCAGTAGCTTATGCTCTTCTCCTCCTGTTCTCTTTTGTCATTTAAGGTTCTGTTCCCCTCTATGGACCTTCACAGACCATTTTCTCCTCGCCTCAGCATTAACTTTGTATGGGTATGAACTGGCTCCCTAGCTGGCTCAAATTCTCTTCATTACATCAGACCCTTGGAGCATAACATCATTGCCAGCCTCCCTGTCCCAGCATCATATTCTTCCTAATTGATAGCTTGGGTACTTTTCTTCTCTTCCCATAACTGGAGATGCCACCCTCATGACCCCGTTATTACTTCCTTATCTCTCTGATTAAACCCTGACACCCCACAATATTTCCACTAACCCTCTGCCTTCTTTGATGGCAGAGACAAGTGAATAGATGTAGTTCTTGTTTTCTTAAGTACATTTCTGTCTGAGTTTCAGTTTGATTCTCAATGTGTCTGTATAGGAAAGTGACTGTGTAAAGTTATGTATAGAACCAAGGGTGTGTTTGCACTTGTTTGTGTACATGTATATATTCTCCTTTCAACAGCAGTTAACAACAACAACAAATATATTCTCCTTGGGAGAGAAGAGGCAGTTTGTAGTACATTCATTGAGGGTAAGAGAATTCCATGTTCAACTTTACCTCAAGTTTAACTGCACAAAGATGTATATCTGGGTGATTGACTGATTATCCAGTTTTTGTACATTGAAAACACCCTAAAGAGACTCCAGGACTTGATGGAATACAAACGGAAGTGCTTCAATAAATGGATGTAGCACTGGAGGTGCTCACTCATCCCTGCCAAGAAATTTTCAAGACAGCTATCTGACCGGCTGACTAAAAGAGATGCAAATTTGTGCCTATCCCAAAGAAAGGTGAGCAAACAGAATGCATATATTATTGAATGATATCACTAATATCACACGCAAATAAAATTTTGCTGAATGGAATTTACAAACAATTGCAGCAATCTGAGTACATCAACACACAACTGCCAGAAATTCAAGCTGGATTCAGAAGAGGATGTGGAATGAGGGATGTCATTGCTGACGTTAGATGGATCTTGGCTGAAAGTAGAGACTACCAGAAAGATGTTTACCTGTATTTCATTGGCTATGCAAAGGCTTTGACTGTGTGGGTCATAACTTTGGATAGCTTTGTGAGGAATAGAAATTCCACGGTACTTAGTTCTCACATGGAACCTGTCCACAGACCAAGAGGCAATTGTTCAAATAAAACAAGAGGGTACTTCATGGTTTAAACATAGGAGAGGGATGTGTCAGGATTGTATTTTTTCACCATACTTATAAAACTATGTGATGAGCAAATCATTTGGGAAGTTGGACTATATGAAGGAAAATGCAGCATCAGGATTGGAGGAAGTCTCATTAACAACCTGCAGTATGCAAATGATACAACCTTGCTTGCTGAAAGTGAAGAGGACTTGAAGAAATTACTATTGAAAATCAAAGAATAAATTATTATATGAGTTACATCTTAACATAAAGAACACAAAAGTCTTCCTAATTAGACCAAGAAGCAACATAATGGTAAAGGGAGAAAAGATGAAGTTGTTAGGGATTTCATTTGACTTGGATCCACAATCAACTCGTGGTAGCATCAGTCAGGAAATTAAGTGATAGAGTAGTTGTGCAAATTTGTTGCAAGAGATCTCTTTAAAGTATTAAAAAGCAAAGATGTTACTTTAAAGTCTAAAATGTGTCTGTCTCAAGCCACACTATTTCTAATCATGTCATATCCATGCAGAAACCAGACAATGAATACAGAAGACCAAGGAAGAAACAATGCCTTTGAATTATGGTATTGTCGAAATATGTTAAATATACCAAGAACTGCTAGAAGAACAAACAAACCCATATTGGAAGAAGTATAGCTCTGTAGAAATGAGGTTGGCAGAACTCGTCTCATATGTCATCAGGAGGGACCAGTCCTTGAAGAAGGACTTCAGGCTTGGTAAAGTAGAGGGTCAACAGAAAACAGGAGGGCCCTTAATGAGATGGACTGACACAGCCACTACAGCAATGGGCAGAAACCTAGAAATGCTTGTGAGAATGGCACAGGACTGGGAAGTTTTCCATTCTGTGGTCCATGGGTCACTATTAGTTGGAACCGATTTGATGGCACCTAACAGCAATAACAGGAACCCTGGTGTGGTGCTGTGGACTAATGCGTCAGACTGCAAAGTCGTTTGAACTGCAAGGTCGGTGGTTTAAACTCACCAGCCACTCCTTGGAAACCCTATAAAGGGTCACTATGGGTCGGAATCGACTCAACGGCACCTAACAACAACAACAACAACAGCAGCAATAACGACAATGTGGATAATAAATGAAATATAAGTTGTAAAATGACAACAGAACAGGCACACTTCAGAGATATTGTGTGTTGGGGCCCAGACTACTGCAATAAATAGAATATCGCTATACATTGAGTTACATGAATGTTTTGGTTTCCTGTTGTTGTTAGGTGCCATTGAATCAGTTCTAATTCTTAGTGACCCTGTGCATAACAGAAGGAAACACTAACGGGTCCTGCGCTTGCCTCACAATTGTTACATTCGTGCCCATTGCTGCTGGTTTATTAGTACATATAAAAGTTATGTTTACACCATAATGTAATCAATTAAGAAAAAGTTTGAAATATTGTGAAAATGACCAAATGTCAATTAGAGACCTGAAGTGAACATATGTTGTTGAAAATGATGCGGCTAAACTTGCTTAATGCAGGGTTGCTGTAAGCTTTCAATTTGTATGAAATGCACCAGTGACTATAAAATGCAATAAAGTGAAATACAATACAACAAGATGTGCTTGTATTTGAGGAGTAACACAAATATGAGAGTGAGCATCCAGGAAAAGTTTTATTATTACAACCAAATGAAAGTTGGTGGTGGTGGTTGGTGGTTGGTGGTTATGTGCCGTGGAGTTGGTTCTGACTCACAGCGACCCTGTACAGGGTTTCTGAGACTGTAAATCTTTATGGGAGCAGAAAGCCTCATCTTTCTCTGGCAAAACAGCTGGTAGTTTTGAACTGCTGACCTTGCGGTTTGTAGCCCAATTTATAACCACTATGCTACCAGAGCACCTTAAATGAAAGTAGCATTTCCTAAAATATATATTAGATAGTCATGTTGCTACCTTAAACAATTACTGTTTTGCTATAGCTAAACCAAGGGTTGCTAGGATCAGATAAAGGAAAATTGAGATAAATGAAGAAAGAAGCTAAGATTTTTGTAGAGCAGAAAGTTTCTAGGATACCCAGGAAAAGATTCCTGAGCCTGGGGGCATATGAGTTTCCCCACTTTTCCAGGAGAGGCAGCTTCCAGCCTTGGTGTTCTGGAAACTGCTGGACAACAGCCCCACACTCCTTAAAGCAGTGCTTCTAGTCAGTTTGCATAAAGTCTTAGCAGTTCCCTGAATGATGCAAACAGTTAACTTGCTCAGCTGCTAACTAAATCTGGGTGATACCTCGAAAGACAGACCTGGCAACTGAGTTTTGAAAAATAAGCCATTGAAAACTCTATGGAGCTATCCTACTGTGATGGAAGATGTACGTCATGAGTTGGAATTGACTTGATGGCTGTTTTTTTATTTTTTGTTTTTTCAACCTGAGGGAGGGATTTAGAAGTCAATTATCCTTTCTTATCATATAGTTGGCTTTAAGGGAGTACAATCATTTTAGTCCAGTCTTAACATTGCATAAGATCTTTTCCCCTGAAATTCTGTCTAATTAAATAGTTATTCAACATAATAAGCAAATAACTCTGGGTTGTTGTTGTTATGTGCCATCAAAGCCATTCTGACTCATAGAGGCCTATGTATAGCAGAATGAGAAAGTCTCCCATCCTTTGTCATCCTCACAAGCATTTCTATGGTTGAGCCCATTGCTGTAGCCACTGTATCAATGCATCTCATTGTATAGGGTTTTCAAGGAGCTGCTGATGTGTTTGAACTGCTGACCTTGCGCACAGTCCAGTGATGATCCTACAGTGCCACACTCTGGGTAGGCAAGGATTTATCAGTGGTTCACAGAATGTTTTAATCCACATGGCATATTTGCTCAAATTAGAAAAAGTTGTACCTTTCTTGAAACTCTTCACTGTCATGTACTGGGAAATTATCATAATAAAAACACAAATAGACAATACTCATGTTGTAATGGCTTACCTAAATGGGTACAGTGCCGTCCCTGTACACGTGTATACGGCACTCCTTTACCAAGGCATAAATTAGTCATACATAGACAGCTTTTCTCCTAGTCCGGAGAAGACTTGCACTCCAAGGAATAGTTGTGATGAGCACATGCAATGGTAAGACAGTAAGGGAACAGTAAAGGGTGTATTTGGAGCATCTTGACAAATATCTCTGAAAAAGCTCTGAATTCAGGAATATGGGGCAGGATAATACACTGGATAATGCGTTGGACTCAAGGCCAGTTTGAACGGAAAGGTCAGCAGTTCAAACCCACCAGCCGCTCCTCGGAAACCTACACAGAGTTGCTATGAGTCAGAACCGACTTGATGGCACTTAACAGCAACAACAATAATTACAAGAAGTCAAACTAAGGAAAGTGACTTGGAAGGCTGGAACATGATAGAGTAAGAAGGAAAGAGATGAGAATTCAAAAGATGCTCTTCATGTTCTTGAAGCTGGGCTGTGGTCTCCTATATTTATGAGGTCCAAGAGAAGATCTTTAATTCTTGAGTGAGCCCTCCTCATGGAGCCTTTGGAAATGAGTTGATTCCCTGCTTGTCAGAGAGCTACCTCCTAGAGGTGAATAGACTTATGCTAATTGTGTATGCCTCCCCATGGAGAGCAGATTAATGTGTGGCACTGTGGGGTAAAGCATTAGACTGCAAGGTTGGTTTGAACCACAAGGTCAGTGGTTCAAACTCACTAGATACTCTTTGGAAACCCTATACAGGGTCACTATAAGTTGGAACGAACTCAAAAGCACACAGCAACAACAACACTCTTGTGTATGGATTGTACTTTAATGTAAAGAAAACAATAATCCTCCCAACTAGACCAATGGTGATAAATGGAGAAAAGATTGAAGTTGCGAAAGACTTCATTTTGCTTGGACCCACATTCAATGCTCATGGCAGCAACAGTCAAGACATCTAATGAGGTATTGCATTGGCTAAATCTACCTCCAAAGGTGTCCTTAAAATGTTAAAACATGAAGATGTCACTTTGAGGACCGAGGTATGCCTGACCCAAGTCATGTTATTTTCAATTGCCTCATATGCATGTGAAAATTGGATAGGGAATAGGGAAGAATATAGAAGAATCAATGCATTTGAATTATGATGTTGGTGAAGACTATTGAAAGTACCATGGACTGCCAGAGGAACAAGCAAATCTGTCTTGTAAGAACTACAGTCAGAATGCTACTTAGAAGCCAGGATGGCCAGACTGTGTCTTGCACTTTGGACCTGTTTTCAGGAGAGACCAGTCCCTTGAGAAAGACATCATGCTTGGTAAAGTGGAAGGCCAGTCAAAAGAGGAAGACACTCAATGAGAGGGATTGACACGATGCCATCAACAGTGAGCTTACTTGTTACAATTCCAACGATGGCACAGGACTGGGTAGGGTTTAGTTCTGTTGTACATAGAGTCACTATGAGTCAGAACTGACGCGATGACACCTGATAGCAACAGCAACTACACTTGTGTTCAAGTCACCATGCTCATTTAACAATTGTGCTTCATGGGTTTTATTTATAGCCACATATGACAGTTTTGATCCTGGGTCTTTTCATCTTCACTGCTGTAGAGGCATTACTTGATCCACTTAAGAACATAAGGATCAAGTAGGAAGCCAGTAGGTCTCTCAGCAGAGAGTAGGTGCCCACTCTGGCCATTCTACTCTACTATGAAAGGTTCCTTGGGTCTAAGAAATTTTGATTATTAACAGTATATAAAGTTATCAAATAAAAAGTGAATAGCTTGATATTCTCTGGTCAAGGGAATGATCCTGACCAAAACATTTTGAGCTAGTAGATTTATAGACATTTTAGCAACTGTAATTCTGTTACTCTGGTTTTGATCATAATAAACTGAGGTGGAGGAATCAAGCTGAAGTCCCATGGGAAATAGTTCCTGAGGAGGATAATGAAAAAACTGTGATGTGTGTGAAAGAGATTCATGAGTTACAAAGGATCTTATTATACAAACCTTAATTAGCATGATTATTTGTTGGCAAATTGCTGAGCTTCTGTTAGTGCTAACACTATTCCAATTAAAAAAAAAGAAAAAGCTTGGAATTTGAATTGACCATTAATGATTTGTATAGCTAAGACTCAAATTATTTAGTAGAATATTTGCACATGAATTTTTTAAGAGGTCTCCAAAGATTCTCCCCACAGTTTCTCTAAGTCTCTGCTTTGTTTTGCATCTGTCTTTCATCCAAAGAACACTGGGTGGAGGTTGTGTTCAGGAGGATGGGTAGAGTTCTTGTCTGGATTTTTGAGTGCCGCACTTGAAATAAGCCACAGGAACTGATGAAAGCTGTTCAACAATGTTTCAGCTGTGCGGTTCTGGACAACTTGTGGTGGGCCAGCCTTCTCCATCAAACCAGAACTTTCCACTATGATCTAGCCTGCATAGTGTACTTGTAATAAATTCAGTTGCAGTAAGAGAGAGGAACCTCACTGTCTACTGGACCAAGAATGTAATTATGTCAGCAATTTTGACTATCTTGCTTGATACTAAATCCCCAGTGCTTAGCACATACCAGTTGCTTGATAAATACTAGTTAATAATAATCATAATGAAGTTATAAGGGAGATCAGAGGGCTACTTGAGCAAAACCATGTGGAAGTTACTTTTTTTGATAGGATTATGACAATTTTTTAAAAGTGTTTAGGTTCCTTATCTTAATCTTATTAGTTCTCTAGGAGTTGGTCTGGATTGTGGCAGTAATCCGTGACTAAAATCTTAAGAGACTGATGTGTAAAGTAAATGCTAATTAGTAGCATGGCCTCCACTATTGATGGTTCCCTAACAGATCACCTCTGAATGTATAGGTGTAAAATAACAACAGTCATCTGTTGCCTTATATTTTTATAAATTGGAAAGGAATCAGCAGGGTCACCTTATCTTGGCTCCAAATTGTATCAGGGCATTTGACTAGAGTTGGAAGATCCTGGCAAATCAGGAGCTGGCTCTCAGCTGGGAGTGAGCTGGGTTGAGTTGTGGGGCTTAGTTCACTTACCTGTGGGCCTTCATACTTGACTGCTTGGGCTTCTGCAAAGTAAGATGGCTAGTTTCAAGAAGGAGGATGTGGAAGTTCGCACTCTTCCAGAAGGCTAGATCAGAAACTGGTACAGCGTGACTGACTTCTGCTGTAGTTTGTTGGTCAAACTAGTCACAGCCTCAGACCAGATTTAAAAGGGAGAGAAACATTGATGGAGGATGTGACAAAAAATAAAAATTAAAAAAAGTAGCCATTTTTAATGTGCTTCAACTATAAATTGAGAGATAGCTCTTAAGAGGAGCTCATGCTCATGTTGACTGATCAGTGTAACATCATCCTTACAGAAAAAAGAGCAGCTACATTACATTGGTCAAGAGGAGGAGGGACGGCAGTTAGCCTTCTTAAAACTTCTATCTGGCCCCCTTCAGAACCTTGGCAATTTACCATACAATCTAAGTAAAACCAGAACTATGCACATGAAGCTTTAAGACAAGTCCTGGTGTGCTAACACGCTCCACCCAAGCTCACCCCCGACAACAAACAGTGTATTGCGCCTGCCTTTCAGCTCCAATTCTATTGAAATGTTGGTAAATTCTAATTAGAAGACTACCTGATGAGCTTGAACTCGTAGAATAAGAAATAAATTGCCTGATCTGTGGAGGTGATGTCACTAAAGTTATGATTCCTCGTCTCAACTAGAGTGTTACCCACCAAATCTATTTGGACAAAGGATGATTTTTTTTTCTGTCCTCCTAAGTGAAGTTCTCTCTTCTATAGTGGTTGAAAAATCACTGACAAATTCTTATTCATTACTCCTTCTTTTGTAAGTTTCAGGTGACACGTTTCCATTATCAACCAATTGTTTGGAAACTCCTGTAAAAAACAAATTGTAAGTGTTAATTCTTCTTATAAGTTTGCAGATTTATCATACCATTAAACTGCTTTGATAAGAGTGTCAGATTCGTCCTGCTCTACTTTGAATTAGAATACACCTGGTCTGGTGCCTTGGGATAAAGCACTGGACTGCAAGGTTGATTTGGACTACAGGGTCGGTGGTTCAAACTCACCAGCTGCTCCTTGGAAACCCTATCCAGGGTCACTAGGAGTTGGAACCAACTCGACAGCACTTAACAACATCAACAATGAAAACTAGTTGCCATTAAGTCAATTCCAACTGGTGGCAACCCTAATATGTCAGAGGAGACCTTGTGCTCCATAAACTTTCAGTGCCTGGCTTTTCAGAAACAGATTATCAGCTTTATTCCAAGACACCAGTGGGTGGACTGCAACTGCAGCCTTCTGGTAGCAACCAAATATACTGTTTGTATAGGAATTATTAACTGAACATTAAGTACCAAGCAGTTTACACTTTGTAATCCCCTCCCCTCTACAGCACAACCACAACCTCCTGCCCAATTAGGGAGATGGAGCCCCCGAGTTAACTTGCCCAAGGTCTGTATATTAAGTGCCTCCACAGCTGGGGAATAAGCTCAGGTCTCCCTAACTCTAACATTATTCATACCAGATCTTACCAGCTGTGCTAAGTCAAATTGTGCTTATTTAACCCTCATCCAGTTCTTGAAACACTTGTTCCAAAATGAGCCATGCTCTAATCACATTTTTTAAGATAGATGGAATTTCTGGAGCAAATGGTTGAGTAGGCAGATGCTCTGAGCAGACCCTCTGCAACAAAGTTATGGGGAACCAAGTGAAACAGACACAGATGGAGACACTGGAACTGTGAGCTTCAGAGTGTAGGACAGAGAGGTGATTGAGTGCTGAAAGAGGAAGTTGGAAAGGAGCAGAGAGAGAGAGCTAAAAAATGGGTAGGCTGTGAGATAGCATGGAGTTGTGTGGTCATCTTGAACTTTGAGGTGTGGCTGTTGGTAGAGCTGGCCAGCAGGCACAGGACATGGCTGGAGGTTGGTGGCAAGAGAGTTGCGGTTCTTCCTTGCTCTGTGCCTTCCTGGTATCAGGGGAGTGTCCAGTTCTTGTGTACCAGACGCTAGTGACACTTCCTCCTATGCAGCCTCGGCTTTTCCTAGAGTCTGGCCCCAGGTATACCAGCCCTGCTTTTGGAGGCGCATGAGCCCATTCTGAACTATGCTACACAAAAAGTGAGCAGAGAACTGGGTTCACGCTTCCCCATCTCTCATATCTACCAGGAGATTGGTGGTAAGTGTTTGAGAACACACAAACACATAATCATCCATTCATATAAATGTAACAACACCATAGTATCTTCGAGAAATCAGGCAGTTTTAACTTACAGGGATGTGTTTAGCTTACAAGATGTGCCTCAAACAAATGACCAAAATACGTAGTTAGAAGGTAAAATACCAAAGGTGGTATCAGAACTACTTAATAAGGAATTTAAAAGAATAATATTTAGGTGCCTTCAGTGGTTTGAGAGAAAGATCAAGGAGAGTAAGGAGAACAGACAAAAACCCACAAGAATTTAGGAAAACACTACAAGAACAAACTGACAATGCTATATTGGAAACAATACAAAAATAGCAATTAGAAATTGAGAAGATTAATACTAACTTCAAAAGTAGATAGTACTTTGAAAGGCCAAAGAAATAGAATTGAATCAATGGAAGGCAGAATTACTCAGCTTAAAGATTTGTTGTTGTTAAGTACCATCGAGTTGGTTCTGACTCATAGCAACCCTGTATAGATTTTTCCAAGGAGCAGTTGACCTTGAACTGCTGACTTTGTGGTTCAAACTGACCTTGCATTAACCTGCAGCACCACACCAGGACTCCCAGCTTGAAGATAAATCTCTCAATATTCATCTGCTAGAGGAAAAATAAAAATCCTTAGAACCTAAGATTTAGTGGGACACTATCAAGAGAGATAACTTATGTGTGATTGCTATTCCAGAACAGGAAAAGACAAAACAAAACAATAGAGTAAATTGCCACAAGTTGAAAGAAAACTTCTCTAACATCATGAAAGACCAGATGATAGCCATTCAAGTAGTTAAATGAACTCCCAACAGGTTATACCCCAAAAGAAAATCAAGACATATTATGATCAAAGTTTATAAAACTAAAGACGGAAAGAATCCTGAGAGCAACTCAGGAAAAATGAAGTTACCTACAAAGGAGAACTGCTAAGATTAAGCTCTGCAGAAATCATGCCGGCAAGAAGACAATGGAATGACATATGTACAACTCTTAAAGAAAAATATCATGAATCAACAATCATACCCAACAAATCTTTATATCAAATATGATAGTGTAATTAGGACATTTCCAAACAAACAGAAATTAAAAGAATTTGCAAAAAACAGACCAATTTACAAAAAATACTAAAGGGATTTCTTTGGACAGGAACCAACAATAGCAGACAACAACCTGAGACTAATAACCATGTCAGTATCCCCTAGACTAAACCCAGATATGTTGTTGTTAAGCACCATCAGCTGACTCATAGAGACCCTGTATATAGGTCTCCCAAGGAGCAGCTTGTGTTTTTGTTATTCCATTGCTTACCCTGTAGCACCACATCAGGAATCCCAACCCAGATAATAGAAATATTAAAAATAAATCTGTAAGATTGAAAATAGGGAAACAAAGACATTAGTTTGCAACAACAATAATGAAATGAAACCATAAAGTAAAAATGAAGAGGAAATCAAGTAGATTTCAAGAAAAAATAAGGAAAAGCAATAAAAATAAACTTTAATCCAAAAACTAGACCAAGCCTTACTCATAGCCCTAGATCAATCCCTACCCCTAACACTAATCCTAATCCTAACACTAAATGAAGTCCTGTTGTTGTTGTTGTTAAGTGCTGTTGAGTAGATTCCAACCCAGAGCAACCCTGTATAGGGTTTCCAAGGAGCAACTGATGAGCTTGAACCGCTGGCCTTGCAGTTCAAATGGGTTTGCAATCTGATGCATTAACCCACACAGTGCCATACCAGGACTCCAAATGAAGTCCTAGAACTAGCCAATACTTAGCCATAGCCCTAACCCTAACTCCTTGCTGTTGTTAAGTGCCATCAAGTGAATTCCAACTCTTACCAATCCTGTACAGGGTTTCCTAGGAGCAGTTGGTGGATTTGAACCACTGACTTCATGGTTTGCAGTCTGATGCTTATCCTACAAGACCACACCAGGAGCCTAGACCTATCCATAGTCCTAACCCAAAATCCTTACTCCTACCTTCCCCCAAAACAAAAAGGATTAAGTAGATGATAGATAGACAGACCAAATGACCATAGAAAAATTAGAAATAAAATTTATTTAAGTACCCACACAAGTTTAAAATTTTTATTATAGCCTTTGATCTTGTGCATATCTTTTTTTTTGGTACATTGCTAACAGAGTTTACTTTCAGTTTTTCATTCCTCCTTTTCAGACAGTGTTTTGATGAGTGGTCTTATTCCTAAATTCCTACATATTACAATAATTTTATTCACTATGTACTATTCTTTTTAGATGATCAAAGCAGATCTTTATTTTCATTTAAAAAATAGATTTCTGTATATAAAAGAAAAATACTTACTTTGAAGAAACATTTAGAAATTTGTATCAGTATGAAAAGAATAGGAAGATTTTTATCTCATGCAGAGATAATACTGTTATATTTTTTCTAGACTTAAACATTTATAAATATAATTTGTTTAAACAGACACATATGTCACTGTATTATACAGGCAGTCTCTGACTTACAAATGTCCAGTTTATATGCAACCCCTAGTTACTAACCAATTCTGGTGAAGCCTATTTTACTGAAAAAAATTGAGGTATATACATTGGTTTCTAGGAGCTCTGGTAGTGTAGTGGTTATGAGTCATGCTGCTAACCTCAAGGTCAGCAGTTCAAAACTACCAGCCATTCCACAGGAGAAAGATGAGGCTTTATGCTCCCCTAAAGATTTGCAACCTCAGAAATCCTATACAGGATCACTATGAGTTGGGACTGATTCCATGGTATACCACCACCATTGGTTTCTAGTATCAGACAGGGCTACTTTGCAATGTGCATCAAAATGTTATTATTTATGTATTATTATTTTAAATATTTTTTAAGTGTATCTGACAGTATTACCTTTAATTTTTTTTTTTTTTTTAATGTATGTTGCTGTTGTTAGGTGCCTTGGAGTCAGTTCAGACTCATAGAGACCCTATACATAACAGAACAAAATACTGTTCAGTCCTGTGCATCCTCACAATTGGTACATTTGAACCAATTGTTTCTGCCTCTGTCAATCCACCTTGTTGGGAATCTTCCTCTTTTTTGCTGGCCTTCTATTTTTCAAATATGCATGATGTCTGTCTTCAAGGACTGGTCCCTCCTAACAGCACATCCAAAGTACAAGAGATGAAGTCTCACCATCCTTGCTTCTAAGGATAAATCTGGCCATACTTTTTCCATAAGATTTGTTTATTCATATGACAGGCTATGGTACTTTAAATATTCTCCACCAACAACACAATTTAAACACATGGATTCTTCTACAGCCGTCCATATTCATTCTCCAACTTCCACATTCATATGAAGCTATTGAAGATAACATGGCTTGGGTCAGGTGCACCTTAGTCCTAAACTTTGCTTTCTAGCATTTTTAAGAGGTCTTTTGCAATACATCTAATTTTGCTATTGCAATATGTCCTTTGATTTCTTGACTGCTGCTCCCATGAGTGTTTATTGTGGATCCAAGCAAATTGAAGTCTTTGACAACTTAAATCTTTTCTTGGTTTATCATGGTATTTATTTATTGGTCCAGTTGTGAGGTGTTTTTTTGTTTGTTTGTTTGTTTGTTTTTGTTTTTTACATTGAGATGCAATGCATACAGATGGCTGTAATCTTTGATCTACACCAGTATTTTAAGCTTTCTTCCATGCAATATTCTTCTTCATATAATCCAGTTTCTCAGATTATTTGTTCAGCATACAGACTGAATAAACTTTGTGGAAGGATACAACTGTGGTACACACATTTCCTAATACTAAACAATTCAGTGTCCCCTTGTTCTGTTCAAACAACTACTGCTTGGTCTATGTACAGCAATGATATCCCTAGTTCCATGTCTTTTTCTAAATCCTCCTTGAATTTCTGACAGCTCCTGTCAATATACTGCTGTAATCATTTTTGAATTCTCTTTAGCAAAATTTTACTTACCTGTGATATTAATGATATTATTTAATGACTTTTGCATTCCATTAAGTTACTTCTCTTTGGAATGTCCACAAATATGGATCTCTTCCAAACAGCAGTTCAGGTAGCTGTCTTCCAAATTTCTTGGCATAGATAAGTGAGTGCCTCCAATGCTGCATCAGTTTGTTGAAATATTTCAGTGTGTATTTCACCAGTGCCTTCAGTACAACTTTGACTTCTTCCTTCAGTACCATTGGTTCTTACTCATATGCTCTCTCATAAAATGGTTTGAGCATTGACCAATCCTTTTTGATACTTGAACTCCGTATTCTTTCCGTCTTCTTTGTTGCTTTCTGCATCATTCAATATTTTGCCCAAAGAATCCTTCAATATTGCAACTTGAGGCTTGAAATTCTCCTTTAGTTCTTTCAGCTTGAGAAACACTAAGTATGTTCTTTCCTTTTGTTTTTCTAACCCCGAGTCTTTGAATATTTCATTATAATACTTGATCTTCTCAAGCTGTCCTTTTGAAATAAAAGAACTATGCTGTTCTTTTATTTCCTCATTCCTTCCAGTTATTTTAGCTTCTTTATGCTCAAGAGCAAGTTTCACTGTTTCTTCTGACTTCTATTTTTTTTTTCTCTGTATTTTTAGTGACCTTTTTTCTTTTTTTCATGCATGATGTTCTTAATGTCATCCCACAACTCTTCTGGCTTTGTTAATCAGTGTTTAATGCATCAAATCTGTTCTTGAGGTATTTCTCTAAATTCAGTTGGCATATATTGCTATTGTTGTTCAGTGATATGAATTTTGGTTCTAATTCATAGCAACCCTGCATAGGGCTTTCATGAATTTGTTTTAATTGTTTTGCAGTTTAGTGTGAACTTGCATATGAACAGTTGATGTTGTGTCCACAGTCTCCCCTGGCCTTGTTTTGGTTAATGATATTAGCTTCTCTGTCATCTTTTCACAGATATAGTCAATTGTATTTATTTGAATTGCATCTGGTGAGGTCCACATATATGTTGTTGTTGTTGAGTCCCGTCGAGTCAGTTCCGACCCATAGCAATCCTGTATAGGGTTTCCAAGGAGCAGCTGGTGAGTTTGAACCACTGACCTTGCAGTTCAAACGGCTTTGCAGTCTGGTGCATTAACCCACAGCGCCACACCAGAACTCCTCCACATGTATAGTCACCTTTTATGTTGTTGAATAAAGAAAGGGTCCTGCAGTAAATAAGTTACTGGTCTTGCAAAATTCTGTCGTGTGATCTCCAGCATTGTTTCTATCACCAAGGTCATCTTTTCCAACTACTGATCTTTATTCTTTGTTACCAACTTTCTTATTCCAATCATCAGTAATTATCAATGAATCGTGATTGCATATTTGATCAATTTCAGACTGAGGAAGTTGGTAGAATTTTTCAATTTCATTATCACAGGTTTTAGTATTTGGTGTGCAAATTTAAATAATAGTATTAACTGGTCTTCCTTGTGTTGTTATGTGCCGTGGAGTCGGTTCCAACTCATAGTGACCTTGTACAGGGTTTCCGAGACTGTCAATCTTTACGGGAGCAGAAAGCCTCATCTTTCTGCAGTGGAACAGCTGGTAGTTTTGAACTGCTGATCTCAGGATTTGCAGCCTGATTCGTAACCACTATGCTACCAGAGCTTGTTGTTGTTAAGTGCCGTCAAATCAGCTCCAATTTATTGCGACCCTGAGTAGGGTTTCTGAGGCTTCAAATCTTTGCAGGAGTAGAAAGTCTCATCTTTCCCACAGAGAGTAGCTGGTGGGCTCAAACTGTGGGTCTTGTGGTTCACAGTCCGCAGAGCCACCATGCTCCCCCTTGTAGGCATGTGGATATTATTCTATCAAAGACAGCATTGCACTTGAAGATAGATCTTGACATTTGCTTTATGACAATAAATCTGATGCCATTTTTCTTGAATTTGTCATTCCAGGCATAGTAAATGATATGATTGCCTGATTCAAAATGGCCAGTATCAGTTCATTTCAGCTAACTAACACCGAGGATATCGATCTTTATGCATTCCATTTCAATCTTGACAACTTTCAGCTTTTCTAGCTGTGTATTTCACACATTCCACCTTTCAGTTACTAATGGATAGTTACAACTATATAGTGCCACTTTACGTTATGTCTCATTAGCAAACAAAGGTCCTGAAAACTTTGCTCCACTCATATCCTTGTGGTCAACTCTACTTTGGTGAGGCACCTCTTCCAGTATCATATTTTGAGTGCCTTCATCCTGAGGGGATCATCTGCTGGCGCTATATCTGACAGTGTTTCACTGTTATTTGTAAGGTTTTTAGTGGCTAACTATTCAGAAGTAGTCCACCTCTACATCTTCCTAGTCTGTCTTAGACTGGAAGTTCTACTAAAACCTGCCTCTCATGGGTCCCTCTGCTGGTGTCTACTTAGCTGTTTACTAAGAGAAATATTTAACTCATGTTGCTTATGATCCATACTTAACTGTTCCAATTTATGTACTCACTCAAAGACAGGCTTAGCAAAACAATTGGTTTATAATCTGAGGACTGACTGTGTGCAAAATTGAAATTATACACTAAAAAGAATAAAACTTTTTAACTAATATTTTCATGTCTCCACTGAGAAGAGTGTGCTGATAAAGTTTCTTCTGCCTTGCTTTTCTATAGTGGTTTCATTTAGTACTTTTGAGAAAACAACTTCCTCTCACCCTTCACCGCCTCAGTAAGAACAGTACACACAAGCTCCTTTAGCAGGAGGGTTAAAAAAACACTACTCCATGTGGTTGGTCACAACTGAATAAGGTTCCATCCTGCTGTTTTAGAATGCCGCATAGCTAGTAGAGAAGAGTGGAAAGAGTTTATTTATTAACTTGAACATGTGATAGAAAAGTGTCTATTACTGTTACTTGGGTGCATATTTCAGGGTCGCATTTTGCATCGGGTATGGAAGCTTCATTTCTATCTGGATTATATCCTATATATACTAGCAAAAGCTGTTATTGATAACAACAATTCTCTGTTTAATTATCTGTGAAACAGTAGAGTTGGTGCAGGCTAATTGTCTTAATATTTTAAATGTATAGGAAAGGACAGAAAATCGTATATCAGATACAAGATTGGATGGATGTTAACATTGGCTGTATTTGCTTTGGTAATGGTGGTTATGTGCCGAGGAGTTGGTTCCAACTCATAGCAACCCTATACAGGGTTTCCGAGGCTGTAAATCTCTATGGAAACAGAAAGCCACATCTTTCTCCCACGAAACAGCTGGTAGTTTCAAACTGCTGACCTTGCAGTTCGCAGCCTGATGTGTAACCACTACGCTACCAGAGCTCCTTAGACATTGCATTGGTAGGTATAGCCTCCCTATAGCAATTGTGGAAAAACCTTTAAGGAACATGCAGTAGACTCTTTCCATCACGGCACCTGCAAATCTATGATCAGACTGTGCTTCCAGCTCCTGTATTCTCATTCCTGCTGTCTGGATGTCACTGTCGACTGAGCTGAAGCCCCATCTAGTAACTACAGCACTGACAGAAGAGAAAACAAAGAACAAAAACAAAAACCTTAACACTGACTCACGGCAAACCAAGGCGGGTCAGAGTCAAACTGTGCTCATAGAGTTTTCGGTGGCTGAGTGTTTGGAGGTCTGAGTTCCCCAGGCCTGTCTTTCAAAGCCCTTCTGGGTAAGCATGGCACAATAACCATTTTCCCTACCCAAATACTCTCACAAGAACAAAAGAAGAGAAGACATCAGGTGTTGCCCAAACCTAGTAGGGTAGAAAGGGGGAAAAGAGAAAAGGGTGTGGGCTCAGCTAGATGTTAATTGCACCATCTGTGAGTGTGTCAGAAGCCCTGGTAGACTCAATAGACTGGCTTTTATCATCACATTTAGAAACAAGCTGCTTCCTGAATTGGATCAATCTTAAGGTTATGGTTGCACATTGTAAAAGTGAAAATTGAGGTTTATCCCATTCTTTGCCTCTCTCATAAGTTGTGGGAGTAATTCATGACAATTCAGAATTTGGAACTTGGAGCAGACTCGTTTGATAATTTGTCTTTATTGCATTTGAGGGGAAGATAGACCTCATCAACAAACGCCTGATTTTCCAAGAGCTCATCACTCATGTACTTATTATCCATTTTGTGAGGTTTCTAGACCTTTTGCTTTTCACTCTTCTCTCCCTGCTGAGGCTTGGTCATTTTGCTGCTTGTTAGTACTCCCACCAGCAGGTGTGTCAAGAGCAGAGCACAGCTAAAGCATTATTAAGTTTTGCTTCATGATAGTAGCTATGCAAAAAACTTGATGGGGAAGAATTTTGAACCCTTTGCCTTCAATAAGGCTTGGAGTTATCTGTTGATTTTAGTTACGTATGTCCCCCCCTTTCCCTCATTAGTACTGATAACGAACAGTGGACTTGCTGAAAAGCAGGATAGAAAGAGACAGCCAAATGTAGCCGAGGATCGCAGTGAACCATGACTTAAACATGGTCCTACAATATGATGCTGTAATGGGAGGAAGCCTGGGTCCATATTAGTTCATTGAAGTATCAAATTGGTGTGCAAGCTTTCTTCCCATTCAGCATGGGCCAGGCACATAATCAAGCAGAGTTTCTCAATGGTGCTGAGACCGTGTGGTGGGGCAGATTCTAGAATCACCTGGAGCAACTTTTTCAAATTATGTGCATGGATACCTCTGTTATGAAACGTTTGAGAGGAGATCATGATGTGCAATTTGGAAAAGTTTCTGAGGAGATCATCTTATATCTCACCATGTAAGCGAGATGGCATAGACTTTATTGGGCCTGAGCAAGAACAATGACAATAGCTAAAGAACTCCAAAAAGGTGAAAGGAATCAGAATGTTTACACCTGAAGATAAGAGAGCTTTCGAGGTTGTTAACTAATTTTTGCCCGCGGTATAAAAGGTTGTTTGTAGAATGCTGGCTCCCTCCGATCATTCTCCACACTCCTGCCAGCATGATCTTCCAACATGCAGAATGATTATGTGATATCCCTTCTGGGTTTTTATTAATGCTCCATGCTCTGTTTCCTTCCTGAATCCCCCAGTCTTCCTTCTCTTTCCTCTTCCAATTTTAATAAGAATCAGTTTGCCACTGACCTTGGAGTCCTAAGGAGGTTGTGGTTACAATAAAAAGTTTATAAATTCAAAGTATCATTTTTGAGGATTGGTTTGTGCCTCATTCGGCAACAAGAGTGAACAATGGATACTTTCAATTCCACTATGTTTCACATTCTACATCCATCCAGTCTCTTCTCAATTGTACCTCCCCCATTGTCTCCCAGCACTCCATCACCATATCCATTTCTGTGGTTCAGATTCACATTGTTTCTCTTATCTAGATTATGAGCTTCCTTAATTTATCTTCATGCCAGGCTTTATATTTCTTAACAAATAAAAAATTAATTAGAAAAACTAATTGAATCACTTATCAACCCAGTTGGAACATTTTTTCCTTGGGTCCTCATTGTATAGGGATATAGCATCATGTTCCTATGCTTCACAATTGGCCCAAGTCTGTCTTTTCAGCCTCAAATGCTGCCACTGCTGTTCTCTATGCCCGCTTCCTTATTCCATTTTCTCCATCCCATCTTGCAGCCTGTGGAGTGTGATAACTCTATACAATAAGCACTGGACTGTGAACTACAAGGTCAGCTGTTAGAGCCCACCAGCTGCTCCTCAGGAGAGAGATAATGCTTTCTGATCCCTCAAAGATTGAAAGCCTAGGAAACCCTGTACAAGGTTGCTAGGCAACAGAACTGACTCGATGGCATTTAACAACAGTAACAATACCCTGCAGTCTTTGAGTGGCACAAGTGTTAGGTGTTCAGCTACTAGCCTAAAGATTGGCCGTTTGAACCCATTCACAGGCACACTGAAAAACAAACCAGGTAATCTGCTTCTGAAAGGTCCTATGGAACCATTCCATTCTGCACATGGGGTCACCATGAGTCAGAATCCACAGCAACAACAACAGCAACCTGCAGCTACATTAACCTCTTCATCATTTCCTACAAAGAGTTTCCCACAAACACTTGTCCTTGCCTATGACGCACTCTGTCTGACTCTCCATCCATTTCTTCTGCTTTCTTTACTTGTTGTTGTAGCTGCCATTGTGTCAACTCTGACTCATGACAACCTTATGTAGAGCAGAATTAAATGTTTCCCAGTTAGGGGTCACAACATACCAGCAAGTTTGTCTCCTGTTGTTGTTGTTGTTATGTGCTGTAGAGTCGGTTCCGTCTCCTGTAAGACCCAGATAAAATAGCTCCCCCTTGTGAATCCTTAAAACCCTTTCCCACAGTGTACTTGTGTCCTCGCTCATGTACCTACTTCTTCTGCTGTTCAAGCTCTAAAGCTATTCTATTTATTGCATGTCCTCCCCTCTGCTGCACTCCATTAGAAGACTTCTTGTTGTTAGGTGCTTTAGCACTGATTTGGACTCATAGCAGCACCATGTGACAGAGCAGAACTGCCTCAGTGGGTTTTCTAGACTGTCATCCTGATGGCAGTTGATCGCCAGGTCTTACTCTGTGTTCTCAAGAGATATGTCAGTGGCAGTGCCAATATTTGGAAAGGCAGAAAGGAGGAAAGGTCCAGATGAGTAAGAGGGGTTGCACATCTCCATGCAATGGTTTCCTAGTGCGACAGTTGGAATATGAAAAAAGCAAACACACAAAACCGAACCAAATACAAAACCAAACCAAACAAAAAACAGATTATTTTCTTTTCTTGATAAAGGCTTCTTTCATGCCTGTTTTTCTTCCTTGGTGAGTTGAGTGGAACAATGTAGAAATCTTCTAAATCTTTTTTCAGCTTTCCATGAAGTAGCAAAGTCATGGTTCATTGTCATTTGCCTCAGTTTGAATCCTCTTCATTCTTCAAGTCTGTCATTTCTAAAGTAGGAGACACACATAGCCTCTCATCTTACAAAAGGGGGAGAATGAAAGGAAAGAGATGCCCAAACCATAAAATAAAACAGTGAAGCCTGTGTGATAATTTACTCCATTCCTGGAAAGGCTTGCTTCATTCTTCCCTTCTCTGGGAATGGGATAAGAGATATTTCTCATCTCTTCTCAGTAAAAAATTATTTTTTCCTTCCATGTTCATTTTATGTGTCCTTGGTACCAGTTTGGAGTTGAATTAGAGAAGTGGACATGTAGTCAACAGTATTAATGTTTATGCCAGGGACTTCAAAAAGTTCATGGAAAAATTCTATTTTAACTTTATTTTTCCATGAACTGTTTGAAACCCCCTCATATATGCATTTCTGTTTTTGCATCAGAGCATGGAAAAGAAGTAGTATAAGGATAAATGTGAAATTTAGGGGTCAAACATCAACTCTAATTCCACTTTATCACTTACAAGCTGTATGACTGACAAATTGAGTCACCTTTCTGCTTTCCTTGTCCATGACATGGGATTATATAAAGTAACATATGCAAAACACCTGTAACAGAGTTGGTGCTTGGGAGGTGCAGTTAAGTTTTCTTATTTACCTTTGAATTCACAGTGCCTGACACATAATGGGGCTCAGTGGGCATCGGATGAATAAACGTTCCATTGTTCTTGCTAGTTGCCTCTCCTAAAAATTTTCACTATTTACAGAAATTATTTAATTAGTTTTGCAGGGGATTGTCCTTCAAATGTTTGCTTGTATAAATCTTAATCAAAAGAAGCATGATGTTACTGGAAAAGAAGAGAACCAAGTTCTGTGCTGAGTGGCATCAAAAGTTCCTTTGACATTCCTGTGATTTTCATGGCAATGTTTACAGGGAAGTACCTCTCTGGGTGGATGTAATAAAGAATGTATTTACATATCATTCAAAATTCAGCTATTTATTTTATCTTCTTATTGTTATAATTAAGTGCCTATTCATAACGACTCGTAGGTACGGACTCGATGGCACCTAACAACAACAACAACATTCATAGTGACCTTGTATTGGGTTTCCAAGGGGCAGCTGATGGACTGGTGCTTACCCCACTATGCCATACCAGGACTCCTTATTTTATCTGAAACCCTATCTAATCTTCCTCACTGTCTTGGTCCTCTCTTTTACACTGATGTTCTTCTCTCTAACACACCTCTCCTATCCCCCTCTACATGTATCGGTGAGTCCTGATGTGGCACTGTAGGATAAGTACTGGACTGCAAACTGCAAATTCATGGTTCAAACTCACCAGCCGCTCCTCAGAAACGCTATACGGGTTTGCTGTGAGTTGGAACCAGCTTGATGGCACTTAACAATAATATCAAACTCTGAGAGAAAACCCTACCAGGAATTTCATAGACTTAGCCTTCAGAAAGACATTTTTTTTAGCCTGGGGAGTGACTCAGGGACATCTCTCTGACAGATGAGGTGATTTCTGCCACTTTTGAGGTGAGGAGAAGCTCCTTCTCTAGCATTTTGTAAAGCAGAGAGTAGGGGAGTCATGGGAGGTATGGAGTGGAGGGATAAGGGCATCCTCCAATGATTTCCAAACCTATCTAAATGTCAGAATCACCTAGGGAACTTTAAAATGCATAGTCTCAGGCCCTATCCAAAGCATTATCAATTTCTTCTCTGGACTGTGACCCAAGAATCCATATTCTTAACAGGCTCATCAGGTGTACCTGAGACACTCAGCACAGCCAGGCACAACTTGAGATCCTGGGGTTCTTTGTGAGTGCTATTGGAGGCACCAAAGTCTTGGAGCCCTTGATAGTTCTTCTATGTGGTCATGGATTGAATTGTGTACCCACTCCCCACTCCCAAATATGTATTAACTTAGCAGGACCATGATTCTCATTGACAGTTCTGTAATGATGTCACCACTCCCCTGGTGTGATCAGCCAATTCATTGTAAAAGAATGAGGATGGGATGGAACATCCTTAACTGTGTTGCAGCCCTGATCCAATGCAGGGAAGTGTCCCTGGGATGTGGCCTGCAATACCACCTTTTGTCTTACAAGAGATCACAGGAGCGAGAAGTGAGCAGAGAGAGGGGGCGCTAACTGCCATCAAGAAAGAAGAGCCAAGAGCGGAACATATGCCTCCAGATCTGGGGTCCCTGTGCTGGGAACTTTCTAAAACCAAGAGTTGACCGAGAGAGAAAGCCTTATCCTAGTGTCAGTGTACAAATTTGGACTTAAATTGTAAGAGATTAAATTCCCATTTGTTGAAGTCATTCGCTTGTGGCATTTTTATTGTAACAGCATTAGACAAGTATAAGATATATGATGACTCAAAGTCATAAAGAGGAGCCCTGGTGGCACAATGTTAAGCTCACGGCTGCTAACTGAAAGATCAGTGGTTCAAATCCACTAGTCACTAAAAGGAAGAAATGACCTGTCAGTGTGCTCCCTGTATAGATTATAGCCTAGCAATAGAACAGGGCAGTTTTACTCTATCCAGTGGGTTGTTTTGAGTTTTAATTAATTCAACAGCATACAACAACAATGAAGTCATATAGAAAACATTATATAAGGAGACTTCAGAAAGTTCATGGAAAAAATTCCATTATCTTTTCATTCTGTTTTTCCATGAACTTTTTGAAGTCCTCTTCTATATTATTTACTGTATGAAAATTTAAATGTCTTGAGAAAAGGTCTTTTCTGAGATCATCGTTTCTCCAGGGACATCTTGACTACAATTTTTAATTGTGCTGCTCCTCCAGTGTCCTCATTCACTGCCACCAAGTTGGTTCATAGAGACCCTGTGTAGGGTTTCAGAAGCTGTAAATCTTTATGGAGCAGAAAGCCTTATCTTAACTCCGGAGGAGCTGCTAGTGGGTTTGAACCACTATCTTTGTGATTAGTGGTCCAGTGCTTATCCTATAGCACTACAGCTTTCACCAGTGGACATCCTAAACTACTGCCGTAGGACTTTGTACTTAGCTTTGTTGTTGCTATTGTCAGGTGCCGTCAAGTCAGTTCCCACTCATAGCAACCCTGTATAGGGTTTCCAAGGAACAACTGGTGGGTTTGAACTGCTTACCTTGTGGTTAGTAGTCCAGTGCTAATCTTTTAACACCACACCAGGACTACGTACTTATCTTTATAAGACCAATAATGTTTCCATCTTGGAATCTTTGGATGTAGTTTCCTCTTCCTTTAAGCCACCTGGAAAATTAAAACAAATTCATTCTTTCATGTAAATTACTAAAGAAATAATTTGGGAAAGCTAGCTAATGGCTACTGGGAAACTATTTACTTCTTTCCTGTTGTGTGTATGTGTGTGTGTTCTTTTGGCTTCCTTCAAAGGCTCTGAAGCCTCGTCTCTACCATCCTGAGACCTTCTTGGATAAGATTTGGATTTGGCAACAGCAACTCTGTAGTTGCATCCTCATTTAAACTCGAGCTTTGGGTGTGGTTAAAAAAATAGAAATCTGGACAACTTAAACTCGCAAAAACAATTCATCTCCCCTAGGTGTTTTTGTCCATTGCTGAGCTCTTGTCTTCTTTTTCCACCAACACCTACTTACTTAGATCTTGACATATTTTGGCAGTTCTCTGTACATATAATGTGGTTGCCATGGAGATGCTATCCAGCATGCTGTGCGCTGTTTCATCTTCTCTCTATCTCTTCATTTCTCTCCAGTGTGTACTTGCTCCCTCACAGTCTCCCTCTGCTATACACCTATCCAAACCCCTTTGTCATTGAAGATATCAAATACTGCATTTCTCAAAGCTATTTTGCTACCTACCCAATCATAATGAATGAATTTTTAACTTTATGTAATCAAAGCAACCAGGTAGTGACCAGAAAAGACGGGAGGAAACTGCTTGAATGCTAGATTCCTCAGGGTTATGCTAAGGCACCCAAGAATTTGAGGGAATTCAAATTAATCAAATAAACTTCTATCTGCTTTCATAAGGATTTCTTTTATTTTTATTTTTACAAACCTTTATTGAGTAGTTCAGAGAGACTTATTAACAATATTCCTTTGATTTCTATGTGACCTACTTCTTGGTGTCCTGGTACTGTCTACAAAGGAGAAAGTTTGAACTATCTTCAACTCTTATATTCCCATCCATGAAGTACTCACTTTGTGCATTATTTATAGTGACCTGTTGTTGTTAAGTGCCATCAAGTTGGTTCTGACCTATAGCGACCCTGTATAGGGTTTCCAAGAAGTGGCTGGTGAGCTTGAACTGCTGACCTTGAAGATCAAGCTGACTTTGAAATCTAACACATTAACCCACAGCACCACACCAGAACTCCTTAGTGACCAGTAGGCATCTTTAATGATTTTTGACATCCTAGGCTATCAAGGGTGTCCTGGTGTGGTGCTGTGGGTTAATACACTGGACTGCAGTCAGTTTGAACTGCAATGTTGGTGGTTCATGCTCACCAGCCACTCCTCAGAAACCCTAAACAGGGTCACTATGGGTTGGAACTAACGCAATGGCACATAACAACAACAATAAGGCTATCAAGGATTGGGCCAAATGTAGAAAGGATCTTGCTCTGAGTAACTGAATAGTTACCCTCCTTGAGTCCATTGATGCTGCCACTTGGCCAATCCATCTCATCAGGGGTCTTCCTCTTTTTCTCTG
>NW_006408604.1:10284441-10291170 GCF_000296735.1 Chrysochloris asiatica
GTCCCGTGGGCTTTTCTACCATGGATCTTACCCCATTTGCGTCATCACGATCAACTCTACTTTGAAGAGGCAGATCTTCTCCAGTTGCATTTTGAGTCAACCTGAGGGACTTGTTTTCCAGCACTATATCTTGACATTGTTACACTGCTATTCATAAGGTTTTCAGTGACTAAATATCTGGAAGTAGTTTGTCAGTCCTTCTTCCTAGTCTGTCTTCATCTGGAAGCTCATTTGATACCTCTCCACCATTGGTGACCCTGCTGGTATTTAAAATACTGGTGGCATAGCTTTCAGAATAATAGCAACTCACAAGCTACTACATTACAACAAACTGACAGATGAGTGGTGGAGAGAAGGATATAGAGGAGGTAAATTTGGCTTTGAGTTTGTAAGCATGTGCATGAGCGAAATTTGGATTACACTCAGATGAATAAAATGGAAACAGAAAAGTGCAAATCATGTTCAGAGGACAGAGAGGAAGCCATTTGCCTTCAGCAAGGGTTCCAAGAATGGAAAAGAGAACTCCAAATAGGTATATGGGACCAAGATATAGAGGGCTTTGACTGAGAGGAGAGTTTTTACTCTGTTTAGTGAGGAACCTTAGGAAATTTTTAAGAAAGCAGTCCCATAGCACTTAGATGTCTTATAGTAAAATTAAGTGGGAGAGGTTTTCAAGTTGGGATCTGGGGCAGAGTGCTCAGGGAGGGTCTATAGCAAATATCTAGGTATGGGGTGATAAAGTCCTGGTCTAGAATGATGGTTGTGGGAGTTGAAAGTAAGGGACAAATCTAAGAATTATTTGCCAAGAAAGGGAAGCATTTGAAGACAGTGGAACATGGGAAATTAATAATAGAAATATTTCAGGGACATCTGGGAGATTTTAAGCCTAAGGAATGAATATTTATTGAGTGTCTACTATGTACCAGGCACCCTTCCAGGTGCTTAGTAAAGGGTATCATTGCTGATGTCAGATGAATCTTGGCTGAAAGCAGAGAATACCAGAAAGATGTTTACTTGTGCTTTCTTGTCTATTTAAGAGCATTCAACTGTGTGGATCATAGCAAACTATGAATAACATTGTGAAGAATGGGTGTACTAGAACACTTAATTGTGCTCATGAGAAACCTGTACATAGACCAAGAGGTAATCATTTGAAAGGAACAAGGGGACACTGAATGCTTTGAAATCAGGAAAGGTGTATGCTTAGCAAATAATCTGAGAAGATGGATTACATGAAGCAGAACATGGCATTAGGATTGCAGGAGGACTCACTAACAACTTAAGTTATGCAGATGATGCAACTTTACTTGCTAGAAATGAAGAAGCTTTGAAATATGTACTGATGAAGATCAAAGACTGTTGCCTTCTGTGTGGATTATGCCTCAGTGTAAAGAAAATGAAAAGCTTCACAAATGGACCAATAAATAGCATCATGATAAATTGAGGAAAGATGTAAGTGGTCAAATACTTCATTTTGCTTGGATCTACAACCAACACTCATGGAAGCAGCAGTCAAGAAATCAAATGACGTATTGCATTAGGCAAATCTGCTGTAAATGTTTAAAATGTTGAAAGTACACCTAACCCAAATTATCTTATTTTCCATCACCTTACATGCATGTGAAAGTTGGACAATGAATAAGGAAGACCTTAGAAGAATCGATGCATATGAATTATGGTGTTGATGAAGAACATTGAAAGTACCATGGACTACCTGAAGAATAAACAAATTTGTCTTGGAAGAGGTACAGCCAAAATGAACGTTAGAAGTGAGGGTGGTAAGATTTTGTCTCTAATACTTTGTACATGTTGTCAAGAAGGATCAGTCCCTGGAGAAGCACATCGTGCATGGTAAAGTGGAGGGTCAGTGAAAAAGAGGAAAACCCTCAATGAGATGGATTAACACGGTGGCAGCAATAATGGGCTTGAACATAACAATTGTGAGGATGGTGCCCGATTGCATAGTGTTTTCGTCTGTTGTGCAGAGGTTCACTGTGAGTTGGAACTGACTCAATATGCACCTAACAGCAACAATGTTAACTCATTTAAAGAGCTGAATTCAAAAACTCTTTTGAAGGGGTAGATAAAACAAATACATTTGAAGCATTAGGACTTTGTATTAGGGGGAAATTTAGGTGCAGCTAATAGTCTCCTGGACTCTTGGTGTGGTGCTACGGGGTAAGCACTACACTGCAAACCACAAGATCAGTGGTTTAAACCCACCAGCTATTCCTTGGAAACCCTATACTGATTTGATGACACTTAACAATAAATTGGTCTCTCCATGTGCAGAATAAAGAAGAGTTGTAAGAATTGAAGGGACTTTGAATCAGTTAGTACAATGGACTTATGGAACATGAGAATATCAGTCTCTATGACTCTGAGACCAGAAGAATTAGATGGTACCCAGCTACTACTACCAACTGCTCTGAAATGGTTCATATTAGAAGCTCCCAGGTAGAGTAGGAGAAAATGTGGAACAAAATTCAAAATTATTTTAAAAGAAAAAGACTGGGTGTCATTCTAACTATAGAATGACACTGGACGAACCTGAGTCTGTGGCCCTCAACCCTTCATGTCTGGAAAAGAACTCACCCTAATGGCCCAATTTTCAGGTATATGGGGGGTTGAGGGAACAACAACACTAGTAAGGTGTGCTCACCATGGAATGGTCAATCATTCAAAGTCAGAAAGACACCATTTACCAAAGGACAGAATTGAGAAGGGATGGGAGGGTGAGTGGAATGGGAATAGGAACCCCGGGGAGGAGGTGGGATAAGTATTGTAGCATGGAGGGGATTGCAGTCACTGAGATGAATCAAAGTGTGTGATTTGTTCAATATAAAACTGATGATCTTGTCTATAAATCTTCACTCAACTCACAATTAAAAAAAAAAAACTTGTAAAAAAATTTTTTAATATTTAAGAAAAAATTAGGGGGCCATCTAAATGTAAATGGCCAGCAAATTTTAGAAATACAGGATGCGAAAGAGATCTGCACTAGAGGCGTAGAGTGGGATGTATCCACTTAGAGGAAGAGTTGATGACATGAGGTGGATGTTGCCTATGGTGAGGAAAAAACAGATAACCTGTGTTTAATTTCCTAAAAGCCCTAAATAAGGCAAACAATAAATTACAGAATCCATTAAAACAAGTAAAGTAGAGGACTCCAAAGATGGAAAAGAACTAAGATAATGTAGCACAATGGAATTTAAAAAGAGCGTGTTTCTAGAGGAAGGGGCTGTCCTAAGTTGTTACTCTGTGGAGAGGACAAGAGGGATAAGTAAGTATTAAGAAGAATGAATGTGTTTGATTGCCCAAATCCTAAGTTAGGTTTTGCTTCTCTTACCGAGGGGAATTGATAGTTGATTGTAGCTCCAAAGAAATGTTGTATTTTAAGTCCTGAAAGAATTAAAACATTCTGTGCAAAATCAGAATAAACCTTTTTCATTTTTAACAGAGCCAAATAAACATTCTAGCTCTTGTTTTCAGCTTCTAACAAGAACTTCCAGAATACAGTCTTAGACTTTCATAACTGACTTCCTCCCAGAGCGTGATATGAGAATTAATTCCTCTATAAATCCAGTCAAGCTTATTGCACTGTGGTTTGTCTCCTATTCTCTTATGAGACAAATTAATTCCATTTTTTTCACTTTTTTTGGGTTAGTGCTTGTGAAAGATGACAGATTGACAGCCCCTGGAGACTGGAGTTCTCTTGCTATTCCATGAACATCTCTCTTGACCAGCAATGTGCCTCCAGTCTTTCTCAGGGCTCTAGAGTGCTTGTGTGTTTCGCACTTCTCTTGGGAGCCATCCTTTTTGGTGCTGGCGTATGAAATAGTAAACCCAATAGATGAGCTGTTGGATGGTAGTGTTTATAATGATTAAGAACTCAGGTTTGGTGCTATTCAGGCCTGAGTTTGAATTTTAGTCCCTCCATGTTAGAAATTTCTGGCTGCTTTATGGTTACAAATCAGGCTGTGAACTGCAAGGTCAGCAGTTTGAAGCTACCAGCTGTTCCGCGGGAGAAAGATAAGGCTTTCTGCTCCTGTAAAGATTTACAGCCTCAGAAACCCTGTATAGGGTCGCTATGAATCAGAACCGACTCCATGGCACATAACCACCATTGTTGGTTAGTGCAAAACAGTGAAAGGAAAATAGACTTTAAAGTAATTCCAACTTGCATGTAGTGCACTAACCCCGGGCTTTCATGATAATATTGCCTATTATCTCATAGCACTATTGTGAGTATTTAAACCAATGTAAAACCTTCAGAACAGAGCCTCTCATGCACTCAATAAAGAGCAGACTGTTAAAGTTGTTTTATTGAGTAATCAGAGCGGAAATATGTCTTCCAAGCAATTTCACTTTTAGGATAGAAAACCATGAGATTTATTTAACCTTGGGAAGACAGAACTCTAAAACTTTGTGTTGAAAATGGGGAAAATGTCAATCAGCTGATTTTTTTACATAATGACAAACTACAGCTAACTGTTTGCTTGATTTGACTGGTTCTTGGAATGCAGCTCAAAAGAACAGCCAGCCTTCTTTCCTTTCCATTCATCTTATAAAGATGAAATTGTGACTGAGAGAGGGAAATCAATACTCTGTTGGATTTTTAACACTGTGAGAGTAGTGGTCTCATTACCAAAAGATATAGGGAAACTTGTCTTGAACACAGTTCTATAAAGTTTGACCTGGTATCGGGACAGCCAAGTAGACAGACCCAGTCAGAAATGTAGAACTGAAAGTCAGGAAAAATGGGACTGTAATGAAAACTAAAAGACTTTGTTGTGAAGGAGATTGTTTTACACTATGGCTGTGAATGAATCTCAGACGCAGAGTGTGTGAGCTCAAAACTGAGTCTTGGGGTACCCCCAAGTTAAATAGTTCAAGAGAAAATGGACTGGAAAGGGGATAGACAACTAGCCTAAGAATCATGAGAAGAACCAAAATTTTATCCTATCTTGAGCAACAAAAAGAGGAATTACATTTGGGAGTGTCAATTCTTGTTGTTGTTAAGTGGCATCGAGTCAGTACCAGCCCATAGCGACCTTATGCACAGCAGAACGAAACACTGCCTGATCCTGGGCCAACCTCACTACTGTTGCCACGCTTGAGTCCATCGATGCTGCCACTTGGCCAATCCATCTTGTTGGTGGTCTTCCTCTTTTTCTTGAGAAGAACCAAGATTTTATCCTATCTTGAGTAACAAAAAAAGGAGTTACATTTGGGAGTGTCAACTCTTAGAACCTGGAAAATGCCAAGGAACATGATGATGGAGCTGTGACTATTGGTTTTATTTTAGTTGACCTTGCTTTGAGTATGGATGACTTTGTAAGACCAATTTTAGTTAGATGTTGGAGACAAAAGATTTCATGGGCTAAGGTGTTAGGTCTGGTAAGAAAATAGAGGCATCAGGTGTCAATTACTTCTCTTTTCAAGTGTGTAATATATAGAATTAGAAAAGAGAATCACTCTTCAGAGGGGTTAAAAAACATCTTCGTGATTATCCCTGACCAAGAAATAGTTAACAGTAAAAATGCACAGTAATTTCAGAAGCATTAAAGAGCATGTTCCCATGGTAACATCAACCTCCAGAGGAAGAGAGAAAACTAGGATCCCCTAACAAAGGAGGAACAGCAGAGCTCTAGCCCCCACACAGTACAGCAGGGAGAAATGATCACACGTATCTTTCATCTTCCTTGGGAAGACTCATGTGAGGTTCACAGCTCTGTCCCCTTGAGGACAAGGACAAAGGGCAATGAGTTTGGATGAAATAAACTCTTGCCCTCACCTGGTGTGAAATTCTGGTTCCAGGGTCAAGCTCATTTTAGAATATTGGAAAAGGCCAATGGGTGTCTTAGCTAAATAAGTAAAATAAAAAGTTTCATCTTTCCTCGACCTATTTATTCTAATTTGGTCTGGAAATGGCACCATAAAGTATGGGAGAACCATTTAGAGAGACACCAAAAACATAGGATGTGTGTTTGGCAGATAACTCTGACCTTTCAACTTGGTGCATTCTGCCTGATTACATCTACTTTTTGTCTCATTGTTTTCAGATCAACAACCAAGTCGTAACAAATTTCCAGTGGCAACTATTATAAATTTCCTCAAAGCTAGGCTTGTTTTTTTTTCAGGGTGGTCTTCTCATCTAACCATAAATCCAGAAAGTTGTTCTCCATGCTTTGCTCTAGGAACCAGATCAACAAAACTCCTTATTGCTAACTAACATTCCTGACGGTTCACTGCCTCCTACCTGTGTTATATTCTGCTTCTCTTTTATTCTCCAGTTCTATCCTTAGACCCTGGACACCTGGTGTGGTGCTGTAGGATTAGCGCTGGATTTTGAACCACAAAATCAGCAGTTCAAACCCACCAGGTACTCATCAGAAACCCTATGTAGGCTCGCTGTATGTCAGAATTGACTCAACACACGTAACAATAACAACAAACCTTAAGCCCTAACCAAAAAACCAAGCAAGGTGCCATCAAGTCAATTCCAAATCATAGTAACCCATGTGTCCCTATAGGGTTGTCAGTGGATCTTTTTTTAAAAAAATAGATCACTAGGCCTTTCCTTCTAAAGTTTTTTTAAAGTAGATCACCAGATCTCTCTCCCAAGGTTCCTTTGGGTGGACTTAAACATCCACCCTTCTGGTTAGCAGCTGAGTACATTAATTTTTCACACCACTCAGAAACTCCTCTTTGGCCCAACTAACCAAC
>NW_006408604.1:10296910-10305458 GCF_000296735.1 Chrysochloris asiatica
TGGTTCTGAGTTTTGGAGCTCTGCCCTGAATCTGCTTTGCCTGGTATTCTGTGGTATTGCTGACGGTGAACCTCACTGCACCTCTACCCTATCTGCCATCAAGCCTCGCCTCCTGAAAACATATATTCTTGTCAGTAACCCCTACCACTCTCCCCATCTCATGCACCTAGTATGATGAAATTATGAAGTGCCCCTCTCCCATAGGCAAAATCTTCACCCAGCCATCTTGAGTCCTCTGTTCAATACCTCCTCTTGCTTCCGAGTATCCCCCATCTTTTGTTCCCCTTCCTCTCCACAGTTAGCATAATTACTACTAGAAATCTCCCGTGGAAGAGTTCTGCCACTCTTACTGAGAGACTAAATTAGAATTCCCTTTTCACCATGTGCATGTTGATAATCTGCATAATGTCCATTCCTAATCCTTATAACTGAAACCATCTCCTTAATCATCACATCTAGTATGTCTGCCTCGTTTGCTTCCCTTCATTAGAGATGCTGGGGAAGTAGTAGTTAAATTGTTATGGTGACGCCAGAGGGGGCTGGGGCTGTGCTTATGTAGGTATTTCCAGTACATTGATTTTGTTGAGCAGCCAAGGTGCAAGAAAGAGTATGGAGTGACTTCAGTAGGGAAAAGCAAATTTAAAAAAAATGGCAAATGATCAATTTGATGAGAAAAGCCACCTTGTTCTTTTCATTTGACATCATGCCCAGGTCACTTTGGATTTTGAACTAAGGGTTTCATGAGTATATATGCCCAGGGTTCCTTTTGATGAATCTGAACACCATGTGAAGGAAAAGGCTTCAGTCAGCTGAATGTCCTCGAGAAATCTTTGTCAGTCACTGTTTGGCTTTTTTGGGGATAGCCCCTAAGTAGTGCTGCCAATCCCTGATTCAAAATGGATGTTAGAAAATAAGCTTTCACCTTAAAACTTTTGTTAGTTTGTTGTTAAGTGCCACAGAGTCAGTTTCTGACTCATATTGACCCTTTATAGGTTTTTTGATGCAAGCAAAATTTTGGTAAAGATAATACAGAAATGCCTGAAACCATACATTGACAGAGAACTTCCAGAGATTCAAGCCAGATTCAGATTAGGATTTGGAAAGAGATACCATTGCTGACATCAGATGAATCTTGGCTGAAAGCAGAGAATACCAGAAAAGTGTTTACTTGTGTTTTATTGACCATGCAAAGGCTTTCGATTGTACAGATCATAACAAACTATGGACAACATTGTGGTGAATGAGTATTCTGAAGCACTTAATTGTGTTCATGAAGGATCTGTACATAGACAAAGAGGCAGTCATTCAAACAGAAAAAGATAACAGTGAATGGTTTAAAATTAGGAAAAGTGTGCACCAGAGTTGTAGTCTTTCACCATGCTTATTCAGTCTGTATGCTGAGCAAATAATCTGAGAAGCTGGATTATATGAGGAAAAATGTGGCTTCAGGATTGGAGGAAGACTCATTAACAACCTGTGCTATGCAGATGATACAATCTTGCTTGCTGAAAATGAAGAGGACTTAAAATACATCTCAATGTAAAGAAAACAAAAATTTTCACCACTGAACTATTATACAACATCCATATAAACAGAGAAAAACTTTGAAGTAGTCAAAGCCTTCATTTTGCTCAGATCAACCATGAACATTCATGAAATCAGCAGTCAAGAAATCAAAGGACATATTGCATTACACATATCTGCTGCGCAAGACCTCTTTAAAATATTGAAGAGCAAAGATGTCAGTTTGAGGACTAAGGTGTGCCTGTTCCAAGCCATCGTATTTTCAGTAACCTCATATGCATGTGAAAGTTGGACAGTCAATAAGAAAGACATAGAAGAATTGATGCATTTGAGTAATGATGCTGGAGAAGAATATTAAAAGCACCATGGAGTGACAAAAGAACATACCAATCTGTGTTGGAAGAAGTACAGCCAGAGTGTTCCTTAGAAACCAGGATGGCCAGATTTTGTCTCTCACTTTTGACATATTATCAGTAGGGATACCATGTTTGGTAAACTGGAGGGTCAAAGAAACAGAGGAGCGCCCCCCCCCCCGCCAACTAGATGGATTGGTACAGTGGCAGCACCAATGGGCTCAAACGTAGCAACGATTGTGAGGTTGGAGCAGAACTAAGCAGTGCTTCCTTCTATTGTACACAGGATTGCTATGAGTTTTTACTGACTCGATGGCATCTAACAACAAACAACAGCAACAACCGGATTTCTAGGAGCAGCTGCTGAGTTTGAACTGTCAATCTTGTGCTTAGCAGTCCAATGCTTATCCTATAGCACCACACCAGGACTCCTTAAAACATTTAGTTGGCATAAAGAAAAAATTGCAGGGTACTCAGTGGTCAGCTAGCCTTCATCTTGTCTTGGCATTTTTCTAGAAATTTCCCACCATTTAGTTTCGATAAGACTATACTGGGTGACATTCTAATGTATAGAACATATGATCTTTGGAAACGAAAAGGAATGCTATTCACTTTTTCTTTCATTTTTAGTTTGTTTTATTTTGATGAAAGTATCAGGGGGTGCCAAAAGATTCATGGAAAAATTCACTCTGAGTATAGTCAGATACCACTCTAACAGTTTGTACGTGTTGTTGTTGTTAAGTGCCATTGAGTCGGTACCGACTCATAGCGATCTTATGTACAGCAGAACGAAACACTGCTCAATTCTGGGCCAACCTCACTACTGTTGCCACGCTTGAGTCCATTAATGCTGCCATTTGGCCAATCCATCTCATTGGGCTCTTCCTCTTTTTCTCTGACCTTCCTTCCACCTTACCAAACATGATATCCTTCTCCAGCAACTGGTTCCCCTTGACAATATGTCTGAAGTATGAGAGATGAAGTTTGGCCTTCTTGGCCTCCAAAGAACACTCTGGCTGCACTTCTTCCAAAATGGATCTATTGGTTCTTTTGGCAGCCCATGGCACTTTCAATATTCTCCTCCAACACCATAACTCAAAGGCATCAATTCTTCTGTGGTCTTTCTTATTCACTGTCCAGCTTTCACATGCATATGAGGTTATTGAAAATACCATGGCTTGGGTCAGGTGCACCTTAGTCCTCAAGCTGACATCTTTACTCTTCAACACTTTAAAAAGATCTTGTGCAACAGATTTGCCTAATGCAATCCATCCTTTGATTTCTTGACTGCTGCTTCCGTGAGGGTTGACAGTTGATCTAAGAAGAATGCAGTCCTTGACAACTTCAATCTTCTCCGTTGATAAGAATGTTATTTTTTGGCCCAGTGGTGAGGATTTTTGTTTTCTTTACATTGAGATGTAATCCATACCTAAGGCTGTGTGTGCTCTTTGATCTTTATCAGTAAATGTTTTAAGTCCTCTTCACTTTGAGCAAGCAAACTTGTATCATCTGCATATCACAGGTTGTTAATGAGTCTTCCTCCAGTCCTGATGCACAGACATTAATTACATTGTTCAAGTTATACTCTCCTTTTCCACTGTATTCTACCACCTGTATCTTAAATCATTTCCCCTCAAGCTTCCTATCTAACCTTCCAAATAGTTATAACTCATCATGGCAACCTTTCATAGTTTTTGAGGAGCAGTTAGTGGGTTTGAATCATCGACCTAGCGGTTAGCAGTCCAGTGCTTATCTTACAATGCTACACCTGGAATCCAGGCTAATCATAGTAGAAAAATGTTCCCAAGCCTTAACTGTTTGAGGTGTGGTGGGAATGAGATGAAAAATACTGGCCTGGTGGTATTGTGAGAAAGCAGAGATCAGGAATTAGGGAACCCTGTATCTTATCTTAGTAGTGGCAACATCTTCAGTGTTTTCAGATGTAAATGAGAAAGGGTAGATGATTCAGTTGTTGTTGTTGTTAAATGCCATCAAGTCAGTTCCGACCCATAGCAACCCTCTAGAGATGATTCAGTATTGCCTGAAAATGCTGATATTGTCTCACATATAATAATAATAATAGTAATAAACAACCCAGTTCAGTCAAGTCGATTCTGGCTCATAATGGCCCTATAGGACAGAGTAGAGCTACTTTAGGCTTTCTGGGGCTGTAAATCTTTATGGAAGCAAACTGCTTTATCTTTCTTCCTTGGAATGGATAGTGGGTTTGAACCACCATCCTTTCCATTAACAGCTAAACACATAACCCATTGTGCCACCAGGACTCAGTAATAATAATCGCAATAATAATAATAATAATAGTGATAATAACAATAGCAGCAGCAGGTAACACATAATGCTCACTATATTACAGGTAAAGTTCTAAGTCTATTATATATCATATAGTTTAATGCTTCCAACAACCTCATGAGATAGGTATTATTATAATTGTTATTATTACTACTATTTTTGTTGGGAAAGAAACTAGGTTAAGACAGGTCAAATACTTGTAAAATGACACAGCTTAGGAACAGGAGGATTCAGGATTTGTCCTGTCCACATTACACTACCTGTTGCAGTGAGTGTCTGTACGGCACATACTGAATTCCTTCCTTCCATGCTTTACTTATTTTGCCTGTTTCTCCATTTTTTCTTCTTCTAAGCATTTTAGGACATTGTCTAAGTTTTTATTCCTTTGAGGTGTGGGGTATCTTACTAATGAAAACACGTCCCTGGCTTTAATCTCCTTGGGACCCATTGGTTAAATCCAGAGGAGAATCATTCTCTGGCCAGGGCCCATCACATTGATCCCTCTTGATGAAAGGGTAGAAGTGGGAAGATAATGAGGCCATCAAAGTGGTGGTGAAACCACACAGAATCCTCATTCATATGACAATTGGTCAGAAATAACATCTTTCTGGAGAAAGGGTGATTGTCTCTACCTTCGTATATCCGAGTGTAAGTTGTTGAGTGACTCTCAACAGTCCTGTTTCCTTTCATTTAAGATCAAACTAATTCACGGCATTTCATTGTGAAATGGACTCCAGGTAGTACCTCTCCAACATTTTTCATTGTTAGGCCTAAGGGGCTGAGAAGACAATTTCTCTATAATAGATGCTGAGTTGACACAGCACCATTTGACCGTTAAATGAATGTGAACAGCAAGAAGCCAAAGCAATTCCTCCCCACCAGTAGGAGTGAAAGCATATTGTATTAAATTGGTCCATCTTCAACATTCTTTCATATCTCATTAACTTAACATTACTAGTTTAGAATTTAAATATTTAAGGTATAAGCTAGCCCAGACTTGAACCTTTTATGATTCATGAAGAATACTTTGCAAAATAAATTAATGGTATGAGCACCATTTCATAGAGGTTTTCAAAATAATTAATGATATAAACACGATTTCAGAAAAAATGTTTAATCAACTGTAGGACAAATTATTTTTAATCTCTTTCAAGTAATTGTAAATTATTATTACAATCTTTGAATTTGTTTTTCCTGAGGTTTCTAGTAGCTATCATTTTACAGAAATAAGAGGAAAGGATTGTATTAGACACCTTAGGAAATTGGCATTTCTAATTATTATAATGCAGCATCATAGCTCAGTACTTTTATAGATGACATTCTCTGTCACAGGAAACTTTTAGAACTCTTTCAAATTCATTCTTGTTTAAAAGGCAGTCAGTGTTGGCAAGAATGAAATAACTTAAGTGTCTTGGAAAGATTGTCTCACAATTTAGGTAGGAACTGGTGGATCCCAGATTTGGTAGCATGACTACAGAATTCCTGGGTGCTACAAATGGTTAACATGTTTAGAAAGGTTGGAGATTCGAGTCCACTGAGAGGCAATCCAGATGATGGGACTGGTGATCGACTTCCAAAAAATCAGTCATTGAAAACCTGATGGACTGTGATTCTACTCTTGACACACGGGGTCACTATGTGTGGGAATTGACTGGATATGAATTGGTGGTGGTGGTAGTGTGAGAGCTCTTAAATTCCACACAACATGACTTGTATATAGGGTTGTGTATGTGTGTGTGTCGTACACACTGCATTTTTTTTCCTTCTCATTGATCTGTTTCTCCTTTTTGTTTTCTTCCTAATAAGCATTCATTGGCCATTGTCTAGGCTTTTACATTCATTTGAGTGTTAGCTGTCTTAATGAGAAAAAGTTCCTGGGTTTGATCCCAGAGAAACTATCAGTAAATCCAGATGACATTCCTTCCTTTCATGGCCTGCCACATTGACCACACAACACTGGACTGGTCACTTTGAATTCACTTTGATACTTAAACAAATTTCTAAGTTGGAAACAGACGTTACTATTTGGTCTGTCCAAGTCCTAATATTTGTTGTAGTTGTTAAGTGTTGTTGAGTTGTGACAGTGACCCTGTATAGGGAGCAGCTGGTACGTTTGAACCACCAATCTTGCAGCTACTAGTCTAGTGCTTATTCTACAGTGCCACACCAGGACTTCAGCCATAACATTAGGCATCTGATTTTTAATGTATTTGCCTTTTTTACCTAATACTAGACTCTATCTTGGAGCATGATGACTCTGTAGGATAAACACTGTTTTGCTATCTACAAGGTCAGTGGTTCAAGCCCACCAGCTGCTCTTCTGGAGAAAAAGGCTTTCTGCCTCCTTTAAGATTTACAGCCTCAGAAACCCAACATGGGGACACTATGACGGCACTTAAAAACAACAATAGACTCTAGTTAGGTAACTTTTAAAATGGAAAAAAGTTCACTGTTGCCAGTCCTGTGACAAATTATTTCTATTATGTCTAGAGAAAAAAATGTTTACCAAAAATAAATTTTAAAAAACAGCCAACAAACGGTTTTTGCAAGTCTTCTGGTTTAACCATTCAGATGATGGAATTCAATAACATAATGCCCCTGGTATTAATCAGATGACATGCATTCAAAGAACCCACCCCACAGCTTCCCACATTAGGCAAGTAGATAGTATGAAGTAATATATATATAATTTTTTTTCAGACAAGGAAAATGAAATCTTTAAAAGTGATCAAAGACACAAAGTTGGAGAGTTAATAATATTCAGAGCTTGAAGATCATAAACAAGGGACAGGAATTCAAGCCTTCTGCCTGGAACTGTGTACCCTTATTACTTTGCCTTTAATAGTTGGCGAATGCAGCATGAGTTATGAAAATTACTGCCATTCTTGAGGCACAGTGCTGAGGAGACAGAATGCTGGGCTGGGAGTGAGGCCACCTGAACCCTGTTCCAAACCCCACGGTCTGATCTTGGCAAAACCACGAAATCTTTTTGGACTTCATCTACTTCTTCTGAAAATGAAGGGATTGGGTGAGATGAGATAGCATAGCTCGCTTATTACCCTATTAACAGACATGCAATAATAAAAATCTATTGCTCTGTAAAACGATTGAGGGAAAACTGAGTACTATGGTGCCAGAGCTCTTGGTTTGCTGGGAAAATTCTGGCAGAGCTCTTTCTGATGCCTTCCACACTCAGAGCATACTGCTAAATCATTGCTTTAGGTAGCTGCATGAGTTCTGAGTGGAATAGCCAAAGTCAAAGAGGCACAAGAGCTTTTTACCTCAACTTGACCTCATTGGAGTAAGGCTTTGGCCATTACTAATGTATTGGCTCAGAGTCATCAGGATTCTTCGGTGGCTCTTTCTCAACAAGGAGTTGAGCAGACAGTGAGATAGATTTTATTTTATTCAGTCTGTATTAGGGATCTCTATAGTCCAAGGCATGCGGTATGACGTGAGAGTGCTGAATTGCACATCTGGGGCTCTGTGAAACCAACTTCTCTTCAGTTGATGCTGTAATGAAAAGCACATTAACTGAGAATCCAGAGACTTGAGATTCATTGCTGATCAGGCAGGTCACCTTGGGAAAGTCACTTCTTGTCTCAGGTCCCATTTTGTATTCTGCTCTCTTAAATGAATGTTCTAAATGGATAGCATCTTCTGTCTTCTAAGTTTTTATCCAGTTCCTGCACTCTGAGGTTCTGGGCAATATTAGAACTAAATGAGACCAAATATGAGGGTTCTTAAGGGTCAAGCTATATCCCAAGGGCAAATAAAGTTCTATCTTTCTGTATGCCTATCTATGGAGCCCTGGGGGTACAAACAATTAAGTACTTGGCTGCTAAACAAAAGGCTGGTGGTTCACACCCACCCCACCCATTGGCTGAGGATTTGCTTCTGTAAAAATTACAGATTAAAGAACCTATTGGGCAGTTCTTCCCTGTCTCATAGCTTCACAAAGGAGTAAATGATAACTCGGCAGCATCTATAGCTGCTGGATAAGCACTGGACTGCTAACCAAAAGGTCAGAGATAGATTTTATGTTATATAGTGTTGTCAAGTGACATTGAGTTGGTTCTGACTCATAGCAACCTTCTGTAGGGTTTACAAGGAATGGCAGCTGGATTTGAACTGTTGACATTGTGGTTCAAACTGACCTTGTCATCCAGTGCTTATCCTGCAGCGCCACACCAGGACTCTCTCTCTCTCTCTCTCTTTATATATATATATTTGTTGTTTCATACCATTGAGTCCATTCCAACTCATAGCACCCCAGTGCAGTGTTTCCAGTGAGCAACTTATGAGTTTGAACTGCTAACCTTGCAGTTCAAATGACCTTTTGATCCAGTACTTATTCTACA
>NW_006408604.1:10305958-10345942 GCF_000296735.1 Chrysochloris asiatica
ACACACACACACACACACACACACACACACTTGTCTCTGATGCAGCTTCCAGGAGAGGATGCTGCTATGGGTAGAATTCCTGAGTTTGGCTGCCACTGAAAGCTAGACTTTCTGGCTGTGTTCTTGAGGATAACATGTTTAGACACTTGTAGACTGGGTATGGCATCTCCTAATGTTAGTTTTTGTTTAATCCATACTCAGGCTTTACTCATGAAACCCTTGTGATTCTAATTAATAGGAAAAAATTAATGAAGTACAACTAAATCCTAAAGCAGGTAGATATTTCCAGATTTTGGAAAGTTAAATGATTAATATGCCCTTCTGACTTAGTTTATCTTCCTTATGCCAAAACCAACTCCATTCCTGAGATGTATTCCATTGATAATTGGGTCTTGTTAAAATATAGTTATTGTACTTTTAATTACTGATTTTCAGAGGAGAGCAAATTTCTTGTCTTCAGATATTTCTTTTTCTTGATAATTCTTTTCTTGGTTTTTTTCTAATAAAATAACCTTATATTTGCATCATATTTACTTTATTTTAAAATCTATGTCATTTGATCATCAAGAGTCTCATCTGATAAGTAGGATGAAAAACAATGTCTCCATTTTAAAGAATGAAAACTGAGGCTCAGATAGATTATGCTAGTCACATTGCTAACAGTGACCATATGTCCAATTGTGTTTTTAGCACTTAAAGTATTACATGACTGTTTCTTCCCAGTATTCATAGGACGTACTTGCTCAAGACTGTATTTATTTCAAACTGTTTCAATAATAGCTAAATGTTGGCATGTCACAGGGACTCAGAAAAATACGATGTAAATGATAACTGAAGTAGAATTTGAAGAATTTGAATGAATAAAGGGTACTTTGGGGAAGACTATTTTATTATCATAAAATTATATTGGTATTTTTGGTAAGTGTAAAATATTCATATGTGAAAAGTACTTAGGTAGAATAAAATGAACATATGGAGTGGGGAGATTTGTGAACATCCAAGAAAGAGAAACATTTCTAAAGAAAGTCAGAATGAGATGGAGTAAGAATAACTGGAGAAATTCAACTACAGAATTTTGAAAGTTTAAATTGCTCAACTTGAACACCAAATTCAATGCTATCCTCTTCAAAGAAGTCATCTTGAGAGGCTTTATCCACACTCCATTCATGCTGCTTATTACTTAAATTATTTTTAGAACTTCTCTTTTTTCATTGCCTTCTGAAATGGACACTTTCTTTTAAATATTCTTAATGGTGTTTTAGATAAACTCAGAACAATTCAGAGCCTTATCTGTTGAAAAAGTGGGTGCTTAATCCAAGTAATTAATTTCTTTTACATTTCCCAAAAAGAGATGAGACTAAATTTCCTTTTTGCATGTCTCATAAACATTTTATGAAGACTTTCAGAAATAATTCTAAACCATGCTTTATTATAGTAAGAACATACGTATATTTTCAAATTAGTTATGTTGGGTCCTTAAATTCTGTTTTGTTAGTTTAAAATATTTCATCTTGTGTTTTTATAATTATATTACCTAGAGAGAATTCTGTAGTGTCTTGACTGGATGTTGGAATTGTTCTAACCTACAGGAGACTGGAATATTAAAACTAGTGAGCTTGAGCAAGCAGCATTGAACTGAGAGATAAGGAGTTGTTCAGGAAATGGAGAAGGTTCTATCTGGAGCACTGAGTTGAATTATAGGTGCTATCCATTTACCAAGGAGCTCTGGTAGCATAGTGGTTATGAATCGGGTTGCTAACCTCAAGGTTGGCAATTCGAAACTAACAGCTGTTCCATGGAAGAAAGATGAGGCTTTCTGCTCCCATGAAGATTTATAACCTTGTCAACTCTGTACAGGGTCGCTATGAGTTGGAACCGACTCCATGTCACATAACCACCACCACCACCACCACCATCCATTTACCAATCAGAAAGAGTAGTCAAGATGGTAAGGGGAGGAACTTGAAGCCATGTCATAATAAGACTAGCTGGGCATATTAACCCGATGTTGCAAATAAGTTGTTGTTGTTGTTGTTAAGTGCCGTCGAGTCGGTTCTGACCCATAGCGACCCTGTACAGGGTTTCCAAGGGTGTAAATCTTTACGGGAGTAGAAAGCCTCATCTTTCTCCCGCGGAGCGGCTGGTAGTTTCGAACTGCTAACCTTAAGGCTTGCAGCCCGATTCGTAACCACTACGCTACCAGAGACTCAGGTATAAAAAGGTTATGGGTCTGAGAATATTGGTTAACATGTTATTTCTACTCCCAATCAGCTTTGGAACACTGGGCACAAAACAATGAATGTCTCTGTGTTTCAGTTTCCTAATCTATCAAGTTTAAGATTTTAGAGCTAAATGAGCTAAATTTTCCTTCAGCGTTTAAAATTGATTATATATAAGAGATCCACACTGCTCATCAAGTTATCTATGCTATCCCCTCTGTACACAGGACAGGGTAGATAGGGATGGGCAACTTAGACATTGGCTACCTTAAATGAGGGGGCGATAAAAGCATGAAGTGACTGGCCTACAAGCTTTCAGGAGGGAGTTTAGTTTAGGAGTGTGTGAGAGATGATAGAATCTCCACTGAATAGTTTTTAATCTTGTCTTGATGGGTCTGGGAAAAAGAGATGGGAATAAGATTCTTATGATTCATTAGTGAGTAATTGCTATCATAACTAATTGCGACTGTCACAATGGAAAAGAAATTTTGTAAAAAAAAAATGGAGTAGTTAATCGTACAGTCCAGAAGCAGAGGACCCTAGGACCATCAAGGGAGAAGAGCACAAGCAGAATGTGATACATTATCTAGAGAAGCAACGACACCAGAGATGGAGGCAGAGATGGGGTCATGGAGAGGAGGAGCAGCTGAGGACTCTAGATTCATGGAAAGAGAGGGAACAGAGAGCTGATGGCTAGGAGGCAGACTTGAAGAATGTGCCCTTTGGTGGTGTACATTATTATATATGTCTGAGTGTTTAAAAAAAAAAACTAAAATGAATAGAACAAAATACTGTTAACTGATGATACATGGAAGAGATTATAATCATTGTAATGAAACAAGGTGTATGATTTACTGAATGTAAAACTAATGATCTGCCCTATAAACTTTCACTCAACTCACAATGAAAACTTTAAAAAAAAAAAAAAGAGATCCACACTAAATATCTTCAAATATGATTAGAATAAGACTGTAAAATATCTAAGGACAAAGCAAGAATCAAGGGATTGCAAGGGAGTAGACTTCAACTTTATGTAAGGAATAGTGAGATGGGCTACCTTGGGAATAGTTGGGGCAATGACAAGTTCCCCATCAGTATTCAAGTGTTCAGGAAGAGCTGAGGGGACCAATTGTATGATGGAGGGGAGAAGTATAAATTGCAGGAAGTGGTGGGCTGGTCTTTTTCAGTGATGTTGTTTTTAAGTGCTGTGGAGTCAGTTCCGACTCATAGTGACCCAGTATAGGGTTTCTGAGGAGTGACTAATGATTCAAACCAACCTTGAGGTTGAGTGCTTATTCTAGGGCACCACACCAGGAGTCTTTTTTCAGTGATAGGATGGTTTTTTCCAGTTCTGAGATTCTCAGAATCTCTTCTGTTTGGGGAACATCTCTGGAGTGTATTTGTGAAGTATGCAAGACTAGGAACTGCCAAACATAAAAAGCCCAGGCAGTTCTAGACTTGAGAAATTACCCATGAGAGTTTATTTGGTTAATGCTTCTAAGCATCTTCATAATAGCCAGAAGGATGTGTGTTCTCACAAACTTGCTCTTTAGTTTGATGTTATCTAAATGAATCAAATTAGAGTCTTCTAGTTTGACTGAATGAGAAGACTTAAAAACTTAAAGATGGACCTTTAAACTGCCTCCTGATACATTCTTCTTCCTTTCAAACTATTAGGAGCCCTTCAATATTGAAGGGCTTTAACACTCTCTTTGGCCACAATCTTGAAGCCCTTTAACACTCCTTTTGCAATGACTAGATATCCTTTTTGCTTCTTAACAGAGACGTATCTCACAAGCAACATCAGACCCAAGACTCCAGAGTAGCATGTCATGTGAACACAGAGCTAATCATTATTGATTACTTGGGCCATTATGGTAAAGGGACATAAATTAGCATTAGCACAGTTGCACTAATGCAGTTGTAATGAGTATGCCAATGGGAATTCCTAGTGAGGGAACTGTTCATCAGATACAGAAGCCATCAGGGGAGAGGGGTGGGTTGGGGTGCAGGTGTCAAGGGAGAAGACAATTTAACTGGTCTGAGTTTAGTTACCTCCAGGGTTTCCTTTAATGTATGCACATGTGCCCAAATACCCTCTGTGAAATGCTTGCCCTGCTCCCTGCCCCTTTCTCTCCATTTTCTGTTCACTCTATACCGTGCAGTAACCCTAGTTTCAGAATCATCCCTGTGAGACTAGGTGTCTGCCTGGTCTACTCATCTTGCTCTTCAGAGTGTGGGCAGGGCAGGCCTTTAGCAAGAGTTAAGAAGCTTGTGCACATAGCTAGGGAGATAGCCTAAGCTGCAATTGCCACCTTTCTTAGCAAAAAGCTGTCTTGGTACACTCCTACTTTCTTCTCTTGTCTCCACCACCTCCACCCTTTAATCCACCTCCTTTTTTGAATAATAATTGTTAACACTTCATGAAGGTTTACTATACACCAAGTCTTACGGTAAGTGCTTTGCAAAAGTTAGCTCATTTAGCTTTACAAACCTTTATGAATATTTTGTAATAAACTTAATACCCCACATTTTGCAGATGGAGAAAAGAACTGAAGATCAAAAAGGCTCAAAATCATAGCTGTATACTGAACTCAAATCCCAAGCTTTCATTGATAATATTCTGTAATGTTAAAACTTGGATGACTTGAATGTATAATCAAATAGTTTGAAAGACACCACATTGGTAATGATAGCTGCATACCCATCTTCCAGTCTCTTTGCAGCCAAGTGTCTATCTCCTTAACCATTTTGTTCTTCATATGCCATCTTCATACTTTTCATCTTTCTTTTGTTTATCTTCACAGGTATCTGATCAATGTCACTTTTGAAGGGAGGAACCTGTCCTTCAGTGAAGATGGCTACCAGATGCATCCGAAACTGGTGATAATCCTTCTGAACAAGGAGAGGAAGTGGGAGAGGGTAGGACATGTCTTTGGAAATTCTCAAGCAAAGTAGAGGGGTAGGGATGTAAATGTTTACAACACAATGAGGGAAAACAATCCCTTGGTTCTCATCTGTAGAGCTGGGGTACAAGAGATAAAAACTTTTGAGAACACAAGATAAGCCATGTTTTCAAACTTGCATCTTCTTTTTCTTCTTACTTTGGTTAATCAAGAGACTGCTTTCTTTATGTGTATACCATTTATTGTTGTCTGAGTCATGACTTTATTTTAATGGAAGACATTTCATGTACAGCATAGAATATTTTTGTGAAGAAACCAAAATAGGAATTTCAATTTCCAAGTTGTCCTAAGTAGTACAGTTGGGGTGAGGGGGCTGTCACATCTAATTTGTGAGCAGACAGGTTCACATTTATGCTGATTGTACAGTCACCATGGATGGTCCTGCTCACGGTTTCTCCCACTGCCAACTGATCCCACCATTAGGAATGAATGTCTATGGATGCCAGACTGCCTAGCCTCATTTCCCAGCTCTCCCCACTAACTTGCCTGCATGTTGCTACTGCTGTTGTTGTGTGCCATCAAGTTGATTCCAACTCCTATAGCATTTCTGAGGGTGTAAATCATTAAGGAAACAGAAAGCCCCATCTTTCTCCTGCAGAACTTCTGACTTTGTGGTTAGCCTAATGCGTAACCCACTATACCACCATTATGTTGTTGTTGTTGTTAAGTGCCGTTGAGTCAGTTCCGACCCATACCACCACTATATCCACTGTAAATCTCTTAGTTTTCTTAAGTATAAAATGAGAATAATAATAGTACTGATATCACAGTGGTCATCAGTGTTGAAGAAATTATTTTATATAAATAGGAGCCTGGCACTCAGTAAATGGTGGTAGTGATTAAGTACCATGGAGTCGGTTCTAACTCATAGGGCGCCTGCATAGCGTTTCCGAGGCCATAAATCTTTACAGGAGCAGAAAGCCTCATTTTTCTCCCATGGAACCACTGGTAGTTTTGAACTGCTGACCTTGAGATTAGCAGCAAGTGTTGACTTATAATTATTCTGGATTCACAGTTAAATACTGGGGAGTAATGCCATTACTGTTGTATCTCAAAATAGGTTCCAAGGAGCACTTGTGTCGTGATATGTTTTGCCAGAAAAAATTGTTCTGTGTATATATTGATTGGGAAATGCTACTTAACTGCTTCCCCTCCTTGCAAGATTCTCAGAGTATGTTAGCATTGGAAAGTTCTAAGGCATCTCACAGCAAAGAAATGCCTTTAATTTTGTTCAAGCTCATATTTTTCAAAGTTATTTTATCACAAGACCCCTTTTTCATGACATTTATATGGTGTGAAAAATACCTTAGGAAAGATTTCAGACAGTTTTTGCAGACTCCATGGGTCAGTTGCTGAGAACAGACTTCAAGATGTTAGCACAATTCTGACTAGAATGGAAACCACATTCTATACAAGGGAACTTTGAAAGTTCCTGGAAAAACTCCATTATCTTTTCATTTTATTTTTCCATTAATTTTTTGAAGCCCATTTGTATTTCTAGAGAGACTAGGCAGGAAAAGAGGCCAGAGGTGTAGCCTTCCTGAGATTGGAAATTTCATCTGAGGAAGCCCAGGACATCTAGTTATGAGAATGCTCACCTGTTAATTTGGGCATGTGTAGCTCAGATAGTAGAATCCAGGAACTTATCCTTCAAATAGAAAGACCTCAGTCTCTCATGTACTTCCTTTTAATAGGACACATCTATACAGCTTAAATTATGACTGGTGTTTTTGATTAAAGTTGCCCTCTCTGCACTGAGCTATCATTTGTTCAAAGATAGGTGTTCCCTGGGCTCCAGCTCTCCATCCCACTCAAGCTGCTTTTGACTTCTGCTGTGGAAGCATAATTTAAGAAGTGTTCTGGGACCCCCATGTATAACAGGCACTTCTGCGTATCTTCAGAAGAGGAGTTATTAATATAACTGAGACCTCATCTGTGGACATCCAGCCAGGGTAGATTTTATGCACCAGGCTCAAGATGAGTGTTCAAGTAGGAGGCATTTCACAGGTGTCCTTCCTTAAAGATTTACCACATGCAGTGCTTCTGACTGCTCTTCCTTAGATCTGCTCTGAAGCCTGGGACCTCCCACCCCTTTCCAGAACCTTCCCCTGGGATTTGGATGTGTTCACTCCTTGTCAAATTTCCCTTGACTCTAGTAATTGAATTTATTCCTCCATTTCTATATGACCCAAGAAAGTGTCACAGTTTTAAATGGACATCCTTGTCCTTGACCCTGTGTTTATCCATTCAGAACAGTCTAAACCCTGCCACTGGAATGACCTTCCTAAAACACAACTCTTATAATATTTTTTCTCTGTCCCAAACCCTCTCAAGGTTTCTGTGGTTTATGGATTGGGTCCAGATTTTATTCTTGTATTCAAGCTTCTGGTACACGTGCCCATCTTCTCTTCCTCTTGCTTTCCCATCTCTCCTCCAAGCTTCATTGGGTCCTCTCTCTTCTGAGAATGTGCCCCCGTGTGCTCTGCCCCCTGTACAACGTGCCATGATATTTTCTTTTCCTGGAATGAGTTTTCCAATTACACAAATCATACCAGCATTTGAAACAATTAAAATGTTTCTGCCTCCCTCCCTGTTCTGTGACCTAGATTTAATTTGTCACTCCCATGTTCCCATAGCTTATGTCTAAACCTCCATTGTACACCCATCATATCCACCTTGTGTTGTATGTGCATGCTTCCAGAGGGCAAAGGCTATGTCTTCATTGTGTTGTGTCTTTGCAGTACCTGGGAGAGTGTACTGCACAGAGCAGTTCAATAAATATGTGTCAAATGAGTATCATTATATAAAAAAAGACTCTAAAATCTATCATAAAGAATCCAAGTTTATACTGTTGCATTTGATAAAATAGCTTTTTTTAAAAAAGGGAAGTAGAATAATTATGTAGATTGAGTTTTTATAGATTATTGTTTAAAAGTACTAAGGGAACTTGCTTAAAAGAAATTCTGTGGAGAATATTTGAGTAATGCCTTTCAGTAGGGGTTGGGATCATAGAATAGCACATTTTCATACTGACTTGGTTAAATCAGGGAGCATTTCTGAAGCGAGCTTTTGAGTGTTGTTCATTGGTTCACAGAGCCATGGAGCTCCCAGTCTTGCAAGTCCTCGATAGGACTTGGTTGTTTGCAGGGAAAACGTGGCAGGAACCAGCCACTCTCTAGGATATGTTGTAGTGTAGTGAAAATGCACCATGGGTAGTTACAACTGGTTTTCCATTGTTATCCCTGATCCCATGTCCTTTGCATTCTCCAGATCCCTAATACCACTCAAGAAGTTTCCCTGTAGCCATGAGTCTGTGCCTGAGTGGCGATTGTACAGTGCACATTTGGACACTAGAAAGATAAACAGGGAAAGAATCTGAATTCACAGAGAAAACATGGGTTGAGAGATACGACTCTTAACTTCTAATCATGCCATGCTGTGTGACGTGTTCTTTTCACTCTTCTTGATCTTTCTTTCCTTGTATCTCAAATGATGTCATGAGACTAAGATGATTTTTAGGGTTCTTTCCAGCGCTAACTTCTGGGATTACAAATTCATGTTGTAAGTATTCAGAAGCTGGCTCTGGGAATTGGGGTGAGAGTTAGAGTATATGAAAGGAAGAACCTGTGTTTGTTTTTAAGGCCAGTAGCTACTAGGGCATATTTGTCATTCTTGCCATTTTGATAAACAGCATCTCCCAGAAAGGCCTCCTCTGGTGACCCAAGCTATAGTAGCTACCCACTCACTCTATCACAATATGGTTTCTTTTCATTCCATCATGACACTGCTATTATCTGATAGTTTGCTTGTTGGCTTGTTTATGTATTGCCTGTCTCTTCGTGCCAGGATGGGAGTTTCATGGGAGCTAGAACCTTGTTGTTCACCTCTACAATCCTAGCAATGAAGAAGAGTGCCTAGCTCACAGTTAACACTAAAACAATAACAGTTTAATTCATGGAGAATCGTGTGCATAGGAGAGTTTGAATACTGTCCAACAATTTGGCTTCTGCCCTGAACATCTGTACTTTAGACAGAGTGGTTGGCTGAGGAGAGAACAGGAGCAGGTGCGTTCCCACCTTTGAAGTGAGCATCCGAGTGCCAGTGAAGGACTCAGGGGCATTTTCACTGCAGCTCTGTATCCGGCAGAGGCATGTGTACAGACAGTTTTTAACAAGGAGTCTCGGGTTGAGGAAGATTCGTTAAGTTGTTGGTGTAAAGCATGTGATGGGCTTTACAAAACATTCCTTTGGGTTTTTCAAAGTAGTCTCAGTGCTACTGTCTTGTAAATTTGCTTCCTTCAGAAAGACTTGAAGTCAAGGCAACGTTGTCTGTGAGACTGAGCATGGTTTTGGGAATCAGAAAGAGCTGAATTCAGTTCCCCACATTGCCATTTGTCAGCTGTATATAAGGCTGCAGAAGTGGTTGATATTGTCTGAGTCTAGTTCCTTTTGTAAAATGGGGTTTTACCTGAGGTTTTTGTAAAGATTAAGTGAGGTTTTACAGTAACAGTCAATACCCTGGAACTTGTCGGCATTCAGCTAAAATGTCAGTTGGTAGATCCTGCCCAACTCATAAATTTTAAAAGTAAAAAGTTAAATGATATCAAAGAGTAACCAGTAAAATGTATCTCTCATTCTCATGTATGATCTGTTCTCCAGAACAATCGTCGTCAGTTTCTTATATTGTTGTTAAGTTGTGGTAATTACTTGTGGAATCAGTTCCAACTCATAGCGACACTGTATAGGGTTTCTGAGGAGCTACTAGTGAGTTTGAACTGTCAACCTTGTGGCTCAAACTGACCTTGTAATCGATTGCTTATCCCTACAACTCCATACCAGGAATCCAGTTTCTTTTTTATGAAGATAGTTGATGCATATACCAACACATTTTATGTATTTACCCAACTTCCTTTTTTTTTTCAAATAGGAAATAATGTAAGAAACCGGAATCCTTGAATAGTGTAAAGGGCTAACACATTGAGCAGCTAACCAAAAGGTTAGAGGTTTGAGTCCACCCAGCGGATACCTCAGAAGAAAGGCCTGGTGATTTCCTACCAAAAAATCTGCCATTTTAAAAATCCAGTGGCTTACAATTTTACTTTAGCACTAATGGTGTCTTTGTGTTGTTGTTGTTAAGTCCTGTCGAGTTGGCTCCAACCCATAGTGACCCTATACAGGGTTTCTGAGGAGTGGCTGGTGAGCTTGAACCACTAAACTTGCAATTCAAACTGACTTTGCAGTCCAGCGCATTAACCCACAGCATCATACCAGGACTCCATGAGTGAACTCAATGGCAACTGGTATATAAGCAACCAGTAAGAGACATGGATACTAAAATAGCAAAGAGACTTCTAAATCCGAATTATAGTCACAGCCAGCCAAGTATATCTCTCCATTATTAGGAGTGTGAAGAAAGATGTTTAAGAAGGAACACATGCACACACACCTGGCCTAGTCAGTTGGTGAGGGTCAGGAATGGTGAAGATATGATGTATGCAGAGCAGGTTCATTTGTAAGACTAAGTGGGGGACAGCTGCATAATCTCGCATTAAAAATAGTCAGGCACAGAAAGCAACTCAGACAAGCATTCAGCCTTCTCGGTCTTACGCAGAGTCTTTCATGATTTGCTTCATTGCTACTGCTCTCTGCTTCCATTTAATCGTTCCTAAAAATGGGGATAATAAAAATGAAATGCAGTCGGGGTGTGTTCTGAGAAATGACTTGAAGAAATGATGACAGTGCGTTTCCAGGCTGTAAGATGTAAACAGACCTTAAAGGGACTGTCTGGGTCAGAATTAACGGAGCTTATGAATGGTGGTGCTGTGGGATAATGCGCAGGACCGCAAGGTCAGTTTGAACCGCAAGGTCAGCGGTTCAAACTCACCAGCCACTCCTCAGAAACCCTGTACAGGGTCACTATGAGTCAGAACTGATTTAATGGCACTTAACAACAACAACAGCAATGGATGCTTTCCATCACTTCTTTTCCCTTACCCCAAAAGACAAGAGGTATGTTTTATAAACCCACTTCTTCTTGTTTGCCTCCTCTTGCAGAAATGAAGCATCTCTTTCCTTGTGTAGATTAAAACATTCTCACTTGGCTTGTGTTGTCCCCTGGGCTCTTTGACTCCCCCTGCCCAGTTTTCTCTGGCATATTAGCCTTGCGATACTGAGATGTTAGACTACATCCCCTAGTGAATGTAGAGCCAGAAATGAAAGTGCTGGCACAAAGTGCTGGGCCCATAATAGTATTTATGCAGTCATGGATGGTTAAGTGGGAAGGATCAAGGGTAACCAAACCTATACACGAATGACAGGTCACTATGCCAGTACATGGAACATGAGATGAATGAGGCAGGTTAAGGAATGCTGTGTGCTTCTGGTAACCTTGTGGCCAGGACACTAGCCAGCAGCAGTACTCCAGGCTATGAATGCTAGAACACTACCACTTAAGGGCTATAGTGGTTATTAACTAGAATGATCACATTTGTAGATGATACAATGGAGCTCTATCTCTGCTGTGGTAATTACTTGAGCACTTTTGATTAAAAAACATAAAACAGCCTTTCCATCCCCCGCACATGCATGAACAGAGACTCATTCACAAACAAACTGGCAGGCTGTTCAGTTGGTTTTCTGTTATACCTCGGTGCCCAGCACAGTGTGAGGTAGCACTAAGTACATATTTAGTGAGTGCCTGCTCACACATGCACCAGCTGCTTCACCCTCCTTCCTCAGAGGAGAGACCAGGGAATGCCCATGCGCTGTGCCGACTCTACAGAGGGTGTTGAAGAAGATGAGACAGAAGCTCCTCACATCAAGGCTGTTTGTTGTAGATCTCCTGATCCCATCAGTTGACAACCTGCTATTTTTACCTACTTTGAACTGAGTACTAATATGCACACTTGGATTAAGGGATTACAAGACACAGTCCATGGAAAAAGGCTGTGGGAATTGGAGTTGTTAAGAAGAAGAAAAGGCAATGAGGTGATGACTTACTCTCTTTAAGTCTATGAAGAATGATTGTCCCAAGGATGGAGTTCAGCTGTTCACTTGCTCCTCTGAGACACAACCAGAGAAACTGGGTTTAAGATCAAGCAGAAAAGATTTATGTTAGCTATAGGGAGAATTTCTTAATAGAGAGAGATACTGAATATTGGAATTGTTAACACTAGGGCATGGCATTTAAAGTCTTAAAAATTGGATATGTTCTCATCTCTCTGTGTGTACAATTCTGCCCAAACACAGTGTATTAACTACATTTTGCCCAGTCCTCCCTTGTCCTCTCCCTCCCTCCCTCCCTTCCATCAGGCCGTCCCACACATAATTATTGAGTACCTATAAGGAGCCAAGTATTAACTTTTTACTAACTTGTTAATAAGTGCTTTTGAGCGAATTCCAACTCATAGCTACCCTGTATAGGGTGTCGGAGGAGCAGCTGGTGGGTTTTTGAACTATGGTCCTTGCCATTCACAGGCCATTGGTGATCCTACAGCGCCACACCAGGAGTCCTTTACTATTAGATTTCCTAGTGACTGAAATGAAAAAAACCACTTTGCAAGGGGAAAGCTGCGTATTGTGACACTTAAAATTTCTATGACAACAAGGTGATTCTTACTCTTAATATTTGAAATTATCTTAAAGTTGGGTTGGTGTTTAATCTTTGATAAGCAAAGACTCTGCTAATGGATGTTTTATTTATTACAGTGGCTTCCAGACAGGGTCCCCAGGTTACATATTTGGGGATATCATTCTGAGTCATGCTTATAGCAGACCTTCAAATCCAAGTGTTCCCTCTGCTCATTTCCTGAGCTACACGAGCCCATGTCCAGTCTGTTTGCCAAGCCCTTGTCTAGGGCTTCATATAGAGACTCCCTGGGTAACCTCTGAAGCAGGAAGTGTGCTACTAACCCCCAAAGTCTAAACACTTTTGGGAACCCAGTGTCTAATGTCAAGTTGCTACTCCCATGTTCATTTGTGAAATGATTCAAAGAGAAGAGCGGGATGCAGAGGGAGAATGGACTTTAGAAGTATCTTTTCAGAAAGGCTATTTGTCTTTAGGAGCTTGTCATCAGCCACTGAATGAAAAGGATCAAAGAGTAAGATCTAACCATGGTTGACTTTACTTTTGAACTCTGTAGATGCTGCTCAGGGTTGAGGGTGAGGGTAAGAGCCAAATTCAACTCAGAAACTGAAGTGCAGGCTTAACCTTGACTTAAGGAAAGACAGTAAAGAGAAAAGTGTCTACAGAGCCAACAGCCAGCTTTCATCCATCTTGCTAAATTTTATTGAGATTTTTATTTCATGGTAGTTATCTGTGATGGGCCCCTGAGTCCTCTGAACTATCTTTCTAATTTATAGGTTGTAATTTTCTGCCAGGAGTAGTCTTAAAAATACTGGTTATAGAGATTACAAGATTCTTATATTTGTAACCAAGTTAGTCATAATATTTATAATTTTATGACTACTAATATTTATAATTTTATAATTCATATTTGTTGGTGGGAGTGGGGAAAGCCAAATAAAATCCCCATATATCTACACCTACACAAAAAACTCACAGTTCTTTTTTGTGTTTTCTATCAATGCTTTTATTCTGCGCATGTTGTATATGTACATAACATAGTGGGATCTGACACACCAGAATTGGAAACAATGGATGAGCATTTTCATCCTAATTTTTTCCCTTAAGATAATACTGTTATCACATCAAGACATGTTCCTATTTCATTCTAAACATTCAAAAGCATGAAACTTAATGATGACCTAATTTGGAGTCCTTGAGTGGCACTAGCGAAGGTCAGCAGTTTGAACCCACACAGAGGCATGTTGGCAATCTGCTTCTGAAAGAGCACAATCTTCTAAACCCTGTGGAGCATTTCTACCCTGCAAACATGGGATCATCATTAGTCAGAACTGACTTGGTAGCAGACAAATAACAGTATTCCAACATAAGGATGATTGTACTACTTTCAGCTAGTCCCTTATGGTTAGACCTTTGTATGTGTGTTAAATCGAGGTTTTTGTTCAAATATGAAAATAATGTTTGTTTTTTTATTGTTCTACCTTGGATACCAGAAGATTGCTTCCCAACGTAACGATATTTGGCCACTTTTGCCATCTGATGTCTCTAAATATTAACTATGAAAACCCTTTTGTTTGAACTACATTAATTCCGTAATAACCAGTGACCACGTATGCTGCTTGTGTGGAAATAAGTACCTTCTTTGTGCTAGGAGTTGCAAAGGGTTTTCTTTACATCTTCTGATTGAGCATTCTATCTTCTAACTTTGCTGATAAGTATGTTTTTTATCTCGGGATAGCTATATTACATAGAGAATGGAAAAGGACAGGCAGTCTGTGTGTCTATACTTTTCATCTTACTGACACCATTTTCTTGAGAACTGGAGGCTTTTAAAATTCAGAGTCATAGTTTCCAAGGAACTAGTGGGACTCACTTTTAACATCCTTATTATTTCTATTCTCAGCCACAAGTGGCCCAGGAAACAAAAAAGAGTAATCCCCTTCTTTGACCAGTAGGGGCAGCGCCTGGCTGATTCACATACTGGGGAACAGATATACTTCAAGACTGGCTGGGCTATTTTCGTAACAGTGAACTATTCTTTTCATATCTGTATGGTTTTTAACCAAACAAGATACTTTGTACATACATTAATAGCATATTGACTTTACAGAAAACTAAATTCTGGTATCAAAGCTATAATACCTGAATGTCCTTCATATATATAAAACATACCACTATTGATTGAACACCAGGACATGTTATGTTCTGAGGTTTTCTTACTGTGTTGATGGATTTATATTAGTCCATGTGGAATTTAATTCCATGATATCGATTTATAGGCCTAGCTGAGAACACGGTAAAAGCAATTCATGTGTACAGGGAGATAAACTGTGACCCTGGCATGTTAACTCAGCTCATTAATCTGTGGCACAAAGATTTGAAAGGCAGTGTTGACCAATTAAGAAAACAAAGTCTCTTTCAATATGAAAACTATTAATAAAGAACTGGATACAAATCTGCTAAAACAGCTATAAACTAGTTGACATTGAGCCAACCCCAACTCATGGCAACCCCATGTGTGTCAGAGTAGAATTGCTCCACAGTGTTTTCAATGGATAATCTTTTTGGAATTAGATCAACCGACCTTTATTTAGAGGAGCGGCCTTGAATCTCTAACCTTTCACTTAGCAACTGGGCACATTAATCATTTGTACCACCCAAGGACTGTGCAACAACTATAGGATCTGGATTATTCTGGATGATTTTATTATTTTGTCTATTATAATCATGGCTGTTCATAATTTTCTGGCGCTTTCAATTCATCTTGGTAAAGTGAGATGACTTAAGGTGGCCTGGAAATGCTCAGACTTCTAGGAGCCTACTCCCATCCTATCTCTGTTGTGTGATCCAGGTCTTCTCTGTGACTCATAAAGGTGGCCCACTGCTGGTTTTACAGACATTCTAGGTCTTAGCTCTGTCAGCTAAATGTCCCAATGGTTTAAACTTAAAGTAAATCTGTGACAGGGTATTGGTGAGAGGGGAAATATGATCCTGGAGAGGAAAATAAAAGGAGGAGACTATATGTAGAAGCTAGTTATTGTGGAATGAATGATAGGCCTTAAGGAGGAAAGAATACAGATGATTTTTCCTTTGCCCCAAGCTTTCTCTGGCTACCTTTAACATTCTTCCAGTCCCAAGAATTGGTATAGGCTATCATCTAAGATCATCAGCTTTGTCTGATCCTGTAATACATGTTTTGGGGGGTTTTACCCCTACATCTTACCCATAAGGAAGGAAGTGGGTTGGCAAAAGAACAGAACCTCTTGGGTAGAATTTCTAGTGGGTAGTTAAACTGCCTCAGTTTTCTCTTTATAGAAGAGTGTAAAAAAGTTTATTTTCTCTATAGGTGCTGGAGAAGATGTGCAGTTTGTAGAAAACAGTCTAACCTGGTGTTAGGAGGATTTTGTCACTAGCATGTTTGACTTTATTAGCAGTGCTGTTTATAAAGAACTTTATCAAATTTGTACTCATTTTGATTTCTTTTACAGCTTTGAGAAATATAAGTAAGTATAAGTAAACTGTGGCTCAGAAGGTCATGATTGCTTTCACAGCCACTGAGTGGCAGAGTTGTGTGTAGACCTTTCTTCAAGTTCTATTTAAATCAGTGCATATTTTGCCTTAACACAGAGTATAAGAGCACAGATAGGCTAATAGGACAAAAGGGTAGCACCATCAGTGGAGTTCATTTTGTACTAAAGAGGACATGTCATACCATAGAAACAAGTGGTCTCTATCATTGAAAAGTTTTAAAAAGAAGTTTTTGTTAAGAAGGAGTAAGGAAATAGTTGTGCAGACTGCAGCAGGCAGTTTGAGTTTAACACTTCCCTGAGATTAACAAAAATGGAAGGCAGAAGGAGAGTGCTTGGTGGAAGGGGACTGCATTTCTATATCCCTGGACCTTCTCACTATTATGTTACATATGTATATATGCAAACAAAGAGGCCTGGTGGCACAGTGGGCTAAGCATTGGGCCACTAACCACAAGGTCAGCAGTTCAAACCCACAAACTGCTTCACAGAAGAAAGATGAGGCTGCCTGCTCTCATAAATATGTATAGTCTTGGAAACTCTAGGAAGCAGTTCTACTCTGCCCTATCAGGTTGCTGTGGGTAGTTATATGTTGGAATGGATTCAGAGGCAGTGGGAACATACACATACACTCACATACATGTACTCGAACATACAAACACACCCTCTTTTTTTAGTTAGCAAGAACCTACCTCCTCAAGTTGTGAGGAGGCAACATGTTTCTTTGATTGGCAAAGGTCACAGCTACCTACCGACGTATTGCAACGAGGGGATTCTCTGGGAAAGAGCCATCCTCTGCATTGAAGCTCTTCTAAAGCGCAGCCACCACGGCAGCTCCATTGATCAGCCAGCCACTGGCGTCACAGAGAGATGGTGAAACACCAGGAGGAATTTAAAATAGCTGACCTACAAAACAGCCCTTCATTCTTAGTAGGAAAGTGATATAAAATTTTAACTTTGTTTTATATAAAACAAAAGCACAGCCAACGAAATATTTTATGAACTGAACTAGCTAAGGGAGAAGTATTAAGGGATCTCATAAAACACTCGAAGGTTTGTTGAGATTAAGAAATAAAGCATATGAACAAAATTCAATGAATAAGAACCCTGACCTTCTATGATTTATCACCACCATTTCAGTGTTTCCTCAACTATGGCTGTGGGTTCTGCTATGGTGCGTGGGTTAATTTAAGGGAAGTGTGTGACTTTTGGTTTTTGGTGGTTTTTTTGTTTTGTTTTGTTTTGTTTTTTGTAATCATCTATTTTTATAGTTATCTTCTATTTTTGGCAAGTGATGCTTGTTTAACATTTATAATAATTATATGGAGTTTTAAAAATATTTTTAAAGGAAAGTTCTTTAAAATATTAAATAAATAATGTTAGTAGTACTGAGATGTGGCAAAAAGCATTACAGTGGTCCCTGAATGACTGAATTTAGAACATGAGCAAAGTCCTCCCTCACTCCAGCCCCCAATCATGTCATTGAAGGCCAACCTACATTTCCATCTTTCCCCCCTCACTTTTCTGCATGTACCCCTTTATGCCAGCATACCTTGGCTTAGATTCTTTTCTTGGCCTTAAATCACTGAACTTCTTGGCCTTTACAGCATAGTCTAAAAGCCAAGAGGACCATGCTTTACTTACTCATCTCTGCCTAAAACAGTGACTTCTCCAAAGATGTGCAAATAGATGTTGGCTCCACTTTTCTTCGCCTCAGTTTCTTCATCTATAAAACAAGACTAGCAATGGTGCCTACCTGAAAGTGTTGCCATGGAGATCAACTATATAACAAGTGCTCTGCAGTTGTTCACTCTTATGTCACGACCATATTTTAAACAAAAGATAAAAAGATTGAAATTGGATTTTAGTGTAGAAAGTGACCACACGCATACTCAAGTAAATATTGCACTAGATTGGACTTTGTCCTGAAGAATTAAGACAGAGGAAACTGGCAGTCAGAAAATAGAATTCTTGATATTTTTAGTGATAAGTTGGCTATCTTCCTGTATTCTTCAATGATCCTTTGCACAAAAAATTTTAAAAATTGAGTTTTAATTACTAATAAAATAATGCCAAAGTCTATAACCTAGCACAATAGTCTATTCTAGTCCCATCATCCAGTAATTGAAAATCTCCTCAGCTTGATTTTCAAAAACCAAACAAACTATTGTTAGTTCTCAAAACCCCACTGTGGTTGATTCTGACTCTTAGTGACCCAATAGGATAGAGTAGAATTGGTCTGCATGGCTTCCGAGACTGTAAATCTTTGCAAGAGCAAAGAGCCTCATCGCTCCCCTGTGGAGTGGCTGGTGGGTTTGAACCAACTTACCATTAGCAGTCCAATGCTTCATCCACTGTGCCACCAGGACTCCTTCTCAGCAACCCGTTAATAGCAACCAAAACACATTAAGTAATGATAGCTGCTTATGAAGACTTGTAATGTGTACTCATGCTGTTAGATGTACTTAGATTGTTTCACTTTATGGAGTCCTAAGTGTGGCACTGTAGGATAAAGCACTGGACGGCTTAACCACAAGGTCAGTGACTCAAACCCACCAACCGCTCCCTGGAAACGGGATTGCTATGATTTGGAACCAACTCGATGACATACAACAATAACAACAACAACTAAAGAATGGCTAGTCTCTCCTTTACTGCTTCCTTATTCTGCTGTGATTGGCTCACAACCATTAAAACAATCCCTCCCATTAGGGAAAGTGGTTTAAGGTTAAAAGGCATGGTTGGCCACAGTCAGGGTAGAATGTTAAAGAGGTGGTGGTGGGACTTGATTGATGGTAACAATTGTTGTTGTGTAGTGTCATTGAGTCAATTCTGACCCATAGCGACCCTGCATAGGGTTTCTGAGGAGCGGCTGGTAAGCTTGAACCACCGACCTTACAGTTCAAACGGCTTTGCAGTCTGACGCATTAACCCACAGCGCCACACCAGGCCTCCAATGGTAGCAGTAGACTCCTGAATAGTGATTTGCAGTTTCCACCAGTGATTCTCAAAATGTGGTCCCTTCAGCCACAGAATCAGTGTCATTGGGGATCTTATCAGAAATGCACGTTCTCAGGCCCCACCCCAGAAGCTGTAGGCAGACTCAGCCATCTGAGTTCTGACCTGTGAACTACAGGGACAGTTTGTCATGGCCATGTCTTTCTCACAAGGAGAAAATAAGTATTTGTTCAGTGAACATTTAAGATTGATATTCTGTCATTGTTCTCTGTGCTCACTCTGTTTTCTGGCCACTGACTTTGAAATACAACAGAGTCCTTATCTGTTCATTACTTAAATGGAGGACAGAGTTAGTAACTGGCAAAAAAAAAGTTAAGGCTTTCCCCACTCTCTCGAAGAGATTGATGCTAAATTAAACATCATCTTAGTGCAATTGCTTAAAAAAACAAAAACAAAAAACCTCCCTGATCTTAAGCTGCATTGTCTGGGTTTAATGTATTCAACAAATATTTCCTGAGTTCCTCCTAAGTGCCAAATGCTATTTTAGGTACTAGGGAAGCAGTATAAACCAAGACCAGCAAGTTCCCTGCTGTGGAAGACCTATTGTCTTGGCTGGAAGGGTCAGACAACACATAAATGAATCCGTAAATATGATTATTCAGGGAGTGCCAAGCACTAGGAAGATCATAAGATAAGATGAGTGGTTCTCAGCTAGGTGATGCCAGCCCCCAGAGGGACTTTTAGAAGTGATTTTATTATTTTAAATCAGTTGTCAGTCGCATTAACAATGTAAATAAAACAGCCCTTGGACATACTAAAGACTAGGTCCAAGAGCTGTTGTTAGAAACTTACCTGGCTACTTATTTAAAATAAAAAAAAAAACTTTTTTGAGTTGTGCCTTTAGGTCCTCTGTGTACATTTTATATAGATACGGTGCTGCAGAGTCAGACCTGCTTCCAAGCCACAGGAGACATGTGGGTGGTATTTGATCTTCCTTTCCCCCCCATTGTTGTTAGGTTTTAGAGAATGAGATGGGAATTTTTATAAAGGGATACATCAGCCTATGAAAATTTCAATATTTATGCTTACTCTCTCCAAAGAATCCAGAACTATTTACCCTCATTATTTTAATCAGAACTGAATTTAGTTAGTCATCTACCCTAACTACTCTTGTAAGTGAGCATTGCATTCTCTTGCTTTCTTTCTTGGCTATCTTGGCAATTATTACACTCCTTTGACTCCATTTGACCCTGTTGTTGATTCTTGATACATACATCCTATGTATGGACTTGGTGAGGATGTATAGGAAAGATCATAAACTGTCAGTCCACAGAAGCTTCTTGATTATAGACATGTTCTATGTGGCATACAGAGACCTTTTGTTGTTAATTAAATTCGTCCTGATTGTGGTTGTCATTCGGTGCAGTCGAATCGGTTCTGACTCATAGTGACTCTGTATCATAGACCACAGCTTCCCTAGAGGGTTTTCTTTACAGAAACAGTTTTCCAGGTTGTTTTTTTTCTGTGGAGCCTCTGGGTGAGTTCAAACTTCCGACTTTTGGTTAATAGCTGTACCACTAGTTCTAGCACTTAAAATTCAGAGGGTCCCAAATGACAGATTTCTAGATTTTTTATGAAAAATCTGGAAACCTTACATCACTGTGCTTACATTCCTCTGGGACTGAGAGACTGCTGTCTCCTTGGATGGAATACATGCTTTCCAGTTCAACACAGCCCCCAAGTGTCCCACTTCTCCTTAATTACCAACTTGGTCCCTGTATACATTGGACGTGCAACTCTGAAACAAAGATCAGTTCAGGAAATAAGCTTTCACGGCTTAAAATCTAAAATGTATACCTCAGAGATGGTGAGTGTCCTTAGTATTGAGTATTTATGCATGGTTGCTATGAGTCAGAACCGACTCAATGGCACTTAACAACAACAACAACAACAAGATGGAGATGTAAACCTTTCTATTGCTCACAACAATTCATCTTGGAGTCTCTAGGGGGCGTCTGAGAATTCTGAGCATTTTCTTTAAAATGCATCTGTGCAAAGAGCATTCACAGTTCTATATTGTGTTGAATCCCCAAATTCACCTCAGAAATATAGAAGGTAAAAGACACTACCTGTTGAAGAGCTGTCTGTTTGTCAGACAATAACATACAGAAATAAAAACTTTTAATGCCTTAAAAAGTTAAGGCATGTATAGGGTGTGAATTTCTTTTTCTTGGCAAAGTAACACGTATTCTTACCTGGAGGAACATCGCTGAAAGACTTTAAGACATGAATTTTCAAGAGGAATCAGAATGATCGAAGGACATTTATCTAGCAGAGAAAGGAAGGTTTTATGAGAATAAAACCTCAGCTAGGAAACCAGGAAAACCCAGGAAAGGGTGTGGATAAATGAAAGGAAGAAGATGTGGCATAGGAAAAAATGAAATTGGAGGTGCAGGGGCAGAATGTTGTCTCATCTTAAATGTAAAAACAGTAAATTGACAACAGTTAAAGAGAAAATGATTTGGTCAGAGTGCAGAGAGAGCAAGATGGTTGTCAGGACTGTAATGTGATTAAAGTAAAGCAGAAGAAAGGGAATAAGGGGCAAAAAAAGAGAGTCAAGAAAAGAGGAGATTGAAGCTCTGCCTCTGGACTCCTGACCCACAGAAAATGCAAGATAAATATGATTTAAGCCACTAAGTCTGGAGAAATTATTTTTACACAGCAGTAAATAATCAATTTAATAGCAAAGACATGAAAGTTTAAAGAAGGAAATAATTTACATGGCCAAGGGAATGAGGAAGACTTCAAGAAGAATATGATTTTAGAGATGGGTCTTAAAAAATATTGGGGAAATCTTACAGGTGAATAATGGTGGAATAATATTGGTTTGAACCCACCAGCTGCTCCTTGGAAACCCTATACAGGGTTGCTATGAGTCAGATCCACAACAAAAATATTAGTGGAATAATTTTCCAGGCCAGTAACAGTAGATGAAGTGCAGTATTTATTCATATAATATCTGATTTTCTTTTTAATTTGCCTGAATAATGGGGTAAAAATAAGAAGACAGAGAGAAAATTATAAAGAAAGATTGGTCCTAAAGGACATTAGAAGCAAGCTGAGGGGTTGAAATTAAATCAGCAAGCAATCCAGAAACCACAGACTATTGTAAAAGGGAGAATGACTTGATTAGGCTTCTCTTTAGAAAATTCATCCAGTAACTGTGATCCGTTGCATGAGCTAGAGGACTTCCAGGAGGACTTCCGTCAGCTAAGGCCTAATCAGACAGTGCTTCTGGGCACAGGGAGCAGAATGCATCTGGAACCTGCTTGGGAGAGTCCAGTCAGAGACCACTGAAAAACTGAGCCACAGGGAATGAGATGGTTATGGGGGAATTGGGACACCAAAAGGAGGAACAAACTTATTGATGAGGAAGGATTTTATGGGTTCGATTTTAGATATCTTTATTTTGAGGTATTATTGAAACACAGTGAGTGGGGCAAATGTCAGTTTGTGGTTCTGGTGAGAGGTGGTGGTGGTGGTGGTGATGGTGGTTATGTGCTGTGAAGTCAGTTCCAGCTTACAGCAACTCTGTGTAGCAGGAGTCGGGAACTTCTGGCCCACGCCACGTAAGGCCAACAAAATCATTGGTCTAGCCCTGCGAAGGCAACTATTGTTCCAACCATCACATTGGTGGTGGTGGTTGTGTGCTGTGTAATCGATTCTGACTCATAGTGATCCTGTATCAGGTTTCCGAGGCTGGAAATCTTTACAGGAGCAGAAAGCCTCATCTTTTCCTGTGGAATGGCTGGTAGTTTCAAACTGTTGCAAATATTTATGGGAGCAGAAAACTTCATCTGTTTCCTGCAACTGGTAGATTCAAACTGCTGACCGGTGAGAAGATGCTACTAAAAATGCAGATTTGGGAGTTTTGTGCAGGAAGGTGATGACTGAAACCCAGGGAGAAGGTGGTTTTCTGAAGAAAGCAGAGAGAAAGGAAAGAGGACATGGACCTATAGAATATCTTCTTTGGGGTGTGTGTGTGTAGGATATGTGTGGGAAACGGAATTCTTCCAAGAAGTGGAAGGGGAACCAAGATAGCATGTGGCAAGTTAAGGCAGGCATTTTTTAAAAACAAGTTATTATAAGTTTAATGAAGGCTACATACAAGATCATTGGTTTTACATTCAACGAACCCTACACTTTGTATCATCTAAATGATTGCCATCCCTTCCTCCCCATTCAGGGAGAAGACAACCAGTCATCCTGCTTCTTCCTTCCAGTTCTTATTTCCATTCCACCCTCATTCACAATACCTCTGAACTTTACCCTTAGGTACTGCTGCCCTTCTGATGTTGAATGGGTGACCATTCCGTGGTGAGCATACCTTACTAATGTCTTTGTCCGCCTTATATACCAATCTACCGCTTGGCTGAAAACTGAACCCGGAGGGTAAGTTCTGTTCCAGAGCTGAAAAGTGGACCATAGTCTCAGGGTTCTCCAGCCTCTTTTGATCAGTAAGCCTGCTATTTTTTTTAACACAATTTTGAGTTTAGGTCCACATTATCCTGCACTCTATGAAGCACTTTCTAATATGGTCTCTCTCAGAGTAGTTGGCAGTGGTACTTGGGCAAGGGCAGGCATTTTTTTAAGGAGGAGAAGTAATACCCATGATATCATAATGGTACTCATTCATATTTTATCTGGATGAAATGCATCATCAGCACTACCCAACCCCAAAAACTCACACAAAGCAAAGCAATGTGGACCTTTCTTAGACTCCTTTAATTAAAACTCTGGCATTTAGGGTTTTCCTTGACAATTTAAGAAGTAGGTGGACACCAGTATATTTTTACCAGGTGTTAAGTTCTCATTGTTTTTCAGAGATGAAGCTCTGTCCTCCAAATTTATATTTTTAGTTCCCAAATAAAGTATTGGTGACTTAAAACCCTATGCATAAGTCTAAGTACCTAAAGGAAGAAACTGCCTTCAAGTGGACTTAAATGTATTTATTCCGCAGAATTATGAGGATCGTCCTCTTTTTCACAGCCTAAGAAATCCTGTTCCACTTCGAGTAACAAACCTTTCTTTAATGTAATAATGTTTGTTACTTTTGTCTGATTCAAAGTATAGCAGTTGTTCATGAAGAAAAAAATTACGAAAATAGAGAAAAACATGAAGAAGTAAAATTCACCCCAAATTATAATCCCTGGAGGTAATTTCTGTTTGCATTTTGATTTCTATTATTCCATCTTTATTTTGTCTATTTCCTTACATATTATGTGTTTTGTAAAACTGTTTGTGCATATTTTTATAAAACTGGCAAATTGTTCTACGTCCTGTTTTGTAACTTCCCTTTTCCATTTACAATGTTTTGAATGGTTGTGTCAAAAAATATCATTAAATATTTATCTTGTTGTTGTTAAGTGCCACCGAGTTGATCCCAACTCTTAGTGACCCTATAAAGGTTTCCAAGGAGTGGGTTTGAACTGTTGACCTTGCAGTTAGCAACCCAACGGTTATCCTACAGAGCCACACCAGGATTTATCTAATACAAAATGTTTAATACTATATATCTTCTGTCCTAGTGTAGAGTCTCGGTGTGGCACTGTAGGTTAATGTGCTGGACTGAAAAGTTAGTTTGAACTACAAGGCCAAAGCTTCAAGCCCACCAGCCACTTCTTGGAAACCGTATACAGGATCACTATATGTTGGAACCAACTCAACGGTACTTAACAACAACAATCATTCTGTCGTTCAGAAACTATGTGTGTTGTTACTGTTGTATACCACTGAGTCAATTCCTACTCATAGCAACCCTATGTAATAGAGTAGAACTGTTTCTCAGGGTTTTCTTACCTGTAATCTTTACAGAAGCAGATCACAAAGTCGTTCTCCTGGAGAGTTGCTGGGTGGATATGCAATGTTTTAAAAAAAAATTTCTGGACACACACACGCAAAGGGATACGACAGTAGGGAAGTCTGTCGTTGATTGGCTTTTGCCCACCCCATGACTCATTTCTGGTGGAACTTGTGGTGGCGTTCCAGCAGAAATGAGTGATGGATGGAAGCAAACAGATGTTTTGGAAAGTGCTAGAACACCTGTCTGTGTTGACTCGTCCCATATCACTCAACATGAACCCTGCTCCTTCTCTGAGCCTCCACAGACCTCCTGGGACCAGCATTCTAGTTGCAAATATGTTTCTTGGTGCTCTTTCCTAAATGCATTTTTAAACTTGATCAATAATAGATGAGCACCTGGACCGTTCTTCCGGAAGAAGAGCTCAAGTAGTTTTCAGAACACGAAGAAGCTATTTGGCCCTTTAGTATCCAACCTTGGAACATCCCCAATTCCCCAGGGCACCATTTAATAGCACCCCACACCAGGAAAGTAAGTGGTTAGCCTGGTGGGTTCAGTTGCTCCATTTCCACTTGTGGACTCACCTTCCACTGAATCTTAGTAACTAGCCTGCTGCCAAAGGAGATTTTCATTCTCCATCTCTGTTTTCTTTCTTTGCTCTGGCCCTCCTCACACTGTTGGCTGACTTAAGCCAAATGCCCATGCTTGATTTGGTGTGATTGATACTATTTTCTGAGTCCCAACCAGTTATTTTAGAGCCCTGGTGTGGCACTGTGGGTTAGTTAATATGCTAGACTGCAATATCTGTTTGAACTTCAAGGTGGACAGGTCAAGCTCACCAGCTGCTTCTCAGTAACACTATATAGGGTCACTGTAAGTCAGAACTGACTCGACGGCACTTAATAACAACAAAAATCATTTATTTGGAGTTCTGGTTTGGCACTGTGGGATACAGCACTGTACTGAAAGGTTGGTTTGAATTACAGGGTCAATGGTTCAAACTTACCAGATGCTCCTATACGGGACTGCTATGAATCAGATCTGACTTGACAACACTTAACAACAAGTTATTGTCCCATTGATGCTCACTCATAGGGATCTCATGTGTGTCAAAATAGAACTGTGCTCCAAAGGTTTTCCATGACTGATTTTTCAGAAGTACATTGCCAGTCCTTTCCTCTTGGGAGGCTGATCTGCCAACCTTTCAGTTAGCAGCCGAGTGTGTTAACCATTGCAGTACACAGGGACTCTTCCTGAGTCTTTGTTGTTAAGTTCCCTAGAGTCTTGTTCTGACTCATAGCGACCTTGTATAGCATTTCCGAGAAGTAGGTGGTGGGTTTGAACCACTGGCTTTGTGGTTAACAATCCAGTGCTTATCCTTGGAGATTCTGTCCTATTGGAGTCATGGTGTGTCACTGTAGGATAAGCACTGGACTGCTAACCATAAGGGCGGCAGTTCAAACCCACCCCCTTTGAAATCCTACAGAGATTTATTATGAGTGGGAACTGACTTGATAGCACTTAAATTAACAACAGCAACATCCTTTTAGCTTGCCAAGCCTTGACTCTGCTATCAATCTGCTGAATGATCTTGGACAAGTCACTTAATGTTTAAGTTTCTGTATAAAAAAAGTTTCTATATAAAACAAAAAGGTTTGATTAAATCCTTAAGATACCTTTGAGGCCTTGCAATTTGTGGTTTTAAGTACCGATTTGGATTTTTCCACAGTGTCTGACTGTGGCATATTTTTAGTGACATTTGTTTATTCAATAATTAGTTATAAGAATTATTTAGTTTTAGAGTTTCGTTTCCTAGATGGGATAGCTCAGTCATTTGGTTCCATGGGTTTTGTTAACAGTTAACTTCTGGGAAGGGGTTTGGGAAAGGAGGTTGAATTTTCCCACTGTCCTGATGCTCCTATCTTTTTAGTAAATTGTAATAATGGTAATCTGGAGCAGCCTTCTCTGGAACAGTACTGTTGACTACAAAGCAGTGATTGGAGTCAGACTTTGCCTCCAATATAGGTGTGTCACAATGACACACGTGCAGGCCACCACCACAGCAAAGCAGTCTCTGATCACTTTTCTTCAGTCTATGATTCTGGGAATTATTTTGCAAGTAATCAGTTACCCCTTTCCTCTTTCTTCAAAATTAGAAACCATTCATAGGGCCAGCTGGATTCAGAAGAGGATGTAGAAGAGGGATATCATTGCTGATGTCAGATGTATCTTGGCTGTAAGCAGTGAATATCAGAAAGATGTTTACCTATGCTTTATTGACTATGCAAAGACTTTCAATTGTGTGGATCATGACAAACTGTGGATAACACTGCAGAGAATGAGTATTTTGGAATGCTTAATTGTACTCTTGAAGAACCTGTACATAGACTAAGAGGCAGTTGTTTGAACAGAACAGGGAAACACCAAATGGTTTAAAATTAGGAAAGGTATTTGTCGGCATTGTATTTTTTACCATATTTATTCAATATGTTGTTGTTATTAAGTATTGTGGAGTTGGTTCCGACTCATAGTGACCCTACACAGGGTTTCTGAGGCTGTAAATCTTTATGGGAGCAGATGGCCTCATCTTTCTCCCATGGAACTGCTGGTAGTTTCAAACTGCCAACCTTGAGGTTAGCAGCCCGATTTGTAACCACTACACTACCAGAGCTCCTTCAATATGTATGCTGAGCAAATAATTTGAGAAGCTGGATTATAGGAAGAAAAACATGGCATCAGGATTGGAGGAAGACTCATTAACAACCTACGATATGCAGATGATACAACCATGCTTGCTGAAAGTGAAGAGAACTTAAAATACTTACTGATGAAGATTAGAGACCACAGCCTTCGGTATGGATTGCATCTCAATGTAAAGAAAATAAGAATGCTCACCAGTGGACCAATAAACAACATTCTTATTAATGGTGAAATAATTGAAGTTGTCAAAGACTTCATTTTGCTTAGATCACCCATCATTCATGGAAGCAGCAGTCAAGAAATCAAACAGTGTATTGCATTGAGTAAATCTGCTGAACAAGACCTCTTTAAAGAGTTGAAGAACAAAAATGTCCTTTTGAGGACTAAGGTGTGCCTCACCCAAGCCATGGTATTTTCAGTAATCTCGTATGTATGCAAAAGTTGGACAGTGAATAAGGAAGACCTTAGAAGAATTGGTACATTTGAGTTATAGTGTTGGAGGAGAATATTAAAATTACCATGGACTTCCAAAAGAACAAACCAATCTGTGTTGGAAGAAGTGTAACCAGAATGCTCCCTGGAAGCCAGGATGGCGAGACTTTCTCTCTCATACTTTGGACATATTATCAGGAGGGACCAGTCCCTGAGGAAGGATATCATGTTTGGTAAAGTGAAGGGTCAGAGAAAAACAGGAAGACCCCAGCGAGATGGATTGGCACAGTGACAGCAGCCATAGGTTCAAACATAGCAACGATTGTGAGGTTGGCGCAGAACTGGGCAGTGTTTCATTCTGTTGTGCATAGGCGCTGCTATGAGTTGATACCAACTCAATGACATCTAACAAAAATAACAACATAGGGCATGGTGGTACTTCCCCCATTTTATATTTTGAAATGATTGTTGTATTTTGAAACTAAATCTTATTTTCATGCACTTGTTTATTCATATATTCAACAAATTTTAATTCGTGCCTAAAACCAAAACAATGTGAAGAAGGTGAGAAAAGACAATTAATAGACTGGTGGAAAAATCAAGAGAGCAGATATGGAAAGGGTAAAGGAAGGCACTACAAGGAAAACTAGAAAGGGAGAAAATTCTAAAAGGGGGAAGGAACAGTGCAGACTGCACTCAGGTCAGAAAGCAAGGAACATAAAATGAAAGGAGTCAGGAAATTTGAGAGTCAGAATCATGCCCTTTGTCCAGTCATCTAAAAAGGATTTCCTAAAGCGATAGGAGTTCTGGATGACATACCACTAATAATAGAACTAGCTGACACTTCTCTGGAGTCCTGGTGTGGCACTGTGGGTAATGCACTGGGCAGCAAGGTTGTTTGAACTACAACATGGTTAACTCAAGCTTACCAGCCACTTCTTAGAAACCCTCTACAGGGTCACTAAGGGTTGGAATTGACTCGCTGGCACTTAACAATAACAACAACAATACTTTTATAATGTGGCAGTTTTTATATGCAAGGCAGGAACCATGGTGGGAAAGCACTCAGCTACTAACTGAAAGTCATTGTGAATTTGAATCTATCAGTCGCTGTGACAGTTTGCATCTGTAGGAAACCTTAGGGGCAGTTCTACTCTGACCTGTAGGGTTTCTATGAGTCAGAATTGTCCTTAACAGCAGGGGTGAGTCAAAATTATCTGAATTCTGGCTGCATAATTTAGTTTAATCAACTTTAAGAAAAGACAAATACATAATTTTTTTCACATAATCTTCTTGCTTTTCAATACACTGTCCATCAGTCAACACATTTTCGTATTCCTTTATTAAAAAATGTTTTAGGTTGAGATGCGAGCCACAGATGCACCACTGTCTTCACTTCTTAACCAGAAGTGGTTCTTCATCCTTAAAGGGCTACTTTCAGGGGACCAAACAAGTGAAAGAAAGTTCAGTGGAGCAAGATCAGGACTATAAGGAGGATGTTGTAGCACCTGAAAATGAAGTTTGTGCATATTGTCTACAGTGTGGGCAAAGATGTGTGGACATGCATTGTCATGCAAGGTAACAAGACCCTTGGATAGAGTTCTCTGGGTTTAACCCGAAGTTTAGGCTTCAGCTCTTCAGTAAGCATTTCAGTGTAGTGAGCATGGTTGATTGTTGAACCTCTTTCCTGATAATATTCCAATACTGGCCCTTGAGAATTCCAGAAAACTGTAAGCATCAATTTTCCAGCTGATGATTGACTTTTGAACTTTTCCTTGGTCAGTTTTCTGAGAGCTAATGGCTGAGTATGGAATGGAAACATCCTCAATCACTGACCAAGAAAAAGTTCAAAATTTAACAATCAGTTGAAAAATTGATGCTTACACTTTTCTGGGGATTCTTAAGGGTCAATATTATAGCATAATCAGAAAAAATGTTCAACAATCACAGTGCTCGTTGCAGTGAGATGCTCATTGAAGAGCGGAAGCCTAAACTTCAGATTAAATGCAGAGGACTGCTATCCAGGCGTGTTGTGATCATGCAGACATTGCATGTTCACACATCTCTGTCAACACAGTAGACACTCTCCAAAAACTTGATTTTGAGGTGCTAAGCACCCTTCTTATAGACTTGACCTTGCTCCATTGGACTTTCACCTGTCTGGTCCCTGAAAACAGCTCTTCATGGATGAAAATTCACCTTTGATGAAGAGTTTAACACAGCAGTGCACATTTGTGGATTACAGTTCAGTCTAAGACATTTTTAAATAAGGGAATACAAAAGCTTGCTGACAGATGGACAAAGTGTATTGAGAAGTACTGAGATTATGTCAAAAAATGGTGTATTTGTCTTTTTTTGAAGTTGATTAAAATAAATTCTACAGCCAAAATGTGGATAATTTTTGACATACTCTTGTGTATTAGACTCCATATCTACCTATTACATTTCCATATATATGGAGCCCTTATATATAGCATTCTAGTAACATAGTAGAATTCTGTTGTGGCACTGTGGGCTAATGCATCGGACTGCGAAGTCACTTGAACTGCAAGGTCGGTAGTTCAAGTCACCAGCTGCTCCTTGGAAGCCCCATACAGGAACACTATGGGTCCGGATGGACTCAATGGCACTTACCAACAACAGTAGCATAGTGAGTTACATGTTGGGCTATTAGTCATGTGGTCGGCAGTTCAAATCACCAGCCACTCCAAGAGAGAAAGATGAGGCTTTCTGCTTTCAGAGAAATTTGTTGTTGTTAAGTGGTTGCAACTCATAACAATCCTGCATAAGGTTTCTGAGGAGTGGCTGGTGATCCTCGGAAACCTATACAGGACATCAGTGAGTCTGAACTGACTCAATAGCACACAACAATATATAGATATGACTTTAAATATTTTGTGATTAATGTTGAGAATATCCATAGCAAGACATACACCAATTTAACAGTTTATGCATGTACCATTAGTGACATTGATTGCATTCTAAAAGTTTTGTAGCCTTTCTCACTATTCTTTTCTGAGTTGTTCCTCACCCTTTAACAAAGACCAGTTACCATTCTACTTATGTTAACTCACATTTGTTGTTGTTCGGTACCTTAGAGTAGGTTCTTACTCATAGTGACTTCCTGCACAACAGAACAAAACACTGCCCAGTCCTGGGCCATCCTCACGATCATTGTTAAGCTTGAGACCATTGCTGAAGTTACTGTGCCAATCCATCTCATTGCAGATCTTCCTGTTTTTCACTGACCCTTCACTTTAACAAGCATGATATCTTTCTCCATGGACTGGTCTCTCCTGATAATACATCTGAAGTATAAGATGTGAAGTCTCATCATCCTGGCTTGTACAGAGCATTCTGGCTGTATTTCTTTCAACTCAGATTTGTTTGTTCTTCTGGCAGTTGTGGTACCTTTTAATTAATATTCTTCTCGAACACCATGATTCAAATGCATCAGTTCTTCTACATTCTTTCTTATTCATTGACTAACTTTTGCATGCATATGAAGTTATCGAAAATACCATGGCTTGGGTCAGGCCCACCTTAGACTTCAAACTGACATATTTCTTCATGAGCACTTTAAAGAGGTCTTGTGCAGCAGATTTGCCTAATGCAGTACATCGTTTGGTTTCTTGACTGCGGATTCCGTGAATGATGATGGTGGATCCAAGCACAATGAAATCTCTGACAACTTCAGTCTTTTCTCCATTTATATGGATGCTGTGGATCAGTCCAGTAGTGAGAATATTTGTTTTCTTTATGTTGAGGTGCAACCCATACTGAAGGCTGTGCTCTTTGATTTCCATCATTAAGTATTTTAAGTCTTCTTCACTTTCAGCAAGCAAGATTGTATCAGCTACGTGTCACAGGTTTCTAATGAGACTTCCTCCAGTCCTGATGCTACTATCTTCTTCCTATAATACAGTTTCTTAGATTATTTGCTTAGAATACAAATTGAATAAGTGTGATGAAAGAATACAACCCTGGCACAAACGCTTCCTAATTTTAAACCATTCAGTGTCTCTTTTTTCTGTTGGAGTAACTGCCTTTTGTTCTACATACAGGTTCCTCGTGAGCACAATTAAGTCTTCTGGAATGTTTATTCTCCACAATGTTGTCCATAGCTTGTCATGAGCCACACAGTCAAAACTTTTGTGTAGTCAATGAACCGCAGGTAAACAACTTTCTGATTTTCTGTGTTTTCAGACAATATACACCGATGTCAATAGTGATATCCTTCATCCTTGTATGAATCTAGCTTGAACCTCTGGCAGTTCCCTGTCAATATACTGTTGCAGTCATTTTTGAAATATGTTTAGCAAAATTTTACTTGCATGTGATATTAATGATATTGTCCAATAATGTCTACATTCTATTGGGTCATTTCTCTTTGGAATGGACATCAAAATATGGATCCATTCCAATCAGTTGACTGGGTAACTGTCTTTCAAATTTCTTGGCATAGATGAGTGAGTGCCTCCTGTGCTGGATCAGTTTGTTGAAAGATTTAAATTTGTATTCCATCAGTTGACAGAGTCTTGTTCTTTGCCAATGCCTTCATGCACCTTCAACTTCTTCCTTCAGTACCACTGGCTACTGATCAGATCACATGCTATCTCTTGAAATGGTAGAACATCGTCCATTTCTTTTTGGCACATTGACTCTGTGTTCCTTCTGTCTTCTTCTGATACTTTTTGCATCATTCAATATGCAAATCAAAACAACAATGAGATTTCATCTCACACCAGCAATAACAGCAAAGATCAAAAAAGTAGAGGACAATAAATGCTGGCAGGGATGTGGAGAGACTGGGATGCTCCTGCATTGCTGGTGGGATTGCAAAGTGGTACAACCTCCTGGAAAGCAATAGGTGCTTCCTCAGAAGGTTGGAAATAGAAATACCTTATGATCCAGCAATTCCTCTACTTGGTATTTACCCACAAGAAATACGAGCCATAACAGGAGCAGATACATGCACACCAAAGTTCATAGCATCACTATTTACAATAGCAAAAAGATGAAGACAGCCTAAGTTCCCATCAATGGAAGAATGGATAAACAAACTGTGGTACGTACACACAGTGGAATATTATGCTACCTTGAAGAATAACAAGGAAGCTTGTTATTAAGCCACCACATAATATGGGTGAAGCTTGAGGACATTATGTTGAGTGAAATTAGTCAGTCACAAAAGGAGAAATACTGCACAGGACCACTACAGTAAAAGACTAAGAAGAAGAACCCATACTAAAGACGGGGGGATTCTTTGCTGGTTACAGGGATGTGGGGGGGAGGGGAGGGAGAGGAAGGTGGAGCACAGGGCAGGGAATAGACACAGGATAGTTTGGGTGCTAGGAAGGGGGGCAATACACAAGAAGGGGGAAGAGAATGGAAGAATAAAGTGGAGGGGAAGACAATTAGGCAGGTTTGCATGGGCTAAGTAGGACAGACTTAAATAATGATGTATGCACAACCTTGGAACAAAAGGGGTCTGGGATGCAGGGATTGAGACATAGTTGGGAAGGGGAAAAGGAGGGAAATAATAGTAAGATGCTTGGCTGTCTTTTGAATCTTGGCTTCCCTGGCATACCATTATAAGATAGACACTTGAGGGGGGAAGAGAAAGGAATAGCCAGAAATATCACCATAGAAAGCTTGTAAGTCTGTCTTCTGCTTACAACTGATTGCAATACCTAAAGTGGGGCTACAACGTGCCCAGTGAAGGAGACTTCCTACAGAGCCTCTGCATTACATGAGACCATAGGTGGAATCCTGAACAACATCCAGAATCTTCAGAGGTGGAAAATTTCCACTTGAAAGGGCAAGCAGACCAGCCTGGAGCAGCTAGAAGAACAGAAGATACTTCTTGAAAGAAAGACCTACAGGAAAAGTACAAAACAATATAGGCAGTCCGACTGATTACTACAAGACAAGCAAGTTGCTTGACCAGGAGACATCAAGGCAAGTGCTCGGGTTGCCTCAGGGCAAGCCCCCTTCTAAGACTAAGACTCAATGGGAATACACAGTCTGATTGGTGACCACATTTGTCACCGATAAGGGAAGTGAGGGAAAATAGAAATGAAGCTGTGAGCTAAGCCCTAAAATGTTCAATAGACTCCTGTGAACCTGGGTGGAGACGTGGTCAGCCAGCAGTGTGGCAAGACCTGGGGACTCTTGGGCCCAGAGTCAGTGACATAGCCACAGAGGACTAGAATGGAGAGTGAAGCATCCAACTGATAAGAAAAGAGGGCATATCATAAGAACACCCACACTTGCAGATAATACCCACGTGACCTGGCATCAATGACTGGATGATCAGAGCTCAACTAGAAGAAAAAAGAAGAGGAAAAAAAGAGTAATCTGATACAATTTGATGAACTTGACCTACACCTATGGATGCAGTAGCTCAAAAGAGGGAACCAATCGCGAGGATCATTCCACCCCCTCCATACACAGAGTATATACAGGGATGGGCAACTTGGACATTGGCTACCCAAAGTGGGGGTGGGGGGGGCTACAAAGGCAAGAAGTGACTGGCTTACAAGCTTTCAAGAGGGAACCTAGATTCAGAGGGCGTGAAGGAAGGTAGAATCTCCACTGAATAGTATCCAATCTGTCTAGGCTGGGCTGATGAAATGTAATGCAGAAAGGTCTCTTGTGATACAATAGTGAATAATTGTTATCAGGACTGATTGTGAGGGTTGGAAATGTAAAGGTAGACATTTTGTAGCAAGGAGGGGAGTAATTAACTTTTCAGTCTAGGAGTGGAGGTCCCTGGGACCATCAAGGGAGAAGAGCGGAGAGCGGAACCCTACCCAGAGAAGCAGTGATGACTGAGATGGAGGCAGAGATGATGACATGGAGAGATGGAGTGGCTGGGGATTTTAGACCCAGAGAGGGAGAGGGGCTGTGTGCTGACGACTGGGGGGCAGGCTTGTAGGGAATACCGTTTGGTTGGTTGATGATGCATTGAGGGGATTGTAACCATGGAAATGAAATGATATATGATAGGATGAATGTAAAGCTAATGTTCTCCCATGTAAACTATCACATAATTCACAATAAAACATTTAAAAAAATAGATCTTGAAATATTCTTTTTGATGATGACTATGATGTCATTCCTAGCATAGAATTTCATAAGATTATCAGATTCAAAATGGCCAATACCAGACCATTTCAGCTCACTAATGCCTAGGATGGAGTTCTGTTGTGGCACTTGAGTTAATGCACTGAACTGCATGGTCCATTTGAACTGCAAGGTCAGTGGTTCAAATTCACCAACTGCTCCTCAGAAACCCTATACAGAGTTGCTATGAGTTGCATCTGGAGTCCTGGTGTGGCTCTGTGGGCTTATGCGTCAGACTGCAAAGTCATTTGAACTGCACGGTCGGTGGTTCAAGCTCACCAGCTGCTCCTTGGAAACCCTATACAGGGTCACTATGGGTCGGAATTGACTCAACAGCACTTAACAACAACAACAACAAGAATGCCTAATTATCAGTCTTCAAGCATTCCATTTCATTTTTGACAAATTCCAATTCTACTAAATACATACTTTGTATATTCCATGTTCCAATACTTAATGGATGTTTACAGCTGTTTCTCCTCACTTTAAGTTATACCTCATCAGCAAATGAAGATCCCAAAAGCTTTGCTCTATTCACATCACTGGTCTACTCTACTTGAGGGAGGCAGCCTTTCCTCAGTATTTTGAGTGCCTTCCAATCTGAGGGGCTCATCTTCTGGCACTATATCTGACAATATTCTGGTGCTCTTCATCATGCTTCAATAGTCAATATTCTGGTGCTATCTGACAGTGTTCCACTGCTACTCGTGAGGTTTTCTGTGGGTAAACATTCAGAGGTAGTCTGAGCGTTCTTTCTTCTAGTCTTTTTTAGTCAGGAAGCTCAGCTGAAACCTCTCCAGCATGGGTGTTATTGTTGTTGTTAGTTCCCATCGAGTTGGTACCGATCCTATGCACAACTAAATGAAATACTGCGTAGTCCCACACCAACCTCACAATCTTTGCTAAGCCTGAGCCCATCGCTGCTGCCTCTGTGCCAATCCATCTCATTTGGGGTCTTCCCCTTTTTCTCTGACCCTCCACTTTACCAAACATGATACCCTCCAGTGACTAGTCCCTCCTGATATTATACTTTATGACAGATCCTGCTGTGTTCTCTTTGAAGATGAATGTGATGTCATTCCTCTTCAATTTGTCATTCCCAACATAGTATACCATTTGATTATCAAATTTGAAATGGTCAATACCAGTCCATTTCAGCTCACGAATGCCTAGGATATCAATATTTATGCATTCCATTTCATTTTTGATAATTTACAGTTTTCCTAGATTGATACTTCATGCTTCATGTTCCAGTTATCAGTGGATGCTTACAACTGTTTCTCTTCATTTTGAGTTGTGCCCCATCAGGAAATGCAGGACCCAAAGCTTTACTCCACTCACGCCATCATGCTCAACACTACTTTGAGGAGGCATTTCGTCCCCAGTCGTATTTTGAGTGTCTTCCAGCCTGAAGGTCTCATTGCCTGACACTATATCTGAAAATATCCTGGTGCTTTTTATCATGTTTCAGTTTTGAATATTCTTGTGCTGACAATGTTCCACTGCTATTTATAAGGTTTTTTAATGACTAAATATTCTGAAGTAATCTGTCTGTCCTTATTCCTAGTCTGTTTTAGTCTGGAAGCTCAGCTGAAATCTGTCTACCATGGGAGAGGTGACCCTGTTGGTATTTAAAATACCCATGGCATAGCTTCCAGAATCACAGCAACACGTAAGCCACAACAGTACTATAAACTCACAACCAAGTGGTGGAATCATGGGTGTATGCTACTGGTATTTAAAACCATTTTGACTTAACTTGCTGCATCCCAGCAACACACAAGCCACCACAGTATAACAAACTGACAGACGAGTGGTGGTAACTTACATTAATTCTTACAATATCCCTATGGAGTTGGTATTTGAGATGAAAAATCCTTGAAGTTCTGAGAAATTTATTGACTTTCTAGAGCTCACACAGTTAAGAGGTGGAGGAGCCATTGTTTGCACTATGTAGTTAAATTCTAGATACCATACTCCTGATCATTGCACACCACTGAATGTAGCACAGAAAAAATAAAATACGTTCCCATTTGTATTCTGTTGGAGGTGCAATGTAGATGAACGTGCGGTAGGTTTTACACGTCCTGCTTCCTGTTCCCCATCAGTTCTTGCTGCTTTAAAATTCAAACCATGTGTGTTTGATATTTGCTGAATGTGCCAGGCGTTTTTACATTAGTCTCAGGCATGGCTTGAGAATAACCCTCTCTGATTGGTCTGTGTGGATCTATTTTGATCCAAGACAGGGTAAGGGAAGAAGCCTGAGCAAAGACATGACATATTTCCCACAAAAAACACATACATAGCTTGTACATACAATACAGATGAAGATTGCATACCTTTTAAATAACTTTACATCATTGATGGCTTTTCTTGTTTGAATAGTTATTCTTGTTATTATTAAATGCTGTAAAGTTGTTTCTGACTCATAGTGACCCTGTATAGGGTTTCCAAGGAGCAGCTGGTGAGTTTGAACCACCAACCTTGTGGTTCAAACCAACCTTGCAGTGCAGTGCTGTATCCCACAGCACCACATCAGGAACCCCTCAAAATGATATGCAATATCATTTTCCCACTATATTCTAGCTCCCAGATTTCTCAAAAGTTTAACCCAATTAAAATGCAAAACCAACTGACCTAACTTAATGAGTCACTAGGTTCTTTCTGTACTCACAGTGAGAAGCTTGTGGATACCTAGCATTTTCTATCTCATTTCTTCAATTGAAAATACTGTTTCTTGTACTGGCTTTCTAGCCTCTCTGACAGTTGGAAAACTACTTCTCTTGCATGTATGACCTTCAGGGAAGTAGAATTTTGGCCTCAACCTGGGAGTTGTGCTTATGCCTCAGATTGGGCTTTGCAGGACTGGTGTCAATTTTGTTTTTTTAATTTTTTAATAGTAATTTCCAAGGGAGTGGTGGGTGGGTACCAGGACCTTAGTTTTCTGGACAGTAGCAGCCCAGAAAGGCAAACCACACCAGCAGGATGGCCAGAACTGGATTCTGGAGCTTTTAGCTATAAAAAAGAGCAGAGAAGGGAGTCAGCACTTGTTGTATACAGGAACTCGGCAAAAATAAACTGTCAGAAACAGCACCGGTTGACTCACTGGCAGCAAGTAGTTTGGGGGAGCCGCTAATCAGAACGCCCTGTATATCTTTACATTGGCACCAGCTTGCAAGGCTATTATCTGAAAGTTTTCATCAGAGATCTTCAGATACAGAGTCAGCAATGGATTTCTTAAAAGTTGTCTTCAAATCAAGAGTCTCACTGTTGCCTTTCATATGAAAACAAGCAAATGAGATTAGCTATCATAGCTGGGAGCATTGCATTTGGTCTTTAGCCTCCTGCTTCTCAACATTCATACATTTTCAAATATTTTCCTAGAGCTTCTTTTAAAAAAGCCAGGGAAGCTTTTCTTTTCTTTCCCTTGTAGCAACCTCCTCTTTTCTACCTGGCCCTGCAGTGAGCTTCTCATTGCATCTCTTAACATGATAATTCTAGAAATAACATCTATCTTTTCTTTCATGCCTTTTGTCTGAATCTCCCATGGAGCAGTTCTAGCTGTGAGGGCCATTCAGCTGCCCCACCTCTAGGGAAGCATTCTTCTACTTTTGGGTCACAGAGGGAAAAGAGTGGACGGACAGCTAATATAGCATTTGGGGGCTCTTTTTTTTTGAGAGTCAGAAGAGAGGAAGGAAGTTCTGTTACTTAATTTTTTTTTAACCACATCTGGCACTTAGTTCGGTATGTGACTCAACAAACAAAAATTCTAGCCCAAAGTTACTATAAGCTCTGGTAGCGTAGTGGTTAGGAATTGGACTGCGAACCTTAAGGTCAGCGGTTCGAAACTACCAGCCGCTCCGCGGGAGAAAGATGAGGCTTTCTACTCCCGTAAGGATTTACACCCTTGGAAACCCTGTACAGGGTCGCGATGGGTCGGACCCGACTCGATGGCACTTAACAACAACATACTGCTGAAAGGGGAGAGATGGACAATTAATCGTCATCGACAGAAATGCACCTACTGTAAGTGGATGGAGTCCTAGTGTGGCACTGTGGGATAAGCACTGGACTGCAAAGTCATTTTGAACCACAGGGTCAGTGATTAAAATTCACCAGCTGCTCCTCAGATACCCTATCCAGGTCACTGTGAGTAGGAACCCACTTAATGGCACTCAACAACAACAACAACACATAAGTGGATGCTTACTTGAAAGGTATGTTGTTGTTGTTGTTGTTAAGTGCCATCGAGTCGGTTCCGACCCATAGCGACCCTGTAACAGGGTTTCCGAGGGTATAAATCTTTACGGGAGTAGAAAGCCTTATCTTTCTCCCGCAGAGTGGCTGGTAGTTTTGAACTTGAAATGGTTATCATAAAGTCACTGTGATTTTCATTTTCTGCCTCTAGAGTCCTGCTTTTCTCTTTATTTATGCTTTTTTCTTTATGGGTTGTTTACTAAGCCAAAGGGAAGTTCTCTGAGCTTAGAGACGATACTGTGTTCTTCCACCATCACTGCCCTCCCTGAAGCCACTAGTGACATCTCTTAACACAAAAAAATCACATTAAGCCAATCATCAAAATGGACTGAAGCTTTTTAAATCTCTAGTTT